>NW_020538040.1:108444063-108446563 GCF_003426905.1 Ctenocephalides felis
TCAAAAAGCAACGTCGCTATGAACGTTGGCTGCCACAAGGCCAGTTACCTGTGGTAACTTTCTGACACATCTTGCTGAAAACTCTTCAAGCCAAAAGGATCGATAGGCCATGCTTCGCAGTCCCTGTGCACACTGAAGCAACGGGATCAAGCCAGCATTTGCCCTTTTGCCTCTACGCGAGGTTTCTGTCCTCGCTGAGCTGGCCTTAGGACACCTGCGTTATTATTTGACAGATGTACCGCCCCAGTCAAACTCCCCGCCTAGCAGTTTCCTCGAATCGGATCACGCTAGAGTATATGTTGGCGATCGGCGCGCAATGGCTCACACCACTCTTATGCGCTTGGCTCTAGAAAACCGTGACAGTCGGAACGCAAGTTTTCGACGCACGCTTTCCGCCCAATCGAGTAAGTAAAGAAACGATGAAAGTAGTGGTATTTCACCGACGATATTACTATCTCCCACTTATGCTACACCTTTCATGTCTCCTTACAATGCCAGACTAGAGTCAAGCTCAACAGGGTCTTCTTTCCCCGCTAATTTTTCCAAGCCCGTTCCCTTGGCAGTGGTTTCGCTAGAAAGTAGATAGGGACAGTGGGAATCTCGTTAATCCATTCATGCGCGTCACTATTAGATGACGAGGCATTTGGCTTTTTTTTTTTTTTTTTTTTTTTTTTTTTTGGCTAGGAGGGGAATACATTTATGTACAATGGTCGCCAGGTTGACCAATAGTGTGGGACTCGGCCGAAGGCAATACCCACTAAACCTAACTCCTAGTATTGTGCCTGGGGGATGTGTGCGCAGGCAGCACGCGTTGCAATTCAGGTGGTCATCCGATTCCTTGTGGCTCGTGTCTTGTAGTCGTTGTTTTTGACCATTTCGCAAATCCGTTTAGTCCTCCGATTATCGCTCTGGTAGAGATTACCTTCAATTCATTCTTGTTTAATATCTTCTCCGACACTAGAAAATTCGCCGATTCTTCGTGCCAGACTCCCCTGATGTTGAGGGTAATTGTATTATAAACCACTGTTGACACATTGTATTTCAGTTTCACTACGTCCTCCAGATTTTTATAGTGCTCGATCTTCCGTCTGTGGGCTCCGGCCATATTAGTAGAGCTTCCTACAATTTGGGCGTCCAGTACAATTGCTTTCTGACCCTGTGACGCGATCAAATCCGGTTTCCGAGTGCCTTCAGGTGTTTTGAAGGTTGGCTCCCAATCAACACGAGAGTGTGATTTCTCCAACGCTCTTTTGACGTAGTTACAGACTGCATTGTGTCGTTCTATTCGTTGACGATGGCTACGGTGGCAAGTTTGTAGGACGTGGTCTAACGTCTCTGGAGCATTACAACCGGCCCTACAGTTCCTGTCCTCTGTTCTACCTCTGGTTGTTCGGGATCTCGTAGGCATTGCATTGATTCTGAACTTAATGCAATTCACGTAATCTTTCCCTGTCAGGAACTTGTTTGCCTTCAGTCACCCACCGATGTTGTGATGGTACTTTGGATGATTTTACCAATGGGGACCCGTCCACTGACTTGTGCAGTAGCCGAGCCCATCGTTCATCCAGTTGCTCCTGAGAGGCAAGGACGATGTTATTCTCCATTAGTTTCTTGTCACATTTTTCAATCTCCAGTTGGTGGAAGCTGGATTCACCCCAGTTCAACTTAACCAGTCTAATTTTTCCTCCTAAGAGGAACTAACCACCTTAATGATGGGAAAGATAGGCCCCCATCTTTACTATTTGCATAAAAATATGCATTGTAGTATCATTAGGTAGTCGCAGCCATGAACGAACTGCCTTTCTGACTGCACCATCGAGCGACTTCAGAAATCCAAGTTTGGCATTACCTAATGTTAATTGATGCATTAACTTAGGAATGCCAATGGTTCTTAGCGCAAATAACCGTTGTTGTGTTTTCAATGGTGCTTTGGTTATTTATCAATAGTTGACTGGAGTTTCGCTTTAAGATCACCAATATTGGCACCCTCGGGAGTGAATTCCACCCCCAAGTAAGTCCAGCCGTCGACCCTTGACTTTGCAGGTAGTGTTTGCGTCCCACATTTGAAGATAACTTCCTTATCGACAAATGACTTCTTCACATGCGGCACGTTCTTAATCGCTACCGTGAAGGACTTGTTCGTGTTAATCCTCAGGCCACAACTTGCGAGAAAATTCTCAGCATGACTGAGTAATGTCTGCAATCCCTTTACTGACGCCGCCACTAAAACCAAATCGTCAGCAAAAGCCAGAACATTATAAGTCATGCCTTCAATCTTTACCCCGATCTCAGGTGGAGTGGTCTCAATCATTCTATTAATAACTAGATTAAACAGGATGGGCGACAAAGGATCTCCTTGCTTGACTCCGCACCTCGGACTAATGGGATCCGAGGTCCAGCGCCCTGATCGAAGTCTTGTCCACCCATGTTTATACAGTTCCTTAACGTAAAGAGTGAAGGGTTGTGGTAAGTTGTAGTATTGTAGTGTGTTGATCAACGC
>NW_020538040.1:108451563-108549063 GCF_003426905.1 Ctenocephalides felis
AATATTCAAAAAGAACGCCGTTTTCACAACGAACTTCGTCATTCGCTCAGGCATCTGGCGATACCGAGCAGATATACATGGCAGTGCTCTCACACAATGCATAAGAGCGCTAAGCGGTTGTAAACTGCGTCACGCTGCTTTTGCACACTGCGCAATATTTTGCGACTAGCTCCGGTCAAACGTTAATGAAACGAATGATCATTGCCAGAAGCTTTTGCCCACAGTATATTATACCATGGGAGCGCACAACATTTAGTCTGCAACATTATATTGCGACATATAGCACACGCTTCATTCACTTAATAGTAAATGCACGTTAATGATCCTTCCGCAGGTTCACCTACGGAAACCTTGTTACGACTTTTACTTCCTCTAAATAATCAAGTTCGGTTATCTTCCCAGCAACATCGGCAATGTCGAAACGCTGCCGCGCACCGGTCCGAAGACCTCACTAAATAATTCAATCGGTAGTAGCGACGGGCGGTGTGTACAAAGGGCAGGGACATAATCAACGCAAGCTTATGACTCGCGCTTACTAGGAATTCCTCGTTCATGGGGAAGAATTGCAAGCCCCAATCCCTAGCACGAAGAGGCTTCAACGGATTACCCGGACCTTTCGGCCAAGGAAAACCTGCTGATCTCTTCAGTGTAGCGCGCGTGCGGCCCAGAACATCTAAGGGCATCACAGACCTGTTATTGCTCAATTTCGTGCGACTAAATGCCGCCTGTCCCTCTAAGAAGATATATTTGTACGCCGGTAGTGAGAACCACAACCAACAACGACCGAAGCCGAAGCGGAGGGTCTTTGCGATACCAGAAAGTACGTCTATTTAGCAGGCTAGAGTCTCGTTCGTTATCAGAATTAACCAGACAAATCACTCCACCAACTAAGAACGGCCATGCACCACCACCCACCGAATCAAGAAAGAGCTCTCAATCTGTCAATCCTTCCGGTGTCTGGACCTGGTGAGGTTTCCCGTGTTGAGTCAAATTAAGCCGCAGGCTCCACTCCTTGTAGTGCCCTTCCGTCAATTCCTTTAAGTTTCAGCTTTGCAACCATACTTCCCCCGGAATCCAAAAGCTTTGGTTTCCCGGCAGCTGCCCGCCGAGTCATCGGAGGAACTTCGGCGGATCGCTAGCTGGCATCGTTTATGGTTAGAACTAGGGCGGTATCTGATCGCCTTCGAACCTCTAACTTTCGTTCTTGATTGATGAAAACACATTTGGCAAATGCTTTCGCTTCTGTCCGTCTTGCGACGATCCAAGAATTTCACCTCTAACGTCGCAATACGAATGCACCCAGTTGTCCCTATTAATCATTACCTCGGAATTCCGAAAACCAACAAAATAGAACCGAGGTCCTATTCCATTATTCCATGCACACAATATTCAGGCGAATGAGCCTGCTTTAAGCACTCTAATTTGTTCAAAGTAAACGTACCGGCCCACCTCGACACTCGGTGAAGAGCACCTTGGTAGGATTTTGAGTTGGGCCGCCTTTTTACGGGCTAAGCCCACCGGTAGGACGTCCCACAGACATGCCTGTTGAACACCGCGAGCGGTGAACCGACAGTGTGGGACACAGATTCAACTACGAGCTTTTTAACCGCAACAACTTTAATATACGCTATTAGAGCTGGAATTACCGCGGCTGCTGGCACCAGACTGGCCCTCTAATAGATCCTCGTTAAAGGATTTAAAGTGTACTCATTCCGATTACGGGGCCTCGGATGAGTCCCGTATCGTTATTTTTCGTCACTACCTCCCCGTGCCGGGAGTGAGTAATTTGCGCGCCTGCTGCCTTCCTTGGATGTGGTAGCCGTTTCTCAGGCTCCCTCTCCGGAATCGAACCCTGATTCCCCGTTACCCGTAACAACCATGGTAGTCGCAGAAACTACCATCGACAGTTGATAAGGCAGACATTTGAAAGATGCGTCGCCGGTACTAGACCGTGCGATCGGCACAAAGTTATTCAGAGTCACCAAGTCAAACGGTGAGCAAGGCAAGCCCGCCACCGATTGGTTTTGATCTAATAAAAGCATTCCTTCCATCTCTGGTCGGAACTCTATTTGCATGTATTAGCTCTAGAATTACCACAGTTATCCAAGTAATGTGGGTACGATCTAAGGAACCATAACTGATGTAATGAGCCATTCGCGGTTTCACCTTAATGTGGCTTGCACTGAGACATGCATGGCTTAATCTTTGAGACAAGCATATACTACTGGCAGGATCAACCAGGGTGCTATATATATAATAGCATAGTGCGTAAATGTCCCTCGGCGTCACCCGAGAGACCACACTTTGTATAGAAAAGTTCGATGAATATTTCTAAACAACGAATTTTCTTACATATATATATCTGAGTCGTACGATATTCCCTGAACATAACGAACAGTTTACATCGCGACTTGATATTTTATATATTCTGCGCTTACACAGAGGCTAGACCTTTAACAACCGTCGAAACGGCGGTCCGTACATGAAATTTGCGGTCCGCAGACCCAGTTAATTTCAAACAGTCTCTTTACCCTTCGTTAGATTGAAAACGTCGGGGCGAATTCATTATAAGAATTCATCGTTATAACTAACTTTTATTCTCGCTCGGAGAGTATTGAGTTGATTGCATTTGTATATTTTATTTTCCGCATAAGAGTCTTTGCGTCAACGACACATGCCCGCGGATATGCTGTACAGTATGGTTGAACACTTATAAATAAGGTCCAGAACCCGGCCGTAAACCGACATCCGAACATATACGGCGTATATAATTCCAGACACGGTCTACGACAGTTTGACCTGCAGCGACGGGTCGCCTCGGGTTACCGTGCGAACCATCACCGCGATGGTCTGGACAGGCTATATGGCGGGTCGCAAGAAAATAAATTCTCTAGGACGCGCAACCACTTTAGCAATTTTAGAGCACGTTGTGGTCCAAAAACAAACGTCCTCGCTTTAAAATTGAAATATGAATATTTCACTGTGTGTGAGATTGAAAAATCTGCTTTCGCTGATTCTTCATTTTCTTAAAACAACGCAATGAAGCGAATGTTCAAATTCGCACAATTTGAATAAAATGTGCAGAGTATATAGAATACTAACGCAAGCGTTTACTACAATCGACTTTAAAACACTAGACTTTCATCTAGCGCCCAAAGAATTGATTGAGCTATGCGTTTAAAGTATAATATTCAAAAAGAACGCCGTTTTCACAACGAACTTCGTCATTCGCTCAGGCATCTGGCGATACCGAGCAGATATACATGGCAGTGCTCTCACACAATGCATAAGAGCGCTAAGCGGTTGTAAACTGCGTCACGCTGCTTTTGCACACTGCGCAATATTTTGCGACTAGCTCCGGTCAAACGTTAATGAAACGAATGATCATTGCCAGAAGCTTTTGCCCACAGTATATTATACTATAGGAGCGCACTTGATTACAGCAATAATTTGTCGAGTAATCACAAGATTTCATATTTGTGGTCAGCAGACCCAAATAATTTTAACTCGCACCGATCGAACGTTCATAAATGAATGATCCTCGGTGCGAGAAGCTTCGTCAGTTCTGCTGCACCATCCATCTATTTGACTTTAGTCCATTTGTAAAATCCTATATTATTAAAATATATAGATTTTATATTTGCGGTCCGCAGACCCAAATACTTTCAACTCGCTCCGATCAAACGTTCATAAAACGAAAGACCATCGCTGCGAGAAGCTTTGCTAGTTCTGCTACATTCACATATATTTGACCGTAGTCAATTTGTAAAATTCTATATTATTAAAATATATAGATTTCATATTTGCGGTCCGCAGACCCAAATAATTTCAACTCTCTCTGATCGAACGTTTAAAAACGAATGATCCTACCACCAGTTATCTATAGCCGCAAACCAGCATCCGAATATATACGGGGTATATAATTCTAGATGTGGCTCACAACATTATTAAAAGTTACGCTAATATATCATTGACAGACTAAAAGTATCGAATATGATGTAAAAACTACACCGGGGAATGATATCCGTACCCGCCCGAACAACATAGCGTACTTTAGCCTGAGCTTGCTCGCATCGCACTCGACACGACCTATCCCCCTATATAAGGCGCGCGGCCACAGCGTAAGTATTAGACTGAGTCCCAAGCGACGTGATTTTGACCTGCGGCGAGGCGTCGCTCCGGGTTACGGTGTGAATCGTCAAGACAAAAGTCTGGGAAAATTTCGAACTGTGAACCCTTATGATAGAAAAATTTTTGTCGAAAATTTTTTTAGATGTTCAAACAGTTTTATATATATGGACAATATGAATTATAGTTAATTATTGAGTTTTTAGGTGTTTTTTGGGTTTTTTTAAACTTTTGTATAAAATTATGTATTTATTGATTTTTATAGATCTCAATGAATATAAAACGAATTTATATATAGTTATATTATTTTTTATAATTATTTGTTTAAATTTTCTAATTTTACAATAAATGTTCAAACCAGTTTTCCTCGATTTTCTCTTAAACCGTAAAAGATACAAAAAAACTTTGTTCGTACGAAAGATGCAGAATAAAATTACGAATAAAATGGTATATAAATGGTTAGGTGTGTTCATATAATTTTCTCTAGATTTTCCGATTTTTCCAAATTTTCACGACGGCAACTCGCCTGTAGGCCACACCGTTCGGAATTCGAAGTTGCGATGTATGGGAAAAAAACTAAGAATTTTGAGACCTTTCTAACGATGTATAATAGTTTATATGTTTTCTTTAGAGAAATATCGAATCGTGAGGAGTGTTGCTCTAACCTATCCGCACTTTGCATTTTGACAAGTTAACAACTACACAGATTGCCTTATACTGTCTGAACCGTAAAAGATACAAAAAAACTTTGTTCGTACGAAAGATGCAGAATAAAATTACGAATAAAATGGTATATAAATGGTTAGGTGTGTTCATATAATTTTCTCTAGATTTTCCGATTTTCATAACGGCAACTCGCCTGTAGGCCACACCGTGCAAAATTCGAAGTTGTGATATATGGAAAAAGAACTAAGAATTTTAAGACCTTTCTAATGATGTATAATAGTTTATATGTTTTCTTTAGAGAAATATCGAATCGTGAGGAGTGTTGCTCTAACCTATCCGCACTTTGCATTTCAAAGTGCAAATGTCTGGTGCCAGCAGCCGCGATAATGTAGTAAATCACACAGATTGCTCTATACTGTCTAAACCGTAAAAGATACAAAAAAACTTTGTTCGTACGAAAGATGCAGAATAAAATTACGAATAAAATGGTATATAAATGGTTAGGTGTGTTCATATAATTTTCTCTAGATTTTCCGATTTTTCCAAATTTTCACGACGGCAACTCGCCTGTAGGCTACACCGTGCAAAATTCGAAGTTGTGATGTATGGAAAAAGAACTAAGAATTTTGAGACCTTTCTAATGATGTATAATAGTTTATATGTTTTCTTTAGAGAAATATCGAATCGTGAGGAGTGTTGCTCTAACCTATCCGCACTTTGCATTTTGACAAGTTAACAACTACACAGATTGCCTTATACTGTCTAAACCGTAAAAGATACAAAAAAACTTTGTTCGTACGAAAGATGCAGAATAAAATTACGAATAAAATGGTATATAAATGGTTAGGTGTGTTCATATAATTTTCTCTAGATTTTCCGATTTTCATAACGGCAACTCGCCTGTAGGCCACACCGTGCAAAATTCGAAGTTGTGATATATGGAAAAAGAACTAAGAATTTTAAGACCTTTCTAATGATGTATAATAGTTTATATGTTTTCTTTAGAGAAATATCGAATCGTGAGGAGTGTTGCTCTAACCTATCCGCACTTTGCATTTCAAAGTGCAAATGTCTGGTGCCAGCAGCCGCGATAATGTAGTAAATCACACAGATTGCTCTATACTGTCTAAACCGTAAAAGATACAAAAAAACTTTGTTCGTACGAAAGATGCAGAATAAAATTACGAATAAAATGGTATATAAATGGTTAGGTGTGTTCATATAATTTTCTCTAGATTTTCCGATTTTTCCAAATTTTCACGACGGCAACTCGCCTGTAGGCCACACCGTTCGGAATTCGAAGTTGCGATGTATGGGAAAAAAACTAAGAATTTTGAGACCTTTCTAACGATGTATAATAGTTTATATGTTTTCTTTAGAGAAATATCGAATCGTGAGGAGTGTTGCTCTAACCTATCCGCACTTTGCATTTTGACAAGTTAACAACTACACAGATTGCCTTATACTGTCTAAACCGTAAAAGATACAAAAAAACTTTGTTCGTACGAAAGATGCAGAATAAAATTACGAATAAAATGATGTATAACTCGATATATGTCATAATATATTTTTCATGAGATTTTTCAATTTTTACTTTAAATTAAAAAATGTTTGAAATTTTTCGCTGACTTTAAATTCATTTGCGGGTTATGCTTTTTTTACAATATTGTTTCAAATGATGTAAAAAGTTAAATTAGCGAGGTGCCTCAATATGCAAAAAATTGGCCCACTCTAATATATATATATATATATATGAGTGAGTTCTTGAGGGCGATACATCAAACAAAGAAATCGCCCTCAAGAACTCACTCATATATTTCAACATCAAAATTAACTACTAAATATATATATATATATATATATATATATATATATATATATATATATATATATATATATGTAAGCATGTATATGCATATATATACGTGTATTTATGTGTAAGTATGTGTATATGTATATGTGTACGTATATAGTTATATTTACATAGATAGGTATGAGTATATGTATTGAAATGAAATAACGTGGTTGGTAGTAGGATTTAGGTATGGGTTGGAGGTCCGATGTTGGTAGATTCACGCTCCAGATCAATCGTAATAACTCGTTCAACCCTTTCCTGGTGACTCTTGCCTAAGACATTACTCGGCTAGACTCTTGCCTAAGACATCACTAGTTTATACAAATAATTTTGACTCTTTATATTATGTATTGGACGTGACAAATTCCCGGAATGGCGTGCTTCCGCGTCCATGCAAAGATCTTGGACTTTGAACAATAAATTTATATTTTTATTAAAAACACGTACAATCATGTTATTACAGAACAAGCCACCCCTAAGAATATTGTTAGTCCTCTAACAATTAAAAAAAAAATACAATTTATTTACCCCTCTAAAACAATTTATCGTCCTCGATAAATGGAAAAATAGCAATCTATGGTATAATTGATTATAGCAAACGAGAAAACAAATTGAAAACTATTTGCAAAATATAAAAAAGTAAAAGTATAAAATTTTGTAGTATGTCTGAAATATAATAATTAGTTAACAATTCTGATGATAATATTGGTAAAAAAATTAACATCTAACGTTTTCTAAAAAATCTAATATTGTTGTAACATTTTGCTGCATATTGTGATTTTTAATAGTTCATTAAAATTATTTTGATTTAGTTTCAACAGTTTGTTTAATTTCAAAAGAAGGATTTTGATAATACAGCAAAATATTATAAACAATAATTAGTCACATTATTAGCAAATTCTTATTTGATACAGAATGCAATCTAATACCATATGAATTCGCTCAAGTTGCATAATTTGTGTGTCTGCGTTGTATACGCAGCATTAAAATGATTATATAGGCAAAATTTTGACCTATTTGATTTATATTGTTTACACATCAATAAAACTTTCAAAAATGTATGTGATAAAATAATTGTTTGATCCATTATCACTATCATTATTTGGTTTTGATGTTTAATGAAGTTTCTACTATGATAGTAACATAATAAAAACAACTTTTCTATTTGCATAAAAATATTCACAAAGTGCAAGATCTCTTTTTTACCAATTTAATATTATCGTAAGTTGTTTAATTTTGTCTGATAATTTATTTAGTTGATTCGAATTTTAAATAATGATCAAAATACTCTGCGTCAGATTCAGTTTTGTTTTCAATAGGATGTTTAAAAATCGCGCGATTATTTCTAAGTAAACCTGTATGAGAATCCTGCATCAATCTTCGAAAATTATAAAAAATAGCTTGCACACTTGTTGCCATTCTGATGCATTACATCTAGATAGAAATGGAAGATAGTGATAATCCGTCTTGTAATCTAATAATTGTGTGTTGTCAGATACTTCTACATTAATACATTCCTAGGCCCTCTTGATTTTATAACTTTTATTTTCAAATCCTAATTTGAACATTCTATTTGTACTATAAAAATATAAAATATTAATTTGATATTAATATATTTAGAATGTCAGTATTAATAAAAATGAGTGGCCATTAAATTTCAGAACAAGTGATACAAATTACTATTATATATGTTTTTTCTATATTTTATTTCCATGTGAATTATTGATACTACGCATCAAAATTACATTTGTTATAAGTGAATAAATAATTAAAAGTAATAGAAATTCTATTTTTGTTATTGGTCTAATTATAACTGCTTTGAAAACTCGAAATTCATAATTAGTTATTATCAAAAAAATAAAAATACAACTATAAAAACATTAATATTTCAAATAAAACAGAAACAAATTACGATAAAATTATTTAAAAATCAAAATTAATATATCAAATTAATGGAATTTTAATTGAATAAAATATGACGCCAATTAATACTTAAAAATTTTAAATAATAGTAAAATAAAGTTTTTGTAGAATACATCAAGATTCATAAAATTAACGAAGTTAATACATCATAAGCAAAAATGTATTCCATGCCTTGTTAAAATTTGAAACCGAATGTTACGTGATATTTCTTTACACAAATTTCAAAATAGAAATATGATAAAGCTTTTCATACTATTGACGAAAATAATCGAAACTACATTTAGTATGAACAATTATAAAAATTCAATTAGAAAAAAATATTATTATCGTTAATTTACGCAATTGATATAATAGAAAATAAATATACTCAATCGCTTACTACTTTTCACAATAAAATTTATTAAACTTGTAGAGAAGAAAATTTAGGAAATATTTTACGTTCAATATACCGCTAATAAATTGAATTGAATTTAAAATGAAATCATTTTGTACCAATAATTCAAACATGGGCCTTTTATATTTTTCTATTTTTTTTTTTTCAATTTTTTAATTTATAATTATATTCTATGGGGATAGTTACATTGCTATTATTGACATTAATTGAATTCATCCCCATCATTTCTGTAACATTTTGTGTTGTGGGCAGTTGATTAAATTAAATTATTATTGAAATTTGCATTTTCAAGTTCAATTATTTTCACACAAAACTTCAAAGTTCATTTTATATTATATTCAAGATTAAAATTTTATTCTTATGTAATATTTTTAAAATTATTTCTAAATTGAACATTTAAATTAAAATCAACATTTGGAAATTATTCTCATGCAAGATTTAATAAAATCGATAAAATCAACGAGCGTGTTTTGGTCCTAAAATGAAAATAACGAAATAAATTTATTTGAAAGATTTTATTGACTCGTTCTCGCGGATTCATGAGTCTCTTATAAGTCATCAAAGTTACGTCAAATATATTTAGGATCTCGCGGTTTTCACTAACCTTACGAGTCTCCATTCGGGTTTTTCCTACCCTGATTAATTATTTATTTGTCATATACCTATTGTTTCTTTTGAACAATTTAATATTAGGCTATCTGAAATGAAGGATTGACACTATCGCCTGAAAAGTGGCACAATGGCTACACTAAATCCTTTAGGCATTTCGCCTTTATACTGGCATTTAAAATCGCGACGTTATAAAAAGATCAACAGATATAAATTTACTCTTGATAGGATACTCAAAGTCATTAACTAGAGTCACTAACTTTTCAATATTACTTTCTGAGTTTTTTATATTATTACTTGAAGACTTTGTTACTAATCTTTACAATTATTTTACTTTGAAATATTTCTGTTATGAAATTCGGACCTGGCAATGCTCGTAATTGTTTTTGATAAAAAATGCTTAGATAACAATATTAACTTGAACTTAACCTTGATGGTTACGCGAAGTCAACAAAATAATAGTGGTATAAATAATAATCGAACTGCCCATTGTTACCGAAACGTTACCCAAGTACAACCAAAATCCTAATACTTAAATTCAAATTGACAAAATATTATTATTTATATTCTAATTGACAAACAAAATCTTAGAAAAATAATTGACTACTATAATGTTCTGAACTGGATGTGTAGTTGTTGCCAAAAGAAGGATTGGTTTTTCTTACTTGGGGAGTGAGCCTTAGTCAAGAAGTCTGCGTCGATCTGCGTAGATCTGTCTGCGTAGTTTATCTCGGTAAAGCTGCCACCTTTAATGCCTTTAGTTCCTCGTGCTAGTCCTGGTCTTGCTGCTTGCTGAATACTCCGTTTTACTTTAATGACTCTGCAGGCTCTGGGTGCGAAGAAAACTTGATCCAGACTTCACTAAGCACAATTCACAAAACTAACACTTCACTATAAGGAAATCCACCGCTTGACACCATGAAATGATATAACGTGGTTGGTAGTAGGGTTTAGAAGTTAGTAGATCCACGCTTCAGATCAATAGTATTAACTCGTCCAACCCGTTCCTGATGCCTTGGGACGAGCAGTAGGAGTAATGTTTGATTTACTGGTTTGATAATAGATCTCTTCAGAATAGTGGGCCTTTTCAGTAAGGTATTTGCTGAAAGAGATAGACTTCTGGCTTCCAATATAAAATCCACTTGTAGTATTATACACTGTATTTATTTCTTTTAATTAACAGACATAATCTTCACTTAAGATGTCTAAGACTACTCTCAAGACATCATCACTTGGCTAGACTCTTGCCTAAGACATCACTCGGCTAGACTCTTGCCTAAGACATCACTAGTTTATACAAATAATTTTGACTCTTTATATTATGTATTGGACGTGACAAATTCCCGGAATGGCGTGCTTCCGCGTCCATGCAAAGATCTTGGACTTTGAACAATAAATTTATATTTTTATTAAAAACACGTACAATCATGTTATTACAGAACAATATATATTCTTGTTTCTTTTTTTTTTAATCTATTTAATATCTAGTTTCTTTTACTTTTTCTACCTATTATATTCTTTTTGTGGTTAAGTGTTGCTGTTCTGTTAATTTTTCTCTTATATTTATAGTTTCTATACCAATCCACATATCTTATAATTACCTAGTTATATTGATTTTTATACTGTTTTAGATCTACCGATGATGACATTGAACTGAATGTCGGAACGTTTGGAATTAAAGATTAATTTATAAATTTTTGCTTTTATTCTTTGATGTATCGCCCCACAAGAACGTACTCATATATATATCCACACATACATATACAAACACACATACATATACATACATATGTACATATATACACACATATATCTATACATATACATGTGTATGTACACATATAAACATATAGGCATAAACATATATATATATATATATATATATATATATATATATATATATATATATATATATATATATATATATATATATATATGTTTATGTGTATATTTATTTATTTATTTATTTATTTATTTATTTATTTATTTATTTATTTATACGCCAATCGGCTTTATACAGTTTTATAATATTGTTTGCTAATTCATAACTTGTATATTTATATCTATATACATATACACATAAATATATATATATATATATATATATATATATATATACATACATACACATCTACTTACATACATATATACATACATATATACTCATATAATACGCATACATATACATACATACGCATATAAGCACATTCACATATACGAGTACATAAGTACATAAATACATACACATACATCCCGTCGGGAGAAGCCAAACTCCTACCGGGCGCGTCCCCAGGTGGCGGATAGGGGGTATCCTAACCGATCGTAAGATCGGCGGATTGGGGCGAAATAAAATAGCCCTCGCGGACCAAATATGGCATCGGAGCTGAGGAGTAACAGCCACCGTCCGTGTATCGCGGAAAAAATTAAAAACTCCCTTTTGATTGGTTACACCATCTTACCTAGGGTCACATACGGAAGCGGATGAGGGGACACTGCTCGAAAGAGATGTGTAGATGATCCATATAGCGCACCGTACGTGGAAACTCCCGGCATCAACGTGCCGCACCCACGGGAGCAAGAGGATGCCAATGAAGGAAGAAGGTGCACGGCCGGAGCGGATGTCTCTTTTCCCACTCCAATGGTCACAAGCTCTTACAGTAATTGAGGTAGCTGTAGGGGTGATCACCCCTCCACTTCCCAAGGCACCGCGTTCGGAGACGACCTTTTGCTCTGGAGGACTATTTAAATAGCATGGATAACTATGAAAACCCAAAAAAACAAGAGACAGGTGACGTAATTATGGACGTCGAGCACGATGCGGCAAAAGCCGCTATAGTAAAAGGAGGTAAGAAGGTTCCCGGTAATCTTCACCGAGACAGAGTAAACTCTGCACCATCGACTAGATGTCATCAAACGCCGATGAAGAGACTTGGCTCCAAAATTGACGAGCTAGCGGAGTATGTGAAAGATAGGAACAATGTTCACAGCAGAATAAAGGAGCTAATTAGGTCGATTGATACAGCATATAGCCTGGCATTGAAAGAATATACGGCAACCCCCAAAGCTCTCGCAATGACAGTGCAAACTACACAGACCTCTCCCGAGAAAACTATTAAACCGGGTGTAACTCAGACGCCAACTCTTAAGACCCAGGAGCAAAACACAAACAAAAGGTTGCTATCTGCGCTTAGTCCCACCTCTGTCGCGGAAACACATCCGCCTAAAAAATCGGCTGTAGAAAATAACTGGACGAAAGTGGTTCGACGAAGTTCGAAGAAGAAAGGAGCCCGAGATCCGAAAGAAACCTTGGAGGAAACCGAGAAACCGGAAACCGGAAAAATCGAAACAAATGATAGTGCTAAGCACAGAAACAACCATCATAGGACAACTCGGAGGAAACATAGAACCAAGGCTGTTCTGGTTCAACCAGCTGAAGGACGAACGTACGCTGACATCCTTAAGGAGATCAAGGAAAAAGTAAACCCGACAGAGACTGGCGTGGACATAAAGTCCATCAAACAGACAAGAAATGGAGGTGTATTACTGGAAATGAGTCCCAAGTCCGAAGATAGTGCAGCCTTTGCAGCTGCGATAAGGGAAGCAACTGAAAACATAGGAACAGTGAAATCACTGACGCCGCTGACGACGATAGAGATTCTTGACCTTGATGGTGTCTCTACAGAAAATGACGTTCGCAAAGCACTCATTCGGGACTTTACGACAAAACTGGAAATACGACGAGTGAACTTGACCAAAGTCACATCAAGAGGACAACGAGCGGCCTTCTGTGAGATAGACGAGGCTAATGCAATCAAAGCCCTGAATGGGGCCCGCATAAGAATTGGGTGGGTCAACTGTCGCATTCGCCCAGTTGTTAAAGTGGCCCGCTGCTTTAAATGCCTCGGTTTCGGACACCAAACGCATAAATGCGGGGGACCAGACAGAAGCAAGTGTTGCTACAAATGCGGCGGGGAAAATCACAAGTCTGTAGACTGCGCGGAAAAGCCAAAATTCTTTCTATGTACAGTAGACAAAGAAGATCGAAACAGCGGGAGCCATGTCGCCGGATCCGGTACCTGTAAAGCATTCCGTGTAGCACTTGCCGAAGCCACGAGAGAACAGAAAAGACGCGATTTCTACAAGGTAATCTGAACAGATGTGCCTTGGCGCAGAATCTACTGCGCCAACGTATCTTTGAAGATACGTTGCATACAATAAGATCGATATCTACCTTATCTGCGAGCAATATATGAATATTCAGAATAAATCATGGTTCGCAGATAAATCTGGCACGGCAGCAATATGGATCACAAACTCAAAGAAGATCACCGTCAATGACAACGGAAGCGGCGAGGGTTTCGTCTGGATCAAGACTCCCACGACCTACTGTGTAGGCGTCTACCTCTCACCAAATGAAGGGATTAGCGTATTTCGCCAGAAAATTGCAAGCATAAAAAACACTCTCGGCAAATTTGACGGAGAAGTCATTGTAGCTGGTGATTTCAACGCGAAATCGGCAGAATGGGGCGCCGAATACTCGGACACTAGAGGAAATGACGTGGCAGACTTTGCTGCAAGATTAGACCTTACTGTGTTAAATACTGGGAGTATTACAACCTTTAGAAGACCAGGGAATCAGGAATCTATTCTCAACATTACGTTTGTCATTCCAAGGACGGCGAACATGATTGGAGACTGGACTGTATCTGAAGAGTATAGTGGCAGTGATCACCAACATGTGACATTTAGTATTGGATCCGGTTCGACTCGACCAAGCAACTTTTGCAAACAAAGGTGGAATACCAAGAAGCTTGACCAGGAAGCGTTGCGAGCATCGCACGGTCTCAGAAGCAGCCGTACTGGTAATAGCAGGAGCCTCACCGATTGACTTACTAGCTTTCGAGAGAGTAAAACTCTACGACGCTAAATTAGGTGGCGAAAATTCCAAAGAAACAAGGTCGAGAATTAAAAATGAAACGTTACAAGAGTGGCAAAATCGGTGGACGTCAGGAGAGACGGGCAGATGGACGGCGCGCCTAATCCCGGACATTAGCGCCTGGCTCTCTCAACAATACGGCGACACAGATTTCTTTCTGACCCAGCTACTGACAGGACATGGACAGTTTAATGCGTATCTTTTTAAGATGGGCCTGCATAGCACGCCAATGTGCAAATACTGTCCAGATAAAATCGACGACGCTGAGCACACGTTCTTTCAATGTGCTCGGTGGAAGGATTATCGTAACAACGCCGAGCACATTATAGGCACCAGGCTCACCCCCTCAAGTCTTGTGGCCTACATGATGAAACAAGAAGGAAAATGGTCAGCTGTAGCAGCTTATGCACAGCATCTTTTAAAGGCTAAAACTGGAGAAAGGGACTAGTAGTCGAAAGCAGGCGTCCCAAGGCGCAGCACGGACTGGATTGATGTAATGCTAATGCGGTTCCAATCCAGTCCTCTCCGTACCAACTGCGGGGAGAGGGGAGAGGAGTGTTTTTTTTAGTGGGTAAAAATCTCACAGCCGAGTATCAACAATGGCGGTGTCTTATAAAGACATACACATACATACACGTAAACTTTATAAAAAACTATGATAATTAAGTAACATAAAAGAATACTTTGGTTAAAAAATATGACTTTGGTGAAGTAATTAATTGCACAAAATATTGTGGTGTTTAAGTTTTTTCTTTATGTTAGTCTCAAAACTTTGTTGACGCATATCGAAAAAAATCAAACTGCCGCAGTACTCATTGACTTCTTTGGCTAGTCTATTTAAAGGGCTATTATGCACGTACTTTTTTTAGGATTTTGCTGTATAGATTAATCTGTTGGATCGAAGTCCTGGCCTTGAGGTAACAAATTGTATTTTTTCTAAGAGTTCTGGTGATTCAATAAAGCCGTTTACTATCTTGTAAAAGAAAAGCAAGTCCGTGATTTTTCTATGCGCGGTAAAGGTGTTTTTTCTGCTTTTCTTTATGATGTCATCAGCGTTGCATTCTTCTAGTATTTTATAGTAGGCAAAGTTCGACACATATTTCTCAAACCTATACTGCACCTTATTCAATCTATTAATCAATTGTTCAGTATTCGGAGACCAGACGATTGAACAATAGTCCAGAATAGGTCTGATTAGGGAAGAATATAGACAGTAAAGTGTTTCCAGTTTATGGAAGTCATTGCTGCATCTTGTTATGAAGCTGAGTGTACGATAGGCTTTTAGAGTGAGTTTGTCTATGTGTTCAGTGAAGCAGAGTTTGTTATCCATAATGACTCCTAGATCTTTTATTGTCATTACTTCAATAATTTTTTGATTACCCAGAAAGTAGGTGTAAGGACAAAAATTGTGGGATCTAGAGAAGGTCATTACGGCACATTTCTTGAAGTTTAAATTTAACTTGTTAATTTGACACCATGTATTCAGTCTCGCGATATTTTGTTGTAGTATTGTAACATCGCTCTCACTTAAATTCTTTTTATAAATTTTTAGATCATCCGCGTGAAGCAGAAATTCGGACTTGAAGTCTATTCCGATGTCATTAATAAAAATTACAAACAAAAATGGTCCTAAATGCGATCCTTGTGGTACACCCGATATGGCATCATATTCCTCAGAAACATGTTCATCTATTTTTACTTGAAATTTCCTGCCAGTCAAGTAAGATGTGAACCACTCCAGAGCTTTACCCATAACACCGTACTGGCGCAGTTTGTGTATTAATATGTCATGGTCTACCGTATCGAAGGCCTTGCTGAAATCGGTGTAAATTGCGTGTACATCCAATCCGAAGTTATGATGATGATATAATCTGTGTACAGAACCAAATTTGTTGCTGTTGATCGCCCGCCTACAAAACCATGCTGTCTGGTAGAGATTATATTTTTAAAAGACCAAGTCAATTTTTGGAGTACAGTTTTTTCGAATAATTTTGAAATTGAAGATCGAATGCAAATTGGTCTGTAATTGTCGTCTATTGATTTAGAACCGGACTTGTGTATGGGTGTAATAAAAGCCATTTTCTAAGCAGTTGGGAAGATTCCTGTTTCTAATGATTCCTGAAATATATGCGTGATTGGTTCACAAAGACTAGCTGAACAATTTTTGAGAAACATGTTGGGCAAGCCATCAGGTCCAGCACCCTTTTTGATATTCAGTTCAAGCATAATCTGCATTAGTTCATCGTAGTTCACGTTAAGATAAGATAGATTGGCATCGAGTGTCCTGTGACCTATGTTTACATATTTGTGTACTATTCTGCTATCTGTTTTCGAAGCATATATATTTCTGAAAAATAATCCAAATAGGTTACTGATGCTGTCACCGTTGTGGGCTGTGGTTTCGTTCCATGACATACTATTGGGAATACTGCAATCGTTAGGTTTTTTGTTTTCACGAAATTCCAGAAGTCATTGGTGTTAACTATCAGAGCATTCTCCACTCTTCTTATATAGTCAGTGTAACATATTTTGCTTAGTTTTTTACATTTGGATCGTAGTATGCTAATTCAGTATAAATCTTGTCTGAGCTATATTTTTTGTATTTAGAGTGCGCTACTTTTTTAAGCTTAATATTCCTAATCAAATCTTTTGCAAACCATTTGGGGTATTTAATCTGTTTTGGAGTGATTGCTGGAACAAACAGTTTTAGACCTCTTTGAATTATATCATATAATTTGTTCACTTTATTGTCTAAATTGCTTAGTTTAAATATATCAATCCAGTTTATTCTGTAGAAATAATCGTTTAATCCAAGGTAGTCTGCTTTGTTGAATAGATCAATGGGCTTTGAGTAATTAGTTTCCATAGCAGTTTGGTTATTTATGATAATGGTTAATGCTGGGTGATATTTGTCTTCTTCTATTATTGCTATTGCTCTATTTATTGAAGCATTCATGTTACTAAAACAGAGATCTAGAAACTTATCCTTACAGTTTGGGATATGATTTACTTGTTGGCAGTTTAGAGCAGCAAATTCATCGTAAATCAGCCTGTGACACTCAGTTTGTTGAATACTACTTGGTAAATTAAAGTCTCCTAGCAGTAGCATTTTACATTTTGAGTGTTTTTCGCTAATATATGTCTTGATTTAAACCCTTTATTTTGACATATACTTGTTCGGTTTTGTTATTATGTAGTGTTAGTAGCTCACTCGTTATGTTTCTTTTCACTGCAATAAAAACACCTTCACCCCTTTCACTTTTATTATTAATGCCATCTCGATCGCATCTATATATTTTATAAGTTTCATCAATAATTTCTCCGTCAGCTATACTGGATTTAAGCCAAGATTTTGTAATACATATGATATCGTATAAACTGCTCGAAGTTATTGTAAGAAATGTTGTTAACTTTGTTCTGAGTCCTTTTGTGTTTTGGTAGTATACTAAGATATTATTTTGTTTATTCTTTGATTTACGCACAAAATGTAGGCTTTTTTATTATTCTAGGCACAACGTTAATATATTTAATCGTTTTATCCGTTTCGCCATTGTCTATCGCTTTGTTCAATTCATTGCGCAAATTCTTGAGATGACTTAGTTGTCTAGGAGTCATATTGTGTTTAAAGCTTATATTATCAGGAAACTCAGATCTCACAAGTTTAGTTGCAATAGAAGTTGAAGGGGTCTCTATAACAATTGGTCTATTTCTCCCTTCCACGGGCTTGCCTAGCCGCTGGATTTTGAAATCGTTGACAGTAATTTGCAGATCATTCGGGAGTATTTTATTTGATTTTGTTTGGTCACCATTTAACCTTTCCTCACTATTGCTCTTTTTTATTCGGTGATGTTAAAAACTATTACTTTTTTTTCACGCCTTCTGCGATCGTTAATTTCTCCAAACATGTCATCTGCACTTAGAAAATTCTCTTCCAGTTGATGCACTTTCGACTCAACAGATGTCACCTGTGTTTCCAACTTTTTACACAGTTTTGTGACAGATGAGTTTTGTTGGTTTATTTTGTTGAGCTCAGTTTTTATCGCAGTGAGATTATCTTCTATTTCATTTTTGAAAGGCAAAAAATATTTTTGAAACATTTTTTCTATCACATTCATTGTGGTGTTTTCGCCTTCAAAATCTAGGACATCATCTGCCACGACGACGCTAACCTCACTTTTGCACTGGCTACATTTCCACTCATTACCGTTTTTCTTTATGTCCAAGGCTATTTTTTAAATTCCCTTGAGCTTAAATTAGTACACTTAGCATGCACCCACTTTTCACAAATTGCACATTGTACATACAGATACATTTTCACTTATTTGCTCGGAGCATTATTTACAACTACGTTTACTTGGTGCCATCTTGAATCATTACCGATATGTTTATTATAAGTGTGTATATGTATATTATACAAATATACACTTCATATAAATATATATATATATATATATATATATATATATATATATATATATATAAAGCGAGAGGTTTTTCTTCAGATGGTGAAATAATATAATAAAATTGTTTCTTGGGCATCCATCCAGTAATTAAAAAACAAACAAAAACACATACATACATATATATATATATACATATATATATATATATATATATATATACATATATATATATATATGTATATATATACATATATGTATATACTCGTATATGTATATACATATGTATATACATATATGTATATATATATGTATATATTGAAATGAGATAATGGTGTTAATAGTATGGTTCGGGTATGGGTTGGAGGTCCTTTTGTTGTAAGATCCACAGTCCTGGATATTGGTTACTGTAGTAGCTTCTTTATGCGATATGGTAATAATGTCCGTCCAACCTTTCCTGATGCCTTGGGTCGAGCAGTAGGAATAATATTTGATCGACTGGTTTGATGCGAGTTCTCTTCAGATTAATGGGTCCTTTCAATAAGGTATTCGCTGGAAGAGACAAACTTCTGGTTCCAATAAAAATCCACTTGTAATGTTTTATACTGTATTTATCGCTTTACTTCACAGACATAATCTCCACTTAGATTATCTAAGACTACTCTAGACTAGACATTATGGCTAGACTTTTGCCTAAGCCATCACTGCTAAACTCTTGTCTAAGACATCACTGCTAAACTCTTGTCTAAGACATCACTAGCTAGAGTCTCGACTAAGACATCACTGGTTAATACAAATTATTCTGACTCTATATATTATACATTGTACGTGACAATTCTAGGAATGGCGTCTTCCGTGTTCATGTAAAGATCTTGGACTTTGAACAACATTGAACAATAATTCATATTTTTATTAAAAGCACGTATGATCATGCTATTACAGAACAATATATATATATATATATATATATATATATATATAACATACAAAAAAGAAATGTTAGGATGTATTGTGCAAATTGAAAAAATTATTTGAAGCATCGCGGTAAATATTGCAAAGAGAAGCCAAGAAGAGCAATATTTACCGCAATGCTTCAAATAATTTTTTCAATTTGCACAATACATCCTAACATTTCTTTTTTGTATGTTATATATATATATATATATATATATATATATATATATATATATATATATATATATATATATATATATATATGTATATATACATGTATATATATATATATATATATATATATATATATATATATGTATATATATGTATATATACATGTATATATATATATATATATATATATATATATATATATAGAGATGGGCTTATTATATCCGAAGCCGGATCGACTCGGATTTGACTCCGCTTTATGGTGGAGTTATATCCGCTAAACAACTCCACGTCTCCGACATTTTTGAAACCGAAATACTCGAAACAAATGTGTTCTATAGTACGCTGTTCATGTATCTAAGGATTTGTCAAATCCCATTAATTATTTGAAATAAAAATTTATGAAAAATTATCAATAAAATAATTTTTCTAAAAAATTCACGAATAAATAAATGACGGATTGTAAAATTTTTCGGTCGACCAGATGATCGACTCAGTGACTCGTATTTTTAGCAGTGCTGACCAAAGTATTTAATGATTTCCTTTTGATGAGAAAATAATTGTTTTTTTGGATTAATTTTATGTAGTAAACTTTGTAATAAAAGCAACACTTCTGCTTTCAAAATTTTTCTTCTGCTATTTCCATTTTAGAATTAATATATAATTGTGTAAAAGTAATAATATAATTCTGAATATTTTTTACTGCTTAAATACTAATGATATCACTGATAAATTTTGTTCTCTAAAGTGTTGTTATTTCAGGCTATGAAAAAACAAGATTAAATAAATGTATTTCGTTTCGTTTATTTTTCGGTATGTATATTCTTGATTGCCGTCATTTACGGCCAAAGATTGTCGTAGTTAGAAATATCACCCCTTACTATTCAATAAATTATACATTTGAGCTATTCACACTTGAATACAATTTCATTGTTCTGTATCTTTAAAGTAGCATTTTTGTATTTTCTGGAGAATACACAATGGTATTAATTTTGACTTTTATACCTAAAAAAAGGTCATAAAACTGCCTGCGAGACAAGAAAGTGACCGCTTCCTTCCTAAAGCAAAAACGACAAAAACACTAAATGCCTGTACGAGTTAACAGATTTAATACCAGTTTAAGGAAGTCGGATATGACAAATCCTGTGAAACAACTCCACTCGGATTCACTCCGAGGGAGGAGTTGTATCGGATTGATAACTCCGGAGTGAGTTACCCATCTCTAATATATATATATATATATGTATGTATGTGTATGTATGTGTATGTATGTGCATGTATATATATGTTTACATGTATATGTTTGTAGATGTATATGGGTATGCACATGTATATGTATGTGTATATATGTATGTATATATGTGTTTGCATATATGTTGTATATTTATATGTGTTGCATGTTTTTACATATATGTGTATGTGTATGTATATACATATATGCATTTATTGTTTTTGCGTTTATATATACATATATATGTTATGTTATAATTTTTTATTGTAACTATTATCGTTCCATAACTATTTTCGTTTTTTTGTTAATATCTATGCCTTTTCTTAATAATTTTCTCTTCATTCACATTTTTTTGGATTTGATTATGGATGTCTTACACTTGTATATATTTTTACTATGTTCCTACTGCGCATGATCGTTGAGAAAATCTTCGTAATATGAAACCACTAAAATTCTCTCTATCCCGTTCTCTCACCAATGACGATACAGTTTCCACTATTTTCCGCAAACACTTACGCACACATTTTACTCTCGTACACACTCGTAATACAATTTCCAAACTAACAACATGTTCGTTTGGAATAAGCTTTTTTATAATAAAATATATCATTTATTTTAATTTTACGATTTTTTTAAATTTTTTATAACTCGACGTTTCATCAATTTTTTATTTCACATTTATTTATTTTTTCGTGCAATTTTTGTGTTTTTGTGTTGTTTTTCAAAATTTATTTGTATGGTGAGTTTCTTTACATTTGTTTATTTTACGGTTGTTTTTCATATATACTTTTCATATACATTGTTTTACTTATTTTTGTCTGGTAATTATGTATTTTTTTATATTGTTTTAATTTGTAACCCTGAATTATTTAATTGTAGCACTGAAGATGGGTCAAATCAAGACCCGAAACGTATGTTCTTTAAATAAAAACATTTTTCATTAAAACTGTTTTTTAATTACTGGATGGATGCCCAAGAAACAATTTTATTATATATATATATATATATATATATATATATATATATATATGTACATACATCTACACATACACATACATGTATATACTGAAATGATATAGGTTGTTGGTTAGGGGTTGCTGGGGTTGATCCACAATATCTCCAGGATACAAATTGTCCACTTCTTGGCCCTTGCCGTTACTAGTAAGTTACAGACACTAACTTACTAGTAAGTAAAGACAGTTGTAGATTTCTTGGTCCAACCTTTCAATAGTGTGTAGAATCCTTTCAACTCCTAGCCTGGTGTCGTGGGCAGAGCAGTAAGTTGTAATCAGCAGTATTATTTACAATTATACACAAAATCCAGACTCCAAAAAGAATCTGAAAAACTTGAAACGTAATCAATAAGTCGAAAGACCAAAAAGGACTTGGATTGGATTATACCATGTTTTCTATAGAAAGTGTATAACACTTCCAGTTTGATTGTGTTGACTAATATAGACAAACTAATGAGGTTTATTGTTTTTATAATACATAATTGTTTTATAATACCGCGTTCAAACAACACATCCTTGTACATTTAAAAAAATAATTTTTTTGATTTTCTAGAAATTGTTTAGAATATACCTTATTTAGCAAAACAACGTTTGCCAGGCCTGCAAGTCATTATATTAATGTGTATAATGATCGACACTAATAAATGTATGCATCACGAGTGTTACCATATTACTAAAAAACATACTACTCTGTACAGTAGCAAATAAGTTTTACTTCAATCGCGTGTGATCCTTACGCGCACTCTTTTTTTTAATTATTAAAATTTTGGTTGTCAACTAGAATAAGAACGGTACTTGGGTAACATTTCTGTAACAATGGGCAGTTCGATTATTTTTCACACTATTATTATTTTTTTGACTTCACATATCCGCCAAGGTTTAGTTCAAGCAAATATTGTTTTTTTTTTTTTTTTTTTTTTATTAAAATGGCCTCGTTTTATCCAAACATTTTAGCCAATATCCATTGAATACATATTATAAAATACAATACTATACATTACAAAATATTTCTTCTGTATGAATATACAAAAAACAAGAAAAATTATTAATAACATATCTTCATTAACTTGATTTCTATAAGTCACTACAATTTTATATTGCACTCATTCATGAAATCCAGCAACAGTCTATATATTCCTATATTACTCTCACTAATAATGTGTCTTGCATTTACTGGAAATTGTACTTTTAGCTGTTGTAGTCTTTTATATAATTTCTTCCGTTCATTTTTATATAATTTGCAATTCCAAAATATGTGGTCCAATGTGTCTAATATGATACTACAAGCACAAAATGGGTCTTCTTTGATACCGATTCTGAATAGATGACTGTTATTTCTTGTGTGTGATAGCCTTAGTCTACAGATTGTTGTTATTTCTCTCCTATTCCATTTAATATTTTGAAACCATGTCCTTCTCGATACCTTCGGGTTACACGGTTGGTAAAGTCTTCCTTTCAAACGTGAGTCTTGATCGAATACCTTTTGCCATTGAGACATTCCATTTTTTGTAACAATTCCTTTAAGGTCTACTGCAGGAATTTTATTTACAATCGAGGGTGTGCTATGTGCATCTTTGGCCAGCCCATCCGCGATCTCATTTCCGATGATATTCGCATGTCCTCTTATCCATATTAATTCGATATTATGCTTCTGTTTAATTAAATCTTCTATCTTTCTAATACTGTCGAAAATTAGTGGATTGCCAAAATACTTAGGTATATTTAAAGCATGTAAAGCAGATTTACTATCTGACAAAATTATAACTTTTTCCAATTTATGTTTCCTGATTAGGTCTAATGCTCCATTAATGGCCATCACTTCCGCCGTGAATATTGTAGCCCAATCGGGCATTTTAATTTGAAGTTGTATGTTTTGACTTGGGATCCAAACTGCGCATCCAACCTCATTATCTGTCTTTGAACCGTCGGTATATATTTGAATAAAATTTTTCCATCTTGAATGCATTAAGTTGTTCAGTTTCAGATTTATTAATTTTTTGTCTATCTTCTTTTCATTATCGAAATCATCTGATAAATGTATGTACTTTTAGGTAACGTGCCTTTCCAAGACATAGTGAAGTATGTTAATCTGTTATTTACCATCATTTCTTCTTCTAGTGGTCTAAGTGTATGGAACCCAGCAACTAAAGGTGGTATTGGTTTTTTGTGCCAGAATCTATTTTCAAAATGCAGAACTGCAAGTGGCTCTAAACAGTTGTGTATCCATGCATCATCATAATTAAATTTTTTAATCAAAAACCTATTAGTTATAACCTGTCTTCTTATCTCTAAAGGAGCTTCTGCAGCTTCAGCCAACAACGAATTTGTAGGTGTCGACTTCAGTGCTCCCAAGCATATTCTTAACGCTGCATATTGTATCCTATTTAGTCTATCCATTATCCCTTTAAAACTTCCTCCATAAATTTGACATCCGTAATCGAAATGGGGTCTAATAACGGCTTTGTAAAACGAGAGACAGATATTGGGATGTGCACCCCAAGTGGTGCCAGTTACTCGTTTTAGGATATTAATTCTTTTTTCACATTTAGCTAACATTTCATTAACGTGTTTGTTAAAGGATAATTTTGTATCCAATATCATTCCTAGAATTTTGATGTTCTCCAATATTTTAATTTGAATCGAGTCTATATTTATACTGATGTAATTTCTTGGGAGCCTATGCCTAGTGAATAGAATGCATTTAGATTTTTGAGGTTCAAGTGTGAGTTTATTGTCCCGCATCCATTCTAAATCTTTTCTTAAAGAGCTGTTCATTTCATCACTACATTCCTGTAATGATCGCGAAGAAATATACATGACTAAATCATCTGCATATTGTAATTTTTTCACTTTTGTCCCTTCTGTCTCTATGAAATCCGACGTATAGATGTTAAATAATATTGGACTTAAAATCGAGCCTTGAGGGATACCATTAAAAGTTATTCTTGGACCTATAAGTCGATTCTGGTTTCTAACATAAATCTTTCTATCGGATAGAAGTGACATAATAGTGTTAGTAATTTTGTTTGGAATATTAATTTTTGTTAATTTATTTTTGAGTATTTGGTGATCTACATGATCATAGGCTTTTTCAACATCTGTCGTAACTAATAGAACATATTTGTTTTCTGTCAACGCGCCATATAGATCCACAAGGAGTTCGCTGAGTAAATCAATCGTGCCTTTTCCTCTCCTGAAACCGAATTGATATTTATTTAATATTGTATTCTTTTCTATATGCCATTCTAATCTCTTTTTTAGAATACTTTCAAATATTTTTGAAAAGCAAGGTAGTAACATTATTGGTCTATAAGACTTATAATCACCAGGATCTTTTTGTGGCTTTAGTATGGGAACTAATACCGCTCTTTTCCACTCTTCTGGAATCCAGTTTGAAAGCAATATATAATTGAACATCTCAATTATTAGGTTTTTTAATGCTTTAGGGCTTCTGTTAATCATGATATATCAATCAATGTTGTCGAATCCCGGAGAGCTGTCTTTTTTCTCCTTTAGCGCCAGTTCAAGTTCCTCATATTTGATGCGTCCATTAATTTCTTCGTGTTCATTGTCATCAATCCAGTCTTCCGGCCGTTCTTGATTAAATAGGGCAGGTCCAGGAACAAAATCGGGAGTATGGGTCTTAAGAATTGCCTCGTAAAAGTCATCGTTCATTTGATGATGTTGGTTCTGTCTATTATTTTTATTATTCAATTTTTTGATAGTGTTCCAAATTTTGTTAATATTTGTATTCATATTGAACGAATTTATTAACTCACGCCATTTTTCTCTTTTCTTTGTTTTAAACAGTCGTTTAGTTTG
The DNA here is from genome assembly GCF_003426905.1 of Ctenocephalides felis. Lineage (NCBI taxonomy): Eukaryota > Metazoa > Arthropoda > Insecta > Siphonaptera > Pulicidae > Ctenocephalides > Ctenocephalides felis. The sequence continues at coordinate 108,477,666 of NW_020538040.1, forward strand.
TGCTATTACTTTTTGTAGACTCAGGTAATTTTAGTAGTTAAATTCATTTCTTAGTTTCTTAAAGGCTTCGTTTCTTCTTCTTGTTTGGATCTCACAGTCATTGTCCCACCATATGGCCGGTTTAAAGGTATCCGATACTTTATATTGTTTAATGTGTTTTGCTGCCGCCTTATTTATGGTATCTTGGATAAACTTATATTTTTCTTCGCAGTTCGAAGGAATTGTTGAGGTCTCCAGAATATCTTCAATCTCTGATTTATATTTTTCCCAATTTGCTTGTTTAGTGTTCCATTTTCTACCGGGATACCAACGCATCCTTGTATTAAATTTGAAATGCAACTTTATTATAATTGGTAAATGGTCAGAAACAACATTTTCAGGAATTACACTCCAATGAATCCTGTCATGAATAGATGTCGAGCAAAAGGATAGATCAATGGCGGAAGATTTTTTCTTAATAGTCTGTATAGTCGTATGAGTTCCATCATTCAAGACAACTAAGTTAAGACTATCTACAATATCATACATTATAGCACCTCCTCTGTCTATTATTTCGTTTCCCCATGCTATGTGTTTACTATTGAAATCTCCGGTGACGATTAGTCTAACTGGAATTTGTTCAATAAGATTTCGGATTAAATATAAATCCTTTGTGGCTTGAGGTGAGCAATATATGGATACCACGCAAAAGGAGGTAGTCGATTTAATTATAACAGCAGTCATTTGGATATCCCGGTTGTTCTGAGAATGTCTGAATTCCTCACAGATAATACTGTTTCTGATCAGTATGGCTGAGCCACCATAACCATCCTGCCTGTCACTTCGAAATATTTTATAATCTTTAAAGTTAAATTTTTGTCCTTGTTTCAGCCAAGTTTCTGTTAGAGCAGCAATATGAATTTTCTTATGGTACATCAGGCTTTCTATGCTTTCTTTGTTTGCTAGTAATGACCTACAATTTAGTTGAAGTATAATAAAATTGTCCATGTTTGTTTATTGGTTTTTAATTTGCAGATGCTATCTAAAGGGAGTCTTCTATATCTTCTACCTTCCGTTAGAATTATCCTCACATCCTTTGTTATGTACTTGACTTACATTACTTATGCCTTTATCTGTTTTATTAGCCTGGTTTAAATATTTACCAATGATGTGGATATCGTATTTCAGATTATATATAATTTCCTCTAATTCTTTGCAATCTTTGTTTCTCTCAGATTCTATTTTTTCCCTTAACTTCATTGCCAGTTCTATGAAGTGATTTAGTTGTCTTCTATTTTCTTCAATCTTATTCGTTTTATTACTGTCCATGACATCGAATTCCTGGGTTTTCTTTTGAGATACTTGTTCTTAATTACTTCGGCCGATATGTCTCAAGTATTCTGATCGGCGTTTTTCTATAATATTTCTTGGTTTTTTAATTACCATTAATCTGTCTTTTTCGATATTTAATTCTTGTTCTTCTAATGTATTTAATATCCCATATTTATTATTAGAGTTGTTCATAATTATATTACTCCTTAGTTTTGGGAATGATGAGTTATATTCCAGATTGTATGGGTTGCTTTTAACTGCATCCACATATCGATTCTTCTGAATCATCCTTTTTGCTTCTAGATATGATATATTGTGAAGAGCCATTATTTCTTTTATTTCCTTATTTAGTTTAAAGAATTTACATTCTTTGTTATTTGCCTGGTGCTTTTCTCGACATAAAGTACACTCAAACTCTGTGGCGATATGACATTGTTCGTGGGAATGTTCAGCTGCACAATTTTTACATCTTATTTTGCTCTTACAATTCATTTTTATATGTCCAAACCGCCAGCAATTATGACATTGTATCACTGATTGAATATATGGACTAACAGGACATCTAACAGAATACATTGATATAACTTCTGGCAAGTAGTTTCCTCTGAATACCAGTTTAACCGCTTGACTTTTTAGATTTTGCTTATCTACATTTCTTTTTTTAATACATTTGATGTCTACTACTTCAATATCTGATCTGATCACTTCCTTAATTTCCTGCTTATCCATGTCCGGATCAACATTGAAAATAATTCCGCTTCTATATAATTTGTGTTTCGGAATATACGTTCTTATTTTGAATTTTTCAAGAATTTTTTCTTTTATTAGTTTATTTGCATACGTGTAATTTTTAAATAATAATTTGATTTTATTTTTTCCAATTTTTGTTATATTTATGATATTTTTACTTATGTTTGGTTCTTGTTTGAATAACATTCTTCCCAATGCTAGATTGTGAAATCTTCCAATGTTATTATCAATTGCTTCGGCAAATATTGTATATGGTCCTTCATCATTCGAATTATAAAAGTTATTTTCTTCATTATTTGTAATGGTTTCTTCTTCTATCATTTCGCTCCAACTTTTGTTATTTACACTCGCATCACAACTTGGGGTTTCTTTATTTTTATTATTATTTAACACTAACACTTCACCATCCTTTGTTTCGATTTTTACAATTTTTTTAATTAATTCTTCCGATATATTGAACTTCTTTTTATTCGAATTACGTTTGAATTTTTTATCTGATTTATATTTAATATCTTTATTCTTATCCAAATTTGTGATATTTATCTTAGCTATATTTTTCGAACTGCTCGGATTATTTGCTGAATTATGCACTTCATTACCTCCGTTATTAGGTTGCTCGTAATCACATTCGTAAAACTCTGACTTATCACTATTCATTTCATCATCAATATAAATTTCCTCATCGTTAATAATATTCATCGACTTGACTATTTGACTACCTGTCTCGATTTCCGAGCTGTTAATCCTCTTATCTATACCTGTCGAAACCGGTAATCCACCCGGCTCGAATGGTTTATAATTCATAGAACTGCCTTCAATATTTCTATCATTCATTCGCTCGTCAGCTACCGAGCAGGTAAGACCTCCCGGTAAATGTTATCAGGTGTTCAAATTAAGTATTCATACAGCTCGTATTCAACTAGTATATAACTCGTGTTGATTCGACGTGATTATTTTCGTTTTGATTGTGACAATTTAAGTGAACAGAAAAGTGAAACATTAATCAAAATTTGTGCGTGTTGTAACAAAAGTTGTTCCCCATTATGGGGGAACACAATGAACCGTCTACCTCTGCAATAGTGGGGCAAGCGTTGGATGTTTTAAACAACTCAGACATCACGGAAACTAATAGTACTTCTGTTAATCAATCAATGGAACAAGATGAACCTGCATGGCAAACTCCTTCATATACAAAAAACGAAGAATCAACGGTACTCTTAAACATACCCATACTGCAATCAACACCCATAACAGGTTTGAACCGCTAATAAACAATCCCACCCCTTCTACATCTCAACCACGCTCCTCAAAACCACCTCCTATTTTCGTCTATGACGTCAATAACTTTAAATTAATGAAACAAGAAATTAACTCAGTTTTTCAACAAGATCAGTATTACACTAAGTGCCTGCCTGACGAGACTGTGAAAATTCAATGTCAGGATTCGGACACATTCAAATTAATGGCCAAATTACTCACAGCAGCTAAAGCCGAATACCACACTTATCAGTTGAAAGAGGATAGGGCGTTTCGAGTGGTAATAAGATTCCTGCATCATTCAACCACTACTGAAGAAATTACTACAGCACTCGCTAAACTCGGACACAAGGTCAGAAACATATTGAACCCGCGTAATAGAATTACAAACAAACCGCGCAACTTATTCTTTGTTGATCTGGAACCAAAAGCCAATAACAAAGAAATATACAAAATAAACAAGCTCTTCAACTGCATAATTAAAATCGAACCGCCCAACGAGCGAAAACGTATAGTTCAGTGTGGACGTTGCCAATTGCTTGGCCATACTCGCAGTTTTTGCAACCGGTTATTTATCTGCCGCCGCTGCGCCTCGAACCACGCCACAAAAGATTGCCCTATTGAGAAGAACGCTGTACCTACTTGTGCCTTATGCTACAAGCAAGGTCATACAGCCAACTACAAAGGCTGCGAGCGTTATCAAGAACATTATGCCCGCAAATACGGAACCGATAATAACATTAATTCATCCATGCCAAACTGTGAATCAAATCCTTCATCTAGAATTTTACGACCCGGCTTATCAACCAATTCAAGCAAAGTCACCTCGGACCGCAGCTACAGTGACGTAATTAAAAACAATGTAAACAAACCGGTTTATGCGGCACACTTAAGTTCTTCGCAGGTAGCTAAACAACTTACGTCATCGGGCATTAACAGTGATGGCCAAATCGAAAACATCTTGACACAATTTCTAGCAGAATTTAAAAACTTGTTCCAACAACTTATGAACCAAAATAGCGTGATTCTAAACATGCTATCTTCTCTTGCTAACATCCGTAAATAATGGCTAAGTTTCTAAGGATCGCACTATGGAACGCCAATGGGCTTATTTCACATAAAAATGAGCTAACTATTTTTCTGTCTCTTAACAAAATTGACATTCTACTAGTAAGCGAGATTCATCTAACCAAATTCAGTCACTTTTCAGTACCATTTTACAGCGTTTATCACTCGCCACATCCGGATGGAACGGCTCATGGAGGAACGGCTGTTATCGTCAAATCAAGCATTTCACATTATGAGATGAACCACTTCAACACAAATTATATTCAATCTACATCGGTCAAAGTAAAGGCTTTTCCCTACGACCTCACATTCACAGCTGTCTACTGTCCGCCAAGACACAACATAAAGAGAGAACACTTTCAAGAATTTTTCGATACGTTAGGTACAAGATTCCTAGCAGGTGGTGACTTCAACAGCAAGCATCCAAACTGGGGATCACGACTTGTTAATCCGAAAGGAAAAGAGCTGAATTATGTTATTCGACAAAATAACTACGCCTCGCACTCCACAGGTACACCAACATATTGGCCCTCAGACCCAGCTAAGATTCAGGACCTACTTGACTTCTTTATTTCTAGTGGAATTGACTACAAATGCATAGAAGTCCAACCCAATTATGATTTGACATCCGACCATTCAACTATCATTGCTTCCCTAAGTTCCTCGGTTATGCCCATCTCCTCAAATCCTAAGCTTCACAACTCTAGGACCAATTGGGACAGATATAGAGATACAATCAAACACCAAATTAATTTGAAAATTCCCCTTAAATGTACAAATGATGTTGACAGCGCGTTGGAAAACTTTAAACAACTTCTGCTAAACACAGTTAGAATCTGCACTCCACAGAATCCTAATGTCAGTAAATGTCCAACAGTAACGCTAGAAATAAAGAAGCTAATAGCCAGAAAACGCAAGATTAGGAAAATATGGCAGAAAACTCATGCACCACAAGATAAATCAGCTTTGAACCAAATCAGTAATTCTATTAGAATCAAAATTAAAGAAATGTTCAACAACAATTTCAATAACTATGTATTGAGCCTAAACAGATTTGACAACTCCTTGTGGAAACCTATACGCAACAAAAAACGTCCTCCAAGAAAAAACCCTCCTATTCGGTCTGAGACTCATGATAACTGGGCTAGAAGTGATGCTGAGAAAGGTAACCTTTTTGCCAATCACTTATCCACAGTTTTTACACCAAATGTCATGGATTCTAATCACGACAATTTGTCTCCTGAGAGCTCAGTATTAAGCCAGCCTAGCAACTTTCGCTTCTTCACAGTGAAACGAATCCACAAGGAGATCCATCGACTGAAAAACAACAAATCCGTCGGAATCGACTTAATATCAACTACAATGCTCAAACAACTTCCGAGAGTTGGATATGTTTTCATTACTCATGTCTTCAATGCAATACTGAGACTAAATTACTGGCCAACTTCTTTCAAATTGGCTTCCATTATAATGGTACCAAAAGTTGGAAAAGACCCTAACATTGTTAGTTCATACAGGCCAATAAGCCTACTGCCAATAATTTCAAAAGTATTTGAAAAGTTGCTACTAGAAAACATTGCCAAAGAGTCAAATATAGTTCCGGATCATCAATTTGGCTTCCGTAAACAACACTCCACTATACAGCAGTGTCATCGTATAGTTGATACTGTCAACAAAGCTTTCGAAGCCAAGAAGTACTGTTCCGCCGTGTTCCTTGATGTAAGCCAGGCGTTTGACAAAGTCTGGCACTTTGGTCTTCTACATAAAATCAGAAATCTTTTACCATCATACACAAAATTCTTCGAATCTTACTTATGCTCAAGAAAGTTCCAAGTAAAAATCGGCCAAGAAACAACTGAGCCCAAACTGGTAAACGCAGGTGTTCCTCAAGGCAGTGTCTTAGGTCCATTTCTTTATCTATTATACACAAGTGATTTTCCAGAATACGGTGATTCTACCTGTTGTACTTTTGCCGATGATATCGCAATCTTAACCACTGATCTCGATCCCAAAGTAGCCTCGCAGAAACTGCAATGTCATCTTAACAAAATCGTGACCTGGTCCAAAAAATGGAAAATAAAAATCAACGAGGCCAAATCGAAGCATATTACCTTTTCGCTGAGAAGAGATAACTGCCCTCAAGTTTCCTTTAACCAATGTACAATACCACAAACCGATGTAGTCAAATACCTGGGCATGCACTTGGATTCCAGACTAACCTGGAAGCAACACATCAAAGCCAAAATTCAACAAATCAAGTTCAAAGCCCAAGAAATCAACTGGCTTATAGGAAGAAACTCGAAGCTCTCGCTGTATAATAAAGTACTACTATACAAATGCATTATAAAACCCGTTTGGACTTACGGCATCGAGTTATGGGGATGCGCAAGCAAATCCAATATAGTAATGATGCAAAGATGTCAAAACAAAACTAAGAAATATAGTCAACGCACCGTGGTACATAACTAATCATGCTATTCATAAAGATCTAGATATTCCATACGTCACAGATGTCATCAAGGACAGAAGCTCGATCTACCTCTCAAAAATTGAGTGTCACTACAACCAGCTCATTGCTTCTTTAACCGGCTCTTCATCACTAAGAAGATTGAAAAGATGTTGGCCAAGCGACCTTAAATGAAACACTAGGCTTCACTCATTGGAGTGAACTCTAGTTAATTATTATTATTATTATTATTTATTTATTTATTTTTATTATTATTTTTTTTCTTTAATATAATTATAAATATTATTTTTTATTTTTATTATTTTTTTTTTCATTAATATTATTGTTATTATTTTTATTATATATATATATATTTTTTTTCTCTTTCTCCTTTGTGTCACAATAGCTTATAAGATAAATTGTATCTTGATTGCTATAAATAAATAAATAAAAAAAAAAAAAAAAAAATATTTCTATCACTCAGGTATATAACACTAGTTTTATTTATCTTTAAACGATCCGCACTCCTCGGTGTCCTAGTCGGAACGGCAAATATTGTTAACTAAACACTTTTTGACAAAAACAATCACGAGCATTGTCACGTTCGAATTTCATACAGAAATATGCGTAGAAATATGATTTAAAGTAAAACTAGTGGGACGCATGGCATCGTGCCTTAAGGCAAATTGCTGGAACTTTTCGTACCAAAAATTAATGTTTTTTTTAAAAAACGATTAAAAATTTTGGAAAAATTTTACTTGGAAAAAAATAGTAGTTACTTGGAAAATTATTTAGAAACTATAAATTTGACAAAAAAAAATTTTTTTTTGAAAAAAAAAATTTTTTTTGGAAAAAAAAGTTTTCTTTATTTTGACATATTTTGGAAATTCTGAACTTTTTTTCAAAGCAATCGTACTGCTTTAACTGCATAGAGACGAGATGTCAAAGCGTGTAAGCGCCGCGTCGCTGCCTAACGGATAAACATTAGTACGGAACCCATAGGAATGTAAACAAAATTTATACTTTTGTTAAAATCTCTATAAAATATCTGATAATTTGATGTGCATATGTCTGATGATCATTTTTGACCGCCAAATGGCATTTTTTTTACTTTATTTATTAGATCTCCAAAACCGCTAGACCTGCCTTCATAAAAATTTGATAAATTCTTTATCTTGTCAATACAAGTAAAATGTTTTTTGAATTATTAAAATCGGACGCTCCGTTCTCTTAAAAACTTACAATTTTCGGCACTTTTTGCCCCGTATTTTTGGAACCGCTAGACCTGCCTTCGCCAAAAACTAATCAACACGTTTCCTTATCAGTACGAATCGAATGTTTTTTGAATTATTTAAATCGGTTGATCGGTGTTCCCGAAATCGTCGACGAAAATTTGTATGCGCGCATACACACACACGCACACACACATACACACACATTTTTTCTTAGGTAAGCCAAAATATTCAGAAACCTTTGAAACGTAAAGATATATAAAAATTTTCATTTTCGATTTTTTTGCGATTACTATAACTTGCCCTACGGGAAGTTAATAATTGTAAAGATTAGTAACAAAGTCATAATACAAAAGGCGCAGATAGTAATATTGAAAAGTTAGTGACTCTAGTTAATTACTTTGATTATCCTATCAAGAGTAAATTTACTTCTCTTGATCTTTTCATAACGTCGCGATTTTTAATATGGCTTGAAATGCCAGTATCAGGGCAAAATGCCTAAAGGATTTAGTGTAGCCATTGTGCCATTTTTCAAGCAAAAGCGCCAATCCTTCATTTCAGATAACCTAATATTAAATTGTTTAAAGAAACCATGAGAATCTAACAAATAATTAATTAATCAGGGTAGGAAAAACCCGAATGAATACTCGTAAGGTTAGTGAAAACCTCGAGATTTTAAATATATTTGACGTAATTTTGATGACTTATATGAGACTCTTGTATCCGCTGGAACGAGTCAATAAAATCATTCAAATACATTTTATTTCGGTATTTTTATTTTTAGAACCAAAACACGCTTGTTGATTATATCGATATTAATAAATCTTGCATGAGAATAAATTTCAACTTGTAATGTTGAATATAAAAATAATTTTGAAATATTACATAAGAATGAAATCTTAATCTTGAATATTACATTAAATGAACTTTTGTGTGAAAATAATTGAACTTGAAAATGCAAAATTCAATAATAATTAAATTTAATCAACTGCCCACACCACCAAATGTTACAGAAAAGAAGGGGATAAATTTGAATTAATGTCAATAATAGAAATAAAACTATTCCCATAGAATAGAATTATAAATTAAAAAACGTGTATATACTTGGCACCGCGATGGTGGAAATTGGCAAAACTGATATGACCTGATTTTTTGACGATTTTTTTGCTGTCGATTGGTGCAAACTAAAATTTTTTTGCTCGTTCCGTTCTCGAGATAAATGGGTGGGGCCAAATTCGGTGCTAACTATATATATAGTCAGCACCGACCCCTTTAAAAATGCAAAAAAAATAAAATTTCTTTTTACTATCGTTATCAGTGATTTTTTTTGCTGTCGAATGGTGCAATTAATTTTTGGAAAAGTTTTACCCATCATAGATTTTCACGCATAGGAAAATTCCCATTTTTGCCAATTGAAAAAAATTGACAAATTTGAAAATGCCCAATTTTTTTGCTCGCTTACTTAAATATAAAACAAAAAAAAAATTTCAAAAAATTTATTTTTTCACCCCTTTTCAGAGAGGTTGCCAATTTTTTTGGGTGTCCACAGGTCATTTTTTCAAAAGTTTAAAATTTGTTTCGGAATCTGTGATTTTTTTGATCTGCGATACACAAAAGAAAAATTCAAAAAAAAATTTTTTTTATTTTTTCGTAATATAGAAACGAATAGTTTGCGTCCATGATAAGTACTACGATGCTTTCCAATTTACCTACATACCGCCAAACAGACTTAATGAATAAATTAGTCAACAATATTTTGATAATTTATTAAAATTATGTATATATATATATATATATATATATATATATATATATATATACATACATACAGTATCGGCGCTAGGCGTCGGCCTCGCGGTGTAAGGGGCCTCGCAAGAGACCCCGGAAATATTTTAATTATTTAAAATTTAGTTTTTAATTTTTATTTAATTTTTTTCATACCGATGAGCGAATAAAGGGGGTGATAAGTGGTTTACGGGCACTATCATTCTGCTCTCTTATCTCTTATGAACACTAATCGCGTGTCATCACTACTAAATCTAAACAACTTAGCGCGAGACAAGAATTAGTCGTACTTCTCTAGTTGTTTATATTTGTGTATTTCTTATGTAAGCATATTGTAAATCATTATTCCATTTGGAAATACAAACAAGTTATCTTAACGTATTCAAACAGTAACTAAATATTCGAGGAATAAAATTAATTAATGCTCAATAAAATGGATCAATGAGAAATAACCATTGTTTCAAATACTTTGAAATAAATATCATAAATACTGTTAATTTGAAACTAATCATTTTTTCACACCGTCAACGCAAGCAATATGTTTTTTTAAATCGGATGATGAATTTTCTCAAAAATGGGACATTTTCAAAATTGTCAACTTTTTTAAATTGGCAGATTTAGAATTTTCCGATGCGTGAAAATCTATAGTCGGTAAAACTTTTCCGAAAAATAATTACAGCAATTGACAGCAAAAAAATTCACTGATAAAGATAGTAAAAATACATTCTTAATTTTAAAGTGTAATTTCGATGTGAATAACAAAAATCGGAAAATGAATAATATTTCAAATTTACATTGAATACTATTTCGAATATATATATATATATATATATATATACATATATATATATATATACACATATATATATATATATATATATGTATGTATATATATACATATATAAAGACTACATTGATTAACCTAACTAATAAATTTTTTTACACCAAAATTTGCATAAACATATTATAATTAAGTATACCCTAATTTATCATCAGTCGCGATAGTTAAAAATAGTGTAAAAAATAAATTTTAAAAAATGCTGGTAAATTTTAAATGGTACACAATTTATTATACATTTTTTTATTGTTACTTAGTTTTTACTCGCCTTGCTTTAATGAAATTATCGGCAGAATACTAGTGAGAAAATAGTTACACAATGAAAATAAATATAAAGATACATCAATGATTATACAGTAATTTCAGTAAATAAATAATACGTCTTTGGCCACCCGCCGCCGAGAAAAGACAACGTAGAGAGTCCCTACGCACTGGGTCTCTCGAAGATGAGCGAGTGAGAAAGCTATACGCCAATGAGCGAGTGAGCTATATATATACACCGCGACTCCTGTTACATTTTAACAAATTTATATAAAAATTGTATGAAACTATTAATTCCTATCGAGCACTAATTGTAAAGGTATTGGTGATAATTTTGTTATATACTCAATTGGGCAAAAAATAAGCATATTTAAAGCGGATTGCGATCCATTTCCATAATACGAAAAAAATCAAAATTAAAATTTATTTTTTTGAATTTTTCTTTTTTGTATTGCAGAGCAAAAAAATCACATATTCCGAAACAATTTTTAGATTTTATTATTAAATTAAATTTTTTATTTAATTTTGAAAAAGTGACCTGTGGACACCCAAAAAAATTGGCAACCTCTCTGAAAAGGGGTGAAAAATTAAATTTTTTGAAATTTTTTTTTTGCTTTATATTTAAGTAAGCGAGCAAAAAAATTGGGCATTTTCAAATTTGTCAATTTTTTTCAATTGGCAAAAATGGGAATTTTCCTATGCGTGAAAATCTATGATGGGTAAAACTTTTCCAAAAATTAATTGCACCATTCGACAGCAAAAAAATCACTGATAACGATAGTGGTGATGATCACTTTGATTAATTTGATATTGAGTGGACTGTAAACTATAAATATTTCATCACCATAAGAAGATGTGAATAAAACCACTATTTAATTTATGACATATATTGAACTACTCTGTACAACCTTCTTCTCTTATTACATTTGCTAGACTCCCTTATTATTATATGTTACAGGTATTTATACTCATATAATTGTACCCCCTATCCCGAAGGGTCCCAGGTTAAATAAAAGCCCTGGTCAAATCTTGACCATACTGCCGGCCCTGCATTATAATTAATGCTGAACAATTGATTAAATATTACAAAAATATGAATTCTTATTATCTAATATCTTTTACCCTGTAACTTATTATCTATCATTTTATTATATATTTCTTAATTAGTAATTAGTAGAACATATATCAAAAGTAAAATTAACATTAAAATTGAACAATAAAAATTACAAATAATACATTTTAGTCAGATCATCTAAACATACATGTGTAAGTATATCAAAGAATACGATTAACATTAACTCTGAATTATAAAAAGGTAATATTTTACTTAAATTATCCAAACATATATGCATAGGAATATCAGTAAATACATCAGTTGTATAACCATTACATGATATATTAATAAACAATATTAAAAATCTCCTTTTGGTAAAGGACATATTTTTGATGCAGGGCGTACATATTCACCCGTTTTTGTTTTTACATGTACGACACGTACTTTGTTATCACTTCCATAAATAATTTTAATAACACGCCCTAAGGCCCAACTTAATGGAGGCAAGTTGTCCTCTCTTAATAAAACTACATCATTAGTTTTTAAATTAGGTGTTTCTACTAGCCATTTATAACGTCTTTGCAATTGATTTAAATAATCTACTGACCATCTTTGCCAAAATAAATTTCTTATGTAAGTTAAGTTTTGCCATATTGACATTCTATTAATATTTATTTCTTTGAGGCTTAGCTCAGGAAAAGCAGTTAACGCGTCGCCAATTAAAAAATGACCTGGTGATAAAAAGGATGGTTCTGATGCATCATCGTAAACGCCAGTGATCGGTCTCAAATTTAATATCGCTTCAATTTGAGTTAGCACCGTGTAAAATTCTTCAAAGGTTAATAAAGTACTACCAATGACCCTACGAATATGATGTTTAGTTAGCTTGACAGCACTCTCCCATAAACCCCCAAAATTTGGTGCGCTAGGTGGTGTAAATTTCCAGTCAATTCCATGTATAGATGCTGCCTCAATCAACTCAGAACGCGTGTTGTCTTTTTTAAAAAGTTTATATAAATCATGTAACTCGTGACGAGCCCCAATGAAGTTTCTGCCGTTATCCGAATAAATTGTGATACACTTTCCCCGCCGAGAAATAAAACGCTTCAGCGCCGCGATAAAGGCTTCAGTTGAAAGGTTGCTTACCAGCTCTAAATGAATTGCCTTAGTACTGAAACAAATAAATACCGCAATATAAGCTTTTAATCGTTGAGCCTTGCGCAATCGGCTTGCACGAAGTGTAATAGGTCCGGCATAGTCTACGCCGGTGATTACAAAGGGCCTGGAATGACTAACCCTGTCACTCGGTAAATTTCCCATAATTTGTTGTACAGGACGACAATTGTATCGATGACACCTAACGAAATTTTTAATAATATGTTTGATCGTGTTTCTCGCATTTATAGGCCAGAAACGTAATCGAATATTTGCAAGAACCGTTTGTACACCTGCGTGCAGCAGCCTCTGGTGCTCTTGTAATAAGATTAAATTTGTTATATGATTTTTACTCGGCAATATTATTGGATGTTTTTGATTATACGGAATATTCGCATTCTCTAGTCGCCCCCCTACTCTTAAGATATTATTTTCATCTAAAAATGGGTTTAACTGAAGTAAAAATCTATCTGGAGTTTTAACACCTGTATTTGATTTAATCGATTCTATCAATGGTTTAAAATTTTCGTATTGTGTTTTGCGAATAATAATTTCATGAACCGAATTTAACTCTGCCACATTAAGCGGCCCTATTTGCCGTTTTTCACGCTTAATCTTGCAATTATTAATAAATCTAACGCAATATGTAATTATTCTATGTAACTTATTAAAACACGAAATTTTTTCAAACGTTTCGTTACAAGACGGAGTGCACAAATAAATAATTGAATTGATTTCACACGGTACGTATGCGGAATCGTTAACTTTAAAATTCTCTGGCCAACAATTTTTATCTAATTTTAACCACTCAGGCCCAAACCACCATAAATTACAATTTTGAAGTTTATCAGCCGAAATTCCACGCGAAATAATATCAGCTGAGTGTCTCCTGACGGTACATGTTGCCAATTTACTAGTTTGAGATTTTTAATTTCCGAAATTCTATTACTTACAAATGGTTTTAACTTTGTGTGATCCGAATTAATCCATGAAAGTGTAATACTTGAATCGCTCCATAGAAATGTTTTATCAATTTGAAGTGTCAGTAAAGGTTTAATTGATGTATATAGCCGTACTAACAATAATGCAGCACATAGTTCTAAACGCGGCAAGGTAATTTGTTTTATCGGTGCCACTCTAGATTTAGAACAGATTAGGCGTACGTTTATTTTTTTGTTTATATAAATAACTTTTAGGTATATGCATGCGCCGTATGCTTTTGTAGAGGCATCGCAAAAACCGTGCAATTCAACATATAAGGGTTGCTCTTTGAGAAGTATAGATTGCGATATTCTAATATTGTTTACATTTTTTAAATCAGATTGGAACTGTTTCCATCGCGATAAAATAGAAGAATCTGTAAGAGGGTCATCCCAATCAGCCTTAATTTGCCACGTATCTTGTATAATAATTTTTGCAATAATTACGAAGGGTGATATAAGACCGAGCGGGTCGAAAATTTTAGCAATTGAAGATAAAATGTGGCGTTTGGATGGAGTTTCAACTATCTCAATTTCGTCAGAGCTAATTTGAAAATAATCGTCAGATGGGTTCCATTGCAGACCCAAGGCCTTTAACGGCGTATCAACACTTGTTAAACTAATTAATGATTTATCCGCAGAAGCGGAAGCTAGGATTTTCGGATCATTCGCGGCCCACTTGTGAAGTTCAAAACAACCTTTACGAAAAAGTTTAATAATTTCCTCTTTTGAAGCAATTGCTTCTTCAATGCTATCTGCCCCCGTCATTATATCATCTACATAGCAACAATTGCGCAAAGCATTTGCCGCCAAAGGAAAGTCGTTGCCTTCGTCAATGACTAATTGTTGTATACATCTATTTGCGAGAAATGGTGCACATGCAGTACCATAAGTTATCGTCGTTAATTTAAAACATTTTAATTTTTCATTGTGGCTTTTGCGCCATAAAATACGTTGAAGATCTTGATCTTCCTCTCTTACGCGTATTTGCCGAAACATTTTTATAATGTCAGCCGTGAATACGTAATTAAACATTCTAAATCTGATTAAAATATCAAAAATATTTTGTTGTAATTTAGGACCTGTGTACAAAGCATCATTCAGCGATCTGCCGCTAGAAGTCTTAGCAGAAGCGTCAAATACTACGCGAATCTTATCCAAATCCTTTTTAAAAATAGCGTGATGTGGTAAATAAAAACATTTATTTGTGTCGCTAAATGATGCCTCCTTTGCATAACCCAATCGAATATATTCATCAATAAATTGATCATATGATTTTTTTAGAAATTTATTTTTTTGTAAACGCGACTCCATGTGTTCGAACCTTTTTTTTGCTTGGTAAAACGAGGAACCTAGTTCTGAATTTGTATTTGATTTCAAAGGTAATGCTACAGTATACCGTCCTACTTGGTCTCGCGAAAAATTTTCTAAAAAGTGTTGTTTACACAATTGATCTTCCGTCGATATTTCATGTATTTTCCCAACGCTTTCAATTTCCCAAAATTTTGTAAGTGACTCCGCGAGGGATATATGATTAATATTAGCTTTACTATTAATTATATTTTTCTCATATCTACCCGCTAGTGTCCAACCGAATACCGTTTTTTGTAAAACAGGCTTATCGAGACCTAGAATAATTCTTTCGTTACCGAGAATTTCGAAAAACGTATCCACACCTATCAGCATATCTATTTCGCGAGGTATATTGAAATTTGGATCCGAAAGAATTAATCCAATTGGCAGATTTAGTTTAGAAATTTGAATTTGCTGCGCAGGTAGTGGACTCGATATTTTCTCGAGCACAAATGCATTTATTTTTTTTACAAATGTGTTATCTTCATTCAATATTTCTAAGTTTATAAAATTATTTGATTGCGTTGAAATACCATCAACACCGTGCAGTTTAAGGCTCGTTGATTGAGATTTCACGCCCAATTTTTTAAATAGCGATTTTGATATTATATTAATTTCCGAACCTGAATCCAATATTGCTCGAATTTTAATACGGCTTCCTTTATTACTTTTCGCAAACAAATTTACTGTAGGTAAAAGCGCACCCCCCCGTCGCGAGATTTGTATTCATAACCGTATTAGACGTATTGCTAGCATTGTCGGGTTCGTCTATACCTGGCCGATTAATATTTATTTGCTTATCTTTATGGAGCAAACTATGATGTTTCTGAGAACATATCCCACATCTATACCTTTTAAAGCATTTACGTAAATGTCCCCTTTGCAAACAATTAGAACATAATCCGTTGCCGCTAATAAAATTCTCTCGATCAGATAATGCCATAGAAAGAAATTTGGAGCAATTTACTAAATAATGATTATTATTGCATAAAGCGCATGCATTGTCAACATTATTTGATCGGGACAATAAGGATTTCCTCTCTGTAGAGTTGTATTTATTTAAGGTATTTAAATTTATTCCTTGTGATATTTCCAATGCCGTTCTTTGTTGGTCTAAAAACGTGAAAATTTCCAACACCGTCGGTAACTGTTTTTGGCATCTGCAACTATTAAATTTAACCCTAGTACTTATGTCAAATTTATTCAATAATAAAAAGACTAACAACTGATCCCAATTATCAACATTAGTGTTAATAGCCTTAAGCGAATTAATAATTTGCTGAGCGTTATTAGAAAAAGATTTTATGTTTGATGAATTTAATTTAGACAGTGAAGGTAAATCTGTTAATGCTTGTAAATAGGAATAAGTAATTAGGCAAACATTCTCAAATTTCGCGCACAATAAATCTAACGCTATCTGATAATTACTGTCACTCAATTGCAAATTATTAATTGCTTCTGCGGCTTCTCCGATCAAATGTCGATTGTGAATAGTTGCATAAAATAATTCTTTAAACCCTACCCAATTTTTGTACGATCCGTCAAATTTTGGTATCGAAATGTCGGGCAACTTTATTTCCGGTTTGCTATCTACATTTTTCTTATTAACGGGCTCTGAAATTGTGCTTAACAAACGTTCTAATTTTAAGATTACCTCTATATATAAATCATCGATCACTTGCGCTTCTGAAGTGTGCTCATCAGATAATACATTAATTAAATCTTGTATATTTTCAAAATTTAAATAATCTTTTTCATGCCGCGTTTTTAAAACATTTAATAAATTTGTAGGCTCTCCTTGAAGATCCCTACTCAAGGTTTTTTCAAATTTAATTTTAATATTTTGGCGTTTAGATAATAACTTTTTTAATTCTGCCATTTTGATTAAATATCACGAAAACTCGAATAATATTAAAAATAATAATTATAATTTAATACTTATGAAAATAATTTTACCGAAATGTTATGGGACGCGTTAACTGTTACAATTGATTTTACTAAATTATGTATTATATATGGCAATTAAATGACATCTAATATTCAGACTAGTATCTCAAAATTTTCAATTACAACATTTTCAACAATAATTCCAACAAAGCACTTGACAATCAAGGTAAAGAATAATAAAAATATTCACTAATACTATTGAATTATTAACAATATCCCTATGATAAGACTATTTCGGTCAAGACATTAATGTTGTATGCTCGACAAATGAAGCAAAATCCATAAAATATTATTCTGGTAAAACAGAAATAATAAGAATCAATAGAAATCTAGCAAATAAATCGACTTAGCTGATATTTCTCTGGAGGAGTGTCCATTTGCAGCATCCGACAACTAGTGGCCAAGATAAATCTGCTTCCAATGGTTGAATAAACTTCCTGCAGGAACCAGCTATGCGTACGCAGTATTGTTAATAGTTCTAAACAATACGCAGCAGTCGTTCTTTGAGATCTTGAAGAGTTGTATTGAAATGCTATATTGGCTAGCAATTTGCTCCAGTCGGGTTCTCGAACGGACCGATTGTCTCAAATCCGTGATGACATACAACAAACCACTACACGACTCAATATAGCACGAGATCAAAATCACAAATCACAGTATATTATTCCACTTGTAGTTTTTATATACGGATCAGATCGACAATTTATGATCTAAAATTTGGCTTAATGTGACCAATTTTGATCTAAAATTCGGCTCGAAATGGAACAATTATGGTGAGGATCACTTTGATTAATTTGATATTGAGTGGACTGTAAACTATAAATATTACATCACCATAAGAAGATGTGAATAAAACCACTATTTAATTTATGACATATATTGAACTACTCTGTACAACCTTCTTCTCTTATTACATTTGCTAGACTCCCTTATTATTATATGTTACAGGTATTTATACTCATATAATTGTACCCCCTACCCCGAAGGGTCCCAGGTTAAATAAAAGCCCTGGTCAAATCTTGACCAGATAGTAAAAAGAAATTTTTATTTTTTTGCATTTTTGAAGGGGTCGGTGCTGACTATATATATAGTTAGCACCGAATTTGGCCCCACCCATTTATCTCGAGAACGGAAAGAGCAAAAAAATTTTAGTTTGCACCAATCGACAGCAAAAAAATCGTCAAAAAATCAGGTCATATCAGTTTTGCCAATTTCCACCATCGCGGTGCCAAGTATATACACGTAATTAAAAATTTGAAAAAGGAAGGAAAATAGAAAAGGGCCATGTTTGAATTATTGATACAAAATGATTTCATTTTAAATTAAATTTAATTTGTTGGCGTTATATTGAACGTAAAATATTTCCTAAATTTTTTCTACAAATATAATTAAATTTTATTTTGAAAATTAGTAAGCGATTGAGTACATTTGTTTCTAATTAATTTTTTATAATTGTTCATATTAAATGTAATTTCGATTAGCTGCGCTAATAGTAGAAGCTTCATCGTATTTCTATTTTGAAATTTGAGTAAAGAAACGTAACATTCTGTTTCCCATTTTAACAAGGCACGGAATACAAATTTGCTTATGATGAACTTCATGAATTTTTATGAATCTTGATGTATATTACAAAAACTTTATTTTATTATTATTTTTAAAAAATTGAAAAGTATTAATTAGCTACATATTTTTATTCAATTAAAATTCCATTAATTTGATATTTTAATTTTGATGTTTGAATAATTTTATCGTGATTTATTTTATTTTATTCGACATATTAATGTTTTTATAGTTGCATTTTTTAATTTTATTGATAATAACTATGAATTTCGAGCGTTCAAAGCAGATATACGAAGACCAAAACAAAAATAGAAATTTATATCTATAGTAATTTTGATGCAAAGTATCAATAATTTACATGGAAATAAAAATTAAAAAAAAAAACATAATAATAATAATAATAATAATAATAATAATTTGTATCAATGATACAGAAGTTGAATGGCCACTCATATTTTATTAATACTGACATTCTAAATATAATAATTTCAATTTAATATTTTTATATTTTATAGTATAAATAGAATGTTCAAAATAGAAATTGAAAATAGAAGTGATAAAATCAAGAGGAATCTGTTAAGATAGAAGTATGGGATAACACACAATTGTTAGACGAATTATCACTATCTAGATGTAATGTATCAGAACAGCAACAAGTGTGCAAGATATTTTTTGAAGTTTTCGAAGATTGATACAGGATTCTCATACAGGTTCAATTGGTGCTAATAGCGCGCTTTTTAAAACATCACATTCAAAACATTGAACTGAATCTGACGCAGACTATTATGATCATTTATTAAAGTTCGAATCAAATAAATAAGTTATCAGACAAAATTAAACAACTTATGATAATATTAAATTTGTAAAAAAAGAGAGATTTTGCACCTTGTGAATATTCTTATGCAAAGAGTTGTTTTTTTATTTTACTATCCTAGTAGAGACTTCATTTTATATCAAAATAAATTAATGGTAGTGATAATGAATCAGGTAATTTTCAAAAATGTCTTATTGATATGTAAACAATATAAATAAAGTAGATCAAAACTTTGCTTTTTGCCGACATAATCATTTTAATGCTGCGTATAATGTCAAAGCAGACACACAAATTATGCAACTTGAGCGAATTCATATGGTATTAGATTGCATACTGTATCAAATAAGAATAACCTAATAATGTAACTAATTATTGTTTATAATATTTTGCTGTATTATCAAAATCCATCCTTTGAAATTAAACAAACTGTTGAAACTAAATAAAAATAATTTTAATGAACTATTAAAAATCACAATATGCAGCAAAATGTTACAACAATATTAGACTAATGAATGGTTAGATAATAAGTTTCTTTTACCAATATTATCATCAGAATTGTTAACTAATTATTATATTGCAAACATACTACAAAATTTCATACTTTTATATTCACATTTTGCCAATAATTTTCAATTTTTTCTCTCTTTTGCTATAATCAATTATACCATAGATTGCTATTTTTGTTTTTGTATATTTATCAAGGACGATAAATTTTTTTAAATGGGAAGAACCTCATAAATTTGCTTTTTTTTTCTTTTATGTTTCCCGAGGACAGACAATAATCTTTAGGGGTGGCGTATTGTGTAATAATGCAATTCGTGCGGTTTTGATCAATAATCAAAGTACATGGCCAGAGCGCGAATGCGGAAGTGCACATATGTCACGTGCTATACCTGATAAATAGAATAGTGATCGTCCATCAAATTTAGTGAGACTTAAGAGAGAGAGTCTAGACTCTAGAGCAGGGGTCGGCAACCTGATTGCCGTTAAGGGCGCAAAACTAAATCTGAAAATTACCGAGGGCGCATCGGTATGAAAAAAAAAAAGATTTTTCATAACTTTATTCTCTTAGTTACTAAGACTTAATATAATATAATATATACATTACGAACATTCAGTACATCGATATAAGAAGAGTATGATTTAATAATACCTAATTATATACACATAATTTAGTGTGAAACTTGTGTGTCCGTATTTTCAGCTATTTTTTATAATCGGGAATATAATTAAAGTTCCCTGTCCGCAAACAGTTATCTAAATGTGTGTCATTTAACTTTGTTCGGTATTTTAATTTCAAATATTTCATATTTGAAAACAAAGACGCGCAATTGTATGTTGTTGCACAATATGAGTAAATTTTTAGCGCACATTTCCTTAAAATAGGATACGTATTTTCATCGACTTCCAAAACATTTTATCATTACTATGTGCTTTTAAAATAATATCATTTTGTAAGTTAATTTTTTCTAACTCCACGTCTTCGATATTATTAATTTCGAAATACACTGAAACACTTTGCAGAAGATCATCTTCGGCAACTTTGAATGGGTTTATAAAAAATCCTAGAACGGGTTCTAGTGCTGCGAAATCTTGAACAAAACTCTTCTGCCAATTTGACTATAACTTCTAAATATGATGTAGTAGTAAAATTTTCTATATTTATTTTTAGACTTACAACAATATGCCTTATATTTGGAAAATGTGAAATTGATTTATGCTAAGGTTATCATACATTTACATTAACCGAGGGCGCATCTAAAGTTGATCGGGGGCGCCATGGCGCCCGCGGGCGCCGCGTTGCCGACCTCTGCTCTAGAGTATGTCTTAGCATGAATTTATGTCCGTTGATAAGTTAAAGGTGTAATTGAACTTTTAAATAAAGTGACATTTATCTAAATTCAGTGTTTCTTTTATATTTGCGCAGAAAATACTTACAGCCTATACCTAAATAAAGTGCTCACGGTTCCGAAGAGATTACAGCTAGTGTTTATCATATTATATTGGGTGCATTCGCGTTGGACGCTTACGCGCCTTGAGCGTGCTTACATGTCATTTTCATCGTTCGACTTGGTGCTGTGAGTGTCACGTATGTACGCTCGTAGTATCATCGTAGCATGTTCGTAGTACATACTTTGCGCTCATATATGCTCACGCCACAGAAGTTGGGCAGCGAAAGCGTGAGCGTCAGTATTTACTATCTGTCAAAACGAATGCAACTTAAGCATAAGCTAACCTTAATTTCATTTATTTATTGATTGTTAAATTCCTTATATATTTTTTTTTTTATTAAATTTTATTGGCCTCCGCTTTGCAGCATTTTTAGCCACATACATTATTCATTTTATTCTTCACCATATTCTATACAATTCTTACATATACATTTCTTATACATTCATCATATATATACTATCTCTTCTTAAATCCTAATCTTCCTTCCAATTTTCATTCTTCTTCTTGTTTCTCAATATGTTCTTCTCATCTTCTAAACTTCTTCTTTTCCTATTTACTTCTATTTTTTCTTGTATTCTACAAATTAACAATTATTTGAAAGCGCCAGGAGTCGAACCATCGATCTCCGGCATGTGAGTCGGACATGCTACCTCTGAGCTACGTCCGCCACATAAATTCCTTATAATCTCGCAAAAATGGCAAGCTGTATGTCACAATTATTTTTTAATATTAATATTAATTAATTTTACATTTAATTAATTTTAAATTTTAATTTTAATTTTAATATTAATTAAGCATAAGCTAACCAAATTCAATTATTTATTAATTATTAAATTCTTTATAATCCCGCAAAAATAGCAAGCTGTATATCACAATTATTTTTTAATATAAATATTAATATTAATTAATTTTAAATAATTTTAAATGTTAATTTTAATATTAATATTAGTGCATGTCAGATTGAATTTTACGGTTTATTAAAATTGCATGAAAAGCTTACAAAAGTGAACAGATAATTAAATAATTGCTTACAAAAAACCATACATAATCGAGACTCTAATGTGCGTTTGTGGAATCAAAAAAATGTCTTACATTTCAATCAAGATATAGAAGCGAATATGGAATCGGACGGTAAACCATCAGAAATTCCAAAACTACGAAAGACCGTTATTGGATCCAGCAAATACAGCAAGATACCTCGCGAAGAAGGTCGGACCAATATGTTTACATCGGAAAAGGTCTCGCTGCGTTCAACTTCATCCGTTTCTGACTCAAGACAGGAAGTAATATCATCTAGTAATAGTGCATCTACAAGCCTCACTCAACCACATTCTGATGTCAAGAAACCTCCTAATTCATGGCAAGTAGTCAATTTCAAAAAAAGGAAAAACTTCATTTGAACCATTAGGAATAGATGTCAAAATTCAAAACAGATTTTCGGCCCTTTCAACAATAGAAACAGCTAATGATGAAAACTCAGTTAAACCGGCTCCAGTCAGTAAGCCCCCTCCAATATTTATTTACGGAGTTGACGATATTAAAGATATGTTTAATCAATTAAATGAAATAATTCCGCACGATCAATATTTCCTGAGAAGTTTAGCTAACAATACATTTAAAATTCTATGTAATTCTGTCGACCATTTTCGAACTTTATCCAGACATCTAAAAGAAACTAATGCCGTATATCATACATATCAATTAAAAGAAGAGAAGGCTTATAGGGTTGTTCTTAGAAATGTACACTTTTCAACAAGCACAGATGCAATTAAATTATAACTATTAAAACAGGGTCATGTCGTACGTAATATCCTAAATATTAGACATAGAATAACAAAAGAACCTCTTAATATGTTTTTTGTTGATCTGGAACCAAATAGAAATAACAAAAATATTTATAACATTTATAAATTATTCAACTGCATAATACGCGTCGAACCACCGAGAAAGTCCAACAACATTATACAATGCACTCGCTGTCAACTCTTTAATCACACCAAAAAATACTGCAATAGACCATTTGCTTGCCTAAAATGCGGTGACAATCATAATACTAAAGCTTGTACCAAAGATCCGAATGCTCCGGCATGTTGTTATTTTTGCGACGGTGCTCATCCAGCTAATTATCGTGGTTGCTCATACTTCCAAAAAATTAAAGAACAAAGAAACAAAACTCCAGTAAATCAATAAGTCATAAATCCAAATCCAAATAACCAAAATTTTAAAAATTCTAATAATTCTAATTCTAATTATAAAATAAACAACATTTCTCCGGCCTTAAATCCAACAATTCAAAATTCATCCTATGCAGACATTGCAAAAAACAATTACTCTGCTTGTAATCATTCACCTTCAAATCCCGATTCTGATTATATAGCAACACTTATTTTAGAATTTAAAAATGTCTTCAATCAGCTTTTGCAACAGAACACCATAATAATAAATATGTTATCCACGTTAGTCAACAACAAAAGCAATGGCAAAAATAATTAAAATTGCTGAATGGAATGCCAACGGTTTAATACCTCACAAAAATGAAGTAGAATGTTTTTTAAAGTTAAACTTAATAGATATCTTATTAATCTCAGAAACTCACTTCACTGAAAAAAACTACTTTAAAATTTTTAACTACACTACTTAGAATTCAAATCACCCAAGTGGCAGGGCTCGCGGCGGTTCGGCTATATTAATCAAAAATAATATAAAGCATTTTGTTCTACCAAATATTTCTGATGATTTTCTACAAGCAACTCAAATTTCTGTTGAAACAAATTCATATAATTTTTGTGTTTCTGCTGTTTATTGTCCACCAAGATTCAAAATTTCTTGTGCTCAGTTTTCTTCTTTTTTCCCTCAATTAGGTAATAAATTTATCATTGGTGGTGACTTTAATTGTAAACATATTGCCTGGGGTTCTAGACTGACTAAAGCCAAAGGAAAGATTCTTCATGCTGCCATAGGGCGAAATAACCTCTCCTTTATTTCAACTTGCAGTCCAACTTATTGGCCTTCTGACCCTACTAAAGTTCCAGACCTTTTAGATTTTTTTATTGTGAAAGGTATTGATCTTTCAAATCTCAATATTGAATCTAGTTACGATCTCTCTCCAGATCATTCTCCAATACTTGTGACGTTTAGCACATTTCCTACTCCAGTTGTCAACAATCATATTCTACACAATAATCTTTCTAACTGGATTCAATTCAAATCCATACTTGATTCAAAATTATTTCCAAAATCTAGGCCTACAAGCGTTATTGATATAGATAATAATATAGATTATTTTTCTGAGATTGTACGTGAAACAACCAAGCAGATCACCCCGAACATTATTCCAAGAAATGATAATCTAATAATTCCGCAAGAGATTAAGAAGCTAATTGCACACAAACGAAGAGCAAGACGTACCTGGCAACATTCTCATCTACCAGCGGATAAGACATCGCTTAATCATCTCAATAACACGCTGAGGAAAAAAATGAAAGAATGGAAGAATTGTACATTCAGGTCGTATATATTGCAGCTAAATAGGTACAATAATTCCATATGGAAACCAATCAGAAACAAAAGTAAACCCCTACAACAAAACCCTCCTCTGAAAATAACCAACCAAAACGGATTCATTTGGACAAAAAGCAACGAAGAAAAAGCGGAGGCATTTGCTGATCATCTAAGTAGCATTTTTAGCGCTCGAAATATTTTCCAGAATAATTTAATTAACAATTTCGTAAATCAACCCATACATTCTACATCGTTAGGACATTTTTCACCAAATGATGTCTTATGTGAAATAAAAAGGATAAAAAATAGATCTTCGCCGGGTATGGATAAAATTACTCCAAAGATGTTAAAAGAATTGCCTACAAAAGGTATTTTATATATAACAAATATTTTCAACGCCATACTTCAATACAATTATTGGCCCACAGCGTGGAAGACTGCAGAATTTATTATGATCGCTAAACCAAACAAAAACCATCACACTGCTAGTTCATACCGTCCTATCAGTCTTTTATCGATATTATCGAAAATTTTAGAGAGACTTTTGTTGCAGAGATTGTCAGAAGATCATCCGAATGATAGTTGGATTCCTCACCATCAGTTTGGCTTCAGGAAAAATCACTCTACAATTCAACAATGCAACAGAACGGTGTCTCGTATTCTTGAAGCCATGAATAGAAAGAAACACAGCGTAGCCGTATTCTTAGATGTCAGTCAGGATTTTGATAAGGTTTGGCACTCAGGACTCCTATATAAAATCAAAACAACTTTTCCAAACTACTTCAATATCTTAAGCTCATATTTGCTTAATAGAAAATTTAGAATCAAAATTAAAGATGTGACTTCGAGCATCAGAAATATAGAATGCGGGGTACCACAGGGCAGTGTGCTAAGCCCTGTACTTTATCTTCTTTTCACAAACGATATGCCCACAGATGATCTTCTAACCATATGCACTTACGCCGATGACATAGCAATTATTTCATGCAATTCCGATATTAGAACAGCAACTTGTCAGTTACAAAATTATTTATCTAGTCTCGAAAAATGGTTTTTAGATTGGAATATCAAAATCAATATTGAAAAATCTCAGCACATAATTGTTTCTCTAAAACATCACAACAGTCCACCTATCATCATGAGCAATTCAATAATTCCACTATGCAATTCTGTTAAATATTTAGGCATGCACATTGATTCGAAATTGACATGGAGAACGCACATTGAATATAAAAAGAAACAAATCCAACTGAAAATAAAAGATTTTTACTGGCTTTTTGGGAAGAAATCTGAAATCTCTCTCGATAACAAGGTACTTTTGTATAAAACTATCATAGTGCCCATTTGAACTTATGGAATCGAACTATAGGGTTGCTCATGCAAATCTAACATAAACATCATTCAAAGGTGCCAGAATAAAATTCTGCGTATCCTTACTAATGCGCCTTGGTATATTTCGAATTTTTGCCTACATAAGGATTTGAAAATCTCAACAGTCAACGAAATGATCAAGATTAGAAGTTCATCTTTCAACAACAAATTAATCCAGCATACAAATCCTACAATTCAAGCGATTCACAGACCGATAAGAAGATTGAGCAAGAAATGGCCTTCCGATCTACCAAACACCTAGCCCAATGTCTGCACGCGTCCTGACGTAGTACGCGGCATACATCATCACGTCATCGTTCATTTATGTTATTATTTTTGTATTACTGTTTTAATTTAATTTTTAATTTAACTTTTTTCATTTTATATTCAATGTATTGCATTTTTTGTTTTTTTGTATTTTTTTTGCTCATATCAATTTTGTAAATAAGACATTAAAGTCTTGATTAACAAAAATAAATTGTAAAAAAAAAAAAAAAAAAAATTAATATTAATTAAGCATAAGCTAACCAAATTCCATTCATTTATCATTTGTTAAATTCTTTAAAATCCCGCAAAAATGGAAAGCTATAGATCACAATTATTTTTGTTAATTGATCCAGAAAGTAATAATAATTACACAATTACTGTTACGACCCGTTGATGATTATTGACGCTCACAGTATCCAAAACGAACAAAATTCAGCTATTGATTCTAAACGCTTATCGGCCATCTCGAACACTAAAAATTTGCGCTTATAAGTGCGAGCACTCACAGTGCGTAAGCGTCCAACGCGAATGCACCCATTACAACTTACTGCTCTGCCCACGACACCAGGCTAGGAGTTGAAAGGATTCTACACACTATTGAAAGGTTGGACCAAGAAATCTACAACTGTCTTTACTTACTAGTAAGTTAGTGTCTGTAACTTACTAGTAACGGCAAGGGCCAAGAAGTGGACAATTTGTATCCTGGAGATATTGTGGATCAACCCCAGCAACCCCTAACCAACAACCTATATCATTTCAGTATATACATGTATGTGTATGTGTAGATGTATGTACATATATATATATATATATATATATATGTATATATATATATAATAAAATTGTTTCTTGGGCATCCATCCAGTAATTAAAAAACAGTTTTAATGAAAAATGTTTTTATTTAAAGAACATACGTTTCGGGTCTTGATTTGACCCATCTTCAGTGCTACAATTAAATAATTCACGGTTACAAATTAAAACAATATAAAAAAATACATAATTAACAGACAAAAATAAGTAAAACAATGTATATGAAAAGTATATATGAAAAACAACCGTAAAATAAACAAATGTAAAGAAACTCACCATACAAATAAATTTTGAAAAACAACACAAAAAACACAAAAATTGCACGAAAAAATAAATAAATGTGAAATAAAAAATTGATGAAACGTCGAGTTATGAAAAATTTAAAAAACTCGTAAAATTAAAATAAATGATATATTATATTATAAAAATGCCTATTCCAAACGAACATGTTGTTAGTTTGGAAATTGTATTACGAGTGTGTACGAGAGTAAAATGTGTGCGTAAGTGTTTGCGGAAAATAGTGGAAACTGTATCGTCATTGGTGAAAGAACGGGATAGAGAGAATTTTAGTGGTTTCATATTACGAAGATTTTCTCAACGATCATGCGCAGTAGGAACATAGTAAAAATATATACATGTGTAAGACATCCATAATCAAATCCAAAAAATGTGAATGAAGAGAAAATTATTAAGAAAAAGTATAGATATTAACAGAAAAACGATAATAGTTATGGAACGATAATAGTTACAATAAAAAATTATATAGTATATATATAAACGCAAAAACAATAAATGCATATATGTATATACATACACATACACATATATGTAAAAACATGCAACACATATAGATATACAACATATATGCAAACACATATATACATACATATATACACATACATATACATGTGCATACCCATATACATCTACAAACATATACATGTAAACATATATATACATGCACATACATACACATACATACATATATATATATTTATATATATATATATATATATACATGTATATATGTATATATATATATATATATAACATACAAAAAAGAAATGTTAGGATGTATTGTGCAAATTGAAAAAAT
This sequence comes from Ctenocephalides felis, assembly GCF_003426905.1. Lineage (NCBI taxonomy): Eukaryota > Metazoa > Arthropoda > Insecta > Siphonaptera > Pulicidae > Ctenocephalides > Ctenocephalides felis. The sequence continues at coordinate 108,506,475 of NW_020538040.1, forward strand.
TATTTGAAGCATCGCTTCTTGGCTTCTCTTTGCAATATTTACCGCGATGCTTCAAATAATTTTTTCAATTTGCACAATACATCCTAACATTTCTTTTTTGTATGTTATAAATAAATATATATATATATATATATATATATATATATATGTATGTATATATGTATATATACATGTATATATATATATATATATGTATGTATGTGTATGTATGTGTATGTATGTGCATGTATATATATATGTTTACATGTATATGTTTGTAGATGTATATGGGTATGCACATGTATATGTATGTGTATATATGTATGTATATATGTGTTTGCATATATGTTGTATATTTATATGTGTTGCATGTTTCTACATATATGTGTATGTGTATGTATATACATATATGCATTTATTGTTTTTGCGTTTATATATACATATATATGTTATGTTATAATTGTTTATTGTAACTATTATCGTTTCATAACTATTATCGTTTTTCTGTTAATATCTATACTTTTTCTTATTAATTTTCTCTTCATTCACATTTTTTGGATTTGATTATGGATGTCTTACACATGTATATATTTTTACTATGTTCCTACTGCGCATGATCGTTGAGAAAATCTTCGTAATATGAAACCACTAAAATTCTCTCTATCCCGTTCTTTCACCAATGACGATACAGTTTCCACTATTTTCTGCAAACACTTACGCACACATTTTACTCTCGTACACACTCGCAATACAATTTCCAAACTAACAACATGTTCGTTTGGAATAAGCATTTTTATAATAAAATATATCATTTATTTTAATTTTACGATTTTTTTAAATTTTTCATAACTCGACGTTTCATCGTCCTTGATAAATATACAAAAACAAAAATAGCAATCTATGGTATAATTGATTATAGCAAAAGAGAGAAAAAATTGAAAATTATTAGCAAAATGTGAATATAAAAGTATAAAATTTTGTAGTATGTTTGCAATATAATAATTAGTTAACAATTCTGATGATAATATTGGTAAAAGAAACTTATTATCTAACCATTTATTAGTCTAATATTATTGTAACATTTTGCTGCATATTGTGATTTTCCATAGTTCATTAAAATTATTTTTATTTAGTTTCAACAGTTTGTTTAGTTTCAAAGGATGGATTTTGATAATACAGCAAAATATTATAAACAATAATTAGTTACATTATTAGGTTATTCTTATTTGATACAGTATGCAATCTAATACCATATGAATTCGCTCAAGTTGCATAATTTGTGTGTCTGCTTTGTCATTATACGCAGCATTAAAATGATTATGTCGGCAAAAAGCAAAGTTTTGATCTACTTTATTTATATTGTTTACATATCAATAAAACATTTTTGAAAATTACCTGATTCATTATCACTACCATTAATTTATTTTGATATAAAATGAAGTCTCTACTAGGATAGTAAAATAAAAAAAACAACTCTTTGCATAAGAATATTCACAAGGTGCAAAATCTCTCTTTTTTTACAAATTTAATATTATCATAAGTTGTTTAATTTTGTCTGATAACTTATTTATCTGATTCGAACTTTAATTAATGATCATAATAGTCTGCGTCAGATTCAGTTCAATGTTTTGAATGTGATGTTTTAAAAAGCGCGCTATTAGCACTAACTGAACCTGTATGAGAATCCTGTATCAATCTTCGAAAACTTCAAAAAATATCTTGCACACTTGTTGCTGTTCTGATACATTACATCTAGATAGTGATAATTCGTCTAACAATTGTGTGTTATCCCATACTTCTATCTTAATAGATTCCTCTTGATTTTATTACTTCTATTTTCATTTTCTATTTTGAACATTCTATTTATACTATAAAATATAAAAATATTAAATTGAAATTATTATATTTAGAATGTCAGTATTAATAAAATATGAGTGGCCATTCAACTTCTGAATCATTGATACAAATTATTATTATTATAATTATTATTATTATTATGTTTTTTTTAATTTTTATTTCCATGTGAATTATTGATACTTTGCATCAAAATTACTATAGATATAAATTCCTATTTTTGTTTTGGTCTTCTTATATCTGCTTTGAACGCTCGAAATTCATAGTTATTATCAATAAAAATAAAAAATGCAACTATAAAAACATTAATATGTCGAATAAAATGAAATAAATCACGATAAAATTATTCAAACATTAAAATTAAAATATCAAATTAATGGAATTTTAATTGAATAAAAATATGTAGCTAATTAATACTTTTCAATTATTTAAAAATAATAATAAAATAAAGTTTTTGTAATATACATCAAGATTCATAAAAATTCATGAAGTTAATACATCATAAGCAAATTTGTATTCCGTGCCTTGTTAAAATGGGAAACAGAATGTTTTTTTTTTATTTTATTTCACTTTATTTCAGCAATCAGAAATACAAAAATAATTTCTATAAGCTAAACTGTACATTTAAATAAGTATGATATTATATAAGATAATCCAGTGATATATCTTACTTAGTTTACATAAAATCGAATGGCCATATCCTTTTCAGTCTTCTATTGTCATGCGGTAGTAAGATGTCTGCAACTATTGGGTTTGGGTGGGTCTCTAATTTATTTCTATGGATTAAGGCACGCTCTTGTATTGTTTGCCGGACTGTTAACATTTTCAGGTCATTGTGTATTGTAAAGATTGTCACGTACCATGGTGCGTTTATAATTGATCTTAGAATTTTATTTTGTATTCTTTCTATTATTGCAATATTCGATTTTGAAGCAGTGCCCCATAACTCTACGCCATACATCCAAATTGGTTTCATTACACATTTATACAAAAGTAATTTGTTCTCTGCAGATAATTTGGAGTTTCGGTTTATTAGCCAATATAATTCTTTCATTTTCTGTTTAATTTGATTCTTCTTATTATCAATATGATGTCTCCATGTTAATTTGTTATCTAGATGCATACCCAAGTACTTTACCACATCTGATTGTGGGACAGGTTTGTTATTTAGGTAGACTGCGGGGCATGTATTATGACGTAAAGTAAACGTTGTACACATTTATCTTCATTAGTATTTATTTTCCATTTTTCCAATCATTTTTGTAGTATATTTAAATATCTTTGAGTTTGTTCAGATGCTTTAGAGGCGTTTTGATTCCTGATGAGTATTGAAGTGTCGTCGGCAAAAGTGGCTAATGTTGAATTTTCTAAAACCGGTATGTCTCTAGTAAAAAGAATATATAGAAAGGGGGCAAGAATACTTCCTTGAGGTACTCCGGATTGAATCTTAAAAAATTGTGAAATTTCAGTATTCACTCTTGTTTGAAAAGTTCGGTTTTCTAAATACGACTTTAATATTGGATAGAAAATTTCTGGTAAGTATTGCTTAATCTTGAAAAGTAAACCACGATGCCATACTTTGTCAACGGCTTGTTTTATATCTAGAAAGATTCCACTGCAATACTCTTTATTTTCAAATGTTTCATTGATAATTTGAACTAACTTATGAACCTGCTGAATGGTAGAGTGCCTGTTTCGAAATCCAAGTTGATGTGTTGGAATCCAATGTTCAGATGTTTCAGATCAATGTTTGGAAAGTATTGGCAATAAACTAATTGGTCTGTAAGAGGACACAATGCACAGGTCTTTCCCTGGTTTTGGTATCATTATGATTTGTGCTGCTTTGAAGCAGCGCGGCCAGTATCCTGTTCTGATGATGGCGTTGAATATGAATGTTAGAAGCAAAGTTGTTTTACCTGGTAATTCTTTCATAATTCTACCAGTAATTAAGTCATATCCTGCTGACTTTTTGGGTTGAGTATTTGGATTTGATGATGAACTTCTTTTGGTTTGATGCGTTTTATTGGTTGCAAAGGTCCTATTTGTCCTAATGTATTTTCAATGTCTTGATTAGGAGTATTATCAAATGGCTGGAATACGCATTCAAGATATTTTGCAAAAAGTTGGGCTTTCTCTGCATCGCTTTTGGCCCATGGATCATCTATACGCTTTCTAATTGGCGACGCAGGTATTTTAGGTTTCTTTGAGTTTCTAATAGGCTTCCATATTGATTGATCTGTTCTTGATAGTTGTTTTATATATGTTTCAAATTCCTCATTTCTGATTTTGTTTAATTTATATTTAAGCTCTCTGCATAATTTGTTATATTTGTTTTTATCTTCAGGTCTATGATAACGCTGCCATATTGCTCTAGCATGTCTTTTACTTTGTATTAGGACTTTGACTTCAAGCGATACCTCAGACTTTACATTTATTTGTGGTATATCTGGAGTAGCTTTTTGTGCTGATGTTTGGATATTCTTTATTAATGTTTCTGCTGCTGCCTCGATTTCGGCTTCATCCTTGAGTGAAACTTTAAGGTTTGTTTTTTCAATTAGGTCAACTCGAAATTTATCCTGATTTGTATACTTGTTATGTAGTTGAATATGTTTACTTTTGGGAATAGTTGAGACACCAACAGTTAACACAATAGGGAAGTCATCCGATGATAAGTCGTAGTATGATTTGATATCTGTAAATTTGTCATTAATTTGATTGTATATGAAAAAGTCTAAAAGATCTGGTATTTTATGGGGATCACTTGGCCAATATGTAGGAGATCCGGATGATAAAATGCCAAAGTTGTTGCTGTCTATTGCTTTCAAAAGTTCTTTACCTTTTGCTTGCAATTATAATCACCGCCGAACTCTTCAAATTCATTCTGTTTTATAATATATCGTGGAGGGCAATAAACCGCTGACAGTGTTAAATCATATGACTTCAATTTTACTTTTATTATTGTGGCTTGAAGATAATTGAATTGAAAATTTGGAAGAGCATAATGTTCTAATGAATTCTTAATTATAATGGCCGAACCTCCGCGTGCCGTATTATCAGGGTAATTACATTAGTACGTTGTATAGTTTGGTATTTTGAAGTATGAAAAATTTGTAAAATGTGTTTCACTAATTAACATTACATCGATGTGGTTTAGTTTCAGCAATGTTATCAGTTCTAGTTTATGTTGTGTTAGACCATTAGCGTTCCAAAGAGCGATTCTAATAAACTTTGCCATTAGTGATTTCGTTTATTTAACACTATTGTAAGCATGTTTAGTACCATTACATTTTGTTGCATTAGCTAGTTGAACATGTTTTTAAACTCATTTAAGAACTGCGTGAGATTAGTCATTATGTTTGATTCCGTATTATTACCATCATTTTTCACTATCTGAGCAAAAGTTCTATTTTGGGTTTGATTTGAGTACAAGTTATTATATTTAGTCGGATTAGTTGTGGATTGCTTATTGTTATTCATAGGCTGGCCAGGATCTGGTCTAGGTGCAGTAGATTGTATTGGAAATCGTCTGTTATATAAATGTTTGTACGTTGAACAACCACGATAATTTGCAGCATGGGGTTGTTCACAGTTGTGGCAGAAATATGGAATATTATCTGTTTTTTTGCAATCTGCTGTTTTATGGTAGTCACCGCATTTGAGCACACATATGGTCTAAAGCAATAACCTTTTGTGTGTCCGTACAATTGGCATCTTTTACATTGAACGATAGTTTCGTTATTTTTTGGAGGTTCGATTCTAATTATGTTATTTATTATTTTTGTCACATTATACACATCTTTATTATTCTTGGCCGGCTCTAAATCTAAATAGAATAAATTTAGAGGTTTGTTTGTATTACGGTCACGTATGTTAGTAATACTTCTAACTTTATGCCCTAAAGTTTCAAATGCAGTCTTGATGTCATTAACTTCCGTCGTAAAATGAAGATATCTAATTACCACTCTATATGCTCTTTCCTCTTTTAGCTGATACGTGTGATAAACTACTTTTGTATCTCTTAAATATTTTGATAGTTTTCGAAAGATATCTGAATTTGAGCATAAAATTTTAACTACATTATTGGCTAATGTACGATAGAAATAATCATTCGTAGTGACTATGTTGTTAATTTCTGTAAACATATCTTTTAAATCTTTAATATAGTAGATAAATATAGGTGGTGGACGTTGAACGGATGTTTGTGAAATATTCTTATTGATTGTATTCGTATTATTTTGCTCTTGATTTGTTGTGTTTAAAGGTTCGAATCTATTTTGAACAATAATTCCATTTGTGTCTGGAAACGAAGACAATTTTCGTCTCTTGCTACATGGCACTTCTTGCCAGGAGTGTTGTGTATTTACTTCACTAGTATCTTCCATTTTTTGAGATTGAAGTTCACATGCATGTTGTTCTGTTGCTGTCGAACTTTGTAAAAGTTGACTTTTCTTGAAATTACTGTCAGTTATCTATGTATCTGGTATCACATTCATCGTTTTTCCTATTTGTGGGACTTCATTATTCATATCCCCGAAGGGAACGATTTTTTTTTTCTTTTGCGAATGTTGCGTCCGTGCACTATTTTCACTAACTTTTTTTTTATTATTTTTTTTTGCATGAAAGAACACACAAGATCATATAGCCGATCACTTGCTAATAATAAAATTTTTGTAAATTTTAACTACTGATTATGGATTATACACATCTACAAAATATAATTTTTATAGATTTCAACTACTGATTATGGATTATACACATACTACAAAATATAGACTCGAGAGCTCTCGCAAAACACGTCCGTTCGCGTCGAGGGTTCGACGTGAAGAAGAAACAGAATGTTACGTGATATTTATTTACTCAAATTTCAAAATAGAAATACGATGAAGCTTCTACTATTAGCGCAGCTAATCGAAATTACATTTAATATGAACAATTATAAAAATGTAATTAGAAACAAATGTACTCAATCGCTTACTAATTTTCAAAATAAAATTTAATTATATTTGTAGAACAAATTTAGGAAATATTTTACGTTCAATATAACGCCAACAAATTAAATTTAATTTAAAATGAAATCATTTTGTATCAATAATTCAAACATGGCCCTTTTCTATTTTCCTTTCTTTTTCAAATTTTTAATTTATAATTCTATTCTATGGGGATAGTTTTATTTCTATTATTGACATTAATTTAAATTTATCCCCTTCTTTTCTGTAACATTTGGTGGTGTGGGCAGTTGATTAAATTTAATTATTATTGAATTTTGCATTTTCAAGTTCAATTATTTTCACACAAAAGTTCATTTAATGTAATATTCAAGATTAAGATTTCATTCTTATGTAATATTTCAAAATTATTTTTATATTCAACATTACAAGTTGAAATTTATTCTCATGCAAGATTTATTAATATCGATATAATCAACAAGCGTGTTTTGGTTCTAAAAATAAAAATACCGAAATAAAATGTATTTGAATGATTTTATTGACTCGTTCCAGCGGATACAAGAGTCTCATATAAGTCATCAAAATTACGTCAAATATATTTAAAATCTCGAGGTTTTCACTAACCTTACGAGTATTCATTCGGGTTTTTCCTACCCTGATTAATTAATTATTTGTTAGATTCTCATGGTTTCTTTAAACAATTTAATATTAGGTTATCTGAAATGAAGGATTGGCGCTTTTGCTTGAAAAATGACACAATGGCTACACTAAATCCTTTAGGCATTTTGCCCTGATACTGGCATTTCAAGCCATATTAAAAATCGCGACGTTATGAAAAGATCAAGAGAAGTAAATTTACTCTTGATAGGATAATCAAAGTCATTAACTAGAGTCACTAACTTTTCAATATTACTATCTGCGTCTTTTGTATTATGACTTTGTTACTAATCTTCACAATTATTAACTTCCCGTAGGGCAAGTTATAGTAATCGCAAAAAAATCGAAAATGAAAATTTTTATATATCTTCACGTTTCAAAGGTTTCTGAATATTTTGGCTTACCTAAGAAAAAATGTGTGTGTATGTGTGTGTGCGTGTGTGTGTATGCGCGCATACAAATTTTCGTCGACGATTTCGGGAACACCGATCAACCGATTTAAATAATTCAAGAAACATTCGATTCGTACTGATAAGGAAACGTGTTGATTAGTTTTTGGCGAAGGCAGGTCTAGCGGTTCCAAAGATACGGGGCAAAAAGTGCCGAAAATTGTAAGTTTTTGAGAGAACGGAGCGTCCGATTTTAATAATTCAAAAAACATTTTACTTGTATTGACAAGATAAAGAATTTATCAAATTTTTATGAAGGCAGGTCTAGCGGTTTTGGAGATCTAATAAATAAAGTAAAAAAAATGCCATTTGGCGGTCAAAAATGATCATTAGACATATGCACATCAAATTATCAGATATTTTATAGAGATTTTAACAAAAGTATAAATTTTGTTTACATTCCTATGGGTTCCGTACTAATGTTTATCCGTTAGGCAGCGACGCGGCGCTTACACGCTTTGACATCTCGTCTCTATGCAGTTAAAGCAGTACGATCGCTTTGAAAAAAAGTTCAGAATTTCCAAAATATGTCAAAATAAAGAAAACTTTTTTTTTCAAAAAAAATTTTTTTTTTCAAAAAAAAATATTTTTTTGTCAAATTTATAGTTTCTCAAAAATCTATTTTTTGCCAAGTAAAATTTTTTCAAAAATGTTAATCGTTTTTTAAAAAAAACATTAATTTTTGGTACGAAAAGTTCCAGCAATTTGCCTTAAGGCACGATGCCATGTGTCCCAAGTTTTACTTTAAATCATATTTCTACGCATATTTCGGTATGAAATTCGAACCTGACAATGCTCGTGATTGTTTTTGTTAAAAAGTGTTTAGTTAACAATATTTGCTTGAACTAAACCTTGGCGGATATGTGAAGTCAAAAAAATAATAATAGTGTGAACAATAATCGAACTGCCCATTGTTACAGAAATGTTACCCAAGTACCGTTTTTATTCTAGTTGACAACCAAAATTTTAATAATTAAAAAAAAGAGTGCGCGTAAGGATCACACGCGATTGAAGTAAAACTTATTTGCTACTGTACAGAGTAGTATGTTTTTTAGTAATATGGTAACATTCGTGATGCATACATTTATTAGTGTCGACCATTATACACATTAATATAATGACTTGCAGGCCCGGCAAACGTTGTTTTGCTAAATAAGGTATATTCTAAACAATTCCTAGAAAATCAAAAAAATTAATTTTTTAAATGTACAAGGATGTGTTGTTTGAACGCTGTATACAATGAAGTCTTATAAAAACAATAAACCTCATTAGTTTGTCTATATTAGTCAACACAATCAAACTGGAAGTGTTATACACTTTCTATAGAAAACATGGTATAATCCAATCCAAGTCCTTTTTGGTCTTTCGACTTATTGATTACGTTTCAAGTTTTTCAGATTCTTTTTGGAGTCTGGATTTTGTGTATAATTGTAAATAATACTGCTGAGCTTATACAAAATTTTGAAATTTCTGCGAGGTGAGATAGAAAATGAATTAAGTATTTTTTCTTTGACCTTCATTTTGAAAAGTTTCAAGTAACATTCGATGAATTAAAGTAAATTTAATAAAAAGTATATATGTATGTATATCAGCAGTGGCGTAACTATAGGGTGGCGTGGGTGGCAAAATTCCACGGGCCCCCGACCTAAGGGGGCCCCAGCACAGGAAACCGCGTACTCTGAAATACATTTTTACATTGTATATATATTTTATTTCACTTGAAACTTATATTTTATATTTTTTAAGTTCAAAGTCGGAGTTAATTATTCAACCAAGCTTGCATCGAACTTACATTCGGCCGAATATTTAGTTAGTTAAAACCAAAGGAGTCGCCGCCGCATAGAGAAAGTATTGTGTTTTATATTTTATGCGATAAAGAGCTGCGATGGATCTGCATTGGCAAATCTTTAGTTTAATATAATATATCAAGAATGAATTAATGAATTTATTATTGTATATATATTAATTTATACTTTATCGAGTTTTAAGATAAAAAACGAACACGTGAAGAACTCTTTTCTCAATATCAGTAGCGTGCCTTCGCGGGGCCTCGTATCAAAATTTGTTTGGGGGCCCCCGTAAGAAGAAATTTTTTATCACAAAATATAAAAATACATAAAATTAGAAGAATAGTTATTTATCATTCTAATTATTTTTAACTTCCCGAAGAAGAAGTTTATGTTTTCATCAAAAAATCCCATTCGCTAAATTTATGTTTTCTCGACGATTCAAGCCATTCTGACCAAATTTGGAAAAAGTGTGTGTGTGTGTGTAAACAGATTTTTTGCCGTAAATCGACGTTTTCTCAAAAACGGCTAGACCGATTTCAAAAATTTAAAAGCCATTCGATGTATCTCGATGAGGACTAGCGTTTCTAAGCCGAGTCGTTTCTTTGTAAATCGCAGAAATGTGAAAAAAATTCGTACACGTTTTAGCCCGCAATTCTGAATCGATTATGAAAAATCAAAAACCGTTCGAAGGATAATGGTTGGGAATCGTGCTGATTAGTTTTTGGTAAAGATCGGCTGGGCCGTTTTCTTGTAATAAAGTTCAAAAAAAAAATCGACGATTTTTATGATTTTTTTTTGTTTTCAGAAATTTAAAAGCTTTTAGAGAATACTCCGAGTTAACGTGTTCGTTTGTTTTCAGTTATGTATAATAAATCCACTCGGAATACTTTAAATTATTCATAAATTAATTTATATTTTAATGATTAAGTCGATTATTTACACATATCGGGAAGTATATGTAACTTGCCTCAAGGCAAAATACCAATACCAACTAGTTAAATCATAAATTTTCATAAAGATCGAGGGTCACTACTTAATAAATAAAATTAATTACAGTAAAAAAAGAAATTGTTAATGAAATATTATGTAATAATTAAATTTAAAAAAGTGGTATATGTTTAAAATTTTTATTAAAAAAATACGTTTTTTAATTTTCATTTATTCTAACGTTGAAAATATTTACCAATATTTTATATTTGATTTTCAAGAAAAATTAAATTTTATGTATTTTTTGTTATTTTTATATAATTACAAGTAAATTATAAATACATAACTTTATTATGATTCAAAATCAATAGTTTACTTCTCTACCTTTTGTATAATTTTATAATTTAAAGGCAAAAATATAAATTAGTCGAAGTTGGTTTGCTTGTGATAAAATTTATTAAAAATTGTTTTAGTCAGTAGTAAAATAGCGTGTAAATGACTATTAACGTTTATTAAACAAAATTATATAATTTAAAAATTGAGTACCACGATAGGGCCCCATCGGAAGACTTTGCCACGGGCCCTGGAGGGTCTAGTTACGCCACTGTATATCAGGGCGAGGCACAAAGGTCCAATTTGACTTTGAGCAAATATATACTATATTGTGAAAACCAAACCAATTATATCACAACAAATAACACATTTCAAACGAACAATTATCTGAATCCGTTTAGTAAAACTGCCAGCTACTTCATCATTGTAAAAATGTGCTTTTTTATGTCTTTCAACAATTTGTTATCTAGATCTTTTGACTCTATAGGCGGGGTAACTTGATACGGCTAAGTGGCAAACAGGCTTAAAGTCTTATTTTAATTCTAAATGTATTTTACAAAATAATTACATTTTTAACTAATGCTAAAAAAACTGCCAACGGAAGAAAATACTTTTATTATGAATTTTCAAAGATTACCGTTTATCTCCCGATAGCAGGATCATGAGAATCAAGGTTATAGCTGGTTATACATCTTCTTCCCTCTACTTTCAAATATTGTTTTTAAACAATGCATAACTTTACTTGTTTTTGACACATCGGTGGTGGACCTTTTTAACCACGGATCTTCATATATTACTATCTATTCTTCGATAAATTCTGGGAAATTATAACTGGGAAAATGTTATTCGACAAAATATTCCTTTGATCGATACCAAATTTAGGTTCTGAATTTAAATAACATAATTAAAAAATAATATAACCAAGAAAATGTTTTATAAATACCAATGAGTATATAATTATACAAATGAGATCTTTCAGAGCACCGTGCTTGAGAAAAATGATTTGCAAAAAAAAAGTGCTACAACGGCAAAAAGTGCATTTTCATATTAAAATTTTGGAAAAGTTTATATTTTGAGTTGGTATTAACACTTGTGATTTGTTTGATAACGTTTTTGTATATAAATAAAACTACAAACAAAACTACTTACTACAATTTAATAATAATTAAATAATATTCTCGTAAAACATCCTATTAAACATCATCTATCAAAATCGTTTGACATTTGACGGATTAACCACCGTCTATTGTTTTATTTAAATTATGCTTCTACAAACATTTTCAAATTAAAAATTTAAAGTTTCTACGCGATTTTGAAATAATATCTCACCTTTCCGACCATCTCTGGATTGACATAAATTTTGCAAGACTAAGACTGGTCAAATCTGTTTAGCCGTTTTCGAGTTTTACAGAATCATTTTATCGAGAGCTCCATTTTTATATATATAAGATAAATTATGAATTATATATTTATGATAGCATTAAAAATATGTTTAATATTTACAAACAATAATGTTGTGGGAGTTATGAATATGAAAGTACAAACTCCACTTGTATAAAAATATATAAAATATATTGATTATAAAAATTAATGATATCAAAATGACAAGTTATATTATTTTTTCCTCCAAGTCTAGCCTACTTGATTTCCCCACACACTCCCTGCCCAGGGTTGACCTCACAGTTAAAAAAATACAGGGAAACACGTTATAAACATAGTGTGGGAAAGCAGATCAAAGCAGTGTTGTGGTACTGGTCAATTAGTAATTCCAATAGAATAAATTACAGTTTCTTCGGTAGATCCACTGTATGGTAGGTAATTCGACCTTCCATCATCTTCATACTCTGCGTATGATTTTGAATATAAATTATGTGGAGAATTTCCTGAACCTCGATGTATTGGTGAATTTCGAAGATCCAGCCTCGATCTACTGTATTAATTTTAATTTCAACAATATTTTGGGTAAACAGATGGCGCTCTGTGAGAATATGAATTTTCTCAATGATTAAAATAATCTTGTCGACTTCTGTAGTCCTTTGGATCATACGTCGGATTCTCGAATCGGATGCGATTCGAAGTAAAGCGTATTAAAGAGTCATCAACTTGACAAGATGCAGTCTTAAATCTTATGCATCAAAAGACGATTTGGTGAGTTAACGGAAAAGGAGAGGTTGAATTGCGATTCCAATGACCATTTGATAGTGCATTCATTTCATGACCCAAGGTCTAGGCTCAGAATTAACTTTTGTGTCAGCAATAAACACTGAGGTCTGGGTATACCAAATGGGTATACGATGAACCGAGGACTGGACGTACCTTATAAGTAGTCACTGAAAACCAGTGATTATGGTGCGGCATAAAAAATCCTCAAAAAATGCTCCTTCTCTGTGTTCATCTATCACGTTGGGGTCACCAATGTGGCAGTAGTTATGAATATGAAAGTACAAATTCCACTTGTATAAAAATATATAAAATGTACTGATTATAAAAATTAATGATATCAAAATGACAAGTTATATTGTTTTTTCTTCCAAGTCTAGCCTGCTTGATTTCCCAACAACGCATAAAGAAATATTGTTTTTGTAACTCCACTCATCATGTAATAATTGTGTTTGAAGAACTTCATGTAATTAAAATTAACATACATTCATTGACTGTTTGTATTTTTTTACTTTTTTGCTGGCGTCATAATCTTATTCTTTGAACAGCTGTAATATCTGTTTTGCCTAAAAAATTAAAGCCATACTTTTATATTTGTTTTATTTATCAAGCTCTGCACATAGCTTGATCTATGAATCATTTTCTTTTCTTTTTTTGAACGTTAATGCAATGATCATCGTCAATATTACGAGGCAATAAATAACCATATTATTAACGTCAACAGGCACATTTATAATTTGACCGAATATTCCAAATTGTCCATTTACATGTCGCAATCGTCTAATTTGTATGAAACACAACCTAGGTGAATTTAACCATTTAGACACAGTGTCTAGTTTAGGTAGATAATTTGGTATAGGTGGAAATACAAACCCGTTAAATTTACACAAAGTGCGAATTTTGCCCGAATTGAATGCCTTTGCCGAATTTGATGACAAGTTTAACATCCAACCTGATTATTTGAAATCAAAAAACCATTAATAAGAATTTGTTTTTGAGCTTCATTTAATATTTATAAGTCACTTTGAAACCAAAGCCTATCACACACGAAACATACATAGCCAAAGCTATCATTTGTAAATTGTTTTTCAAACAATTTTCGTGCATTCCTAAACAAATTGAAGTCTTTATAAGGAAGTTCAAATACTTCATTTGACTCTTGCAAAAGATCAGTTCTTGTCAAATTATTAGTCACATTATATACAGAATCATTAATTTGCAATTGATGTGATGTAGTTGCTGTATCAGAAAATGTTATAGCAGTACTTTCATCTAAAAAGATAACAGAATAATATGTTTAAATATGAATAGTTGTATTGTTTTTCAGAAGTCAAATAGCAAAAAAAGATTCTTACTTATGTCAATGACATTAAGATCTAAATTGATACCTAACTCAAGATTTTCTAATAAATTGGCAGTAACCTATTTTACTGCAGTTGTTTTGTTTGACGATGTAATCTTGATCATTCAGAGTTTGTAAAACGCTTTAAACCTGCATCAATATTTATAATTACTATTATAAAAAATTAAAAATAGTCTTCATAGCCATAATAAAAGAGAAACATGTAAACTTTCTTTAAATTTCCAGAAATATTGTTTTCACAATTTCACTTATCATGTAATTGTGTTTGTAGAAATTCATGTAAATGAAATTGACATATCTTTATTGACAGCTTGTTTGTTTTGACTATTTCGCTGGCGATACAGTTTCATTCTTTGAGCAACTGTAGTATCTGTCTTGCCTATAAAAATATTTTCCATTTTAGTAATAACCTCAAAGTTATAGAGTAACCTCGAAAAACTCGAATAATATAAATTACTTCAATAAACTTACATTTCTTACGCAGCGCAGACTTTATATTTGTTTCATTAATTACACTACAATTATTTATGGGATTTGATTAACGGGATAAAATATTTTTCCGATCCTGTCATTTTTTATTAACTCACGTTTTAAACTAATCTTTAACCTTAAAATGTTTTGACATAACACCGGAAATTTGAACAATATGCCTTACGCTTTTGGTGACGTATGCACGTATAAAGCACGCTTTCGGTAACGTACGCACGTATAAAGTCACGCATACCAAGAAGCCTTACACAAATACAACCAATCAGAATCGATGCGTATAGAAATCATATCATCGAGAGCAAATGACTCTCACTTCAGCTTGGCGTAACAATGTCCGTTGCATTTATACGGTGTACACCCATGTCGCGCCTAAAAAAGTTTTACTTCAGAAATATTCAAATTGACAAATTATCATTATTTATATTCTAATTGACAAACAAAATCTTAAAAAAAATTGACGACTATGATGTTCTGGTCTGGATGTGTAGTTGTTGCCAAATGAAGGATTGGTTTTTCTTACTTGGGGAGGTAGCCTTAATTGAGAAGTCTGCGTCGATCTACGTAGAGTAGCCTTTCTCACGGTGCTATTTGGTATGCCGCCACCTTTGTGCCTTTGGAACCATGTGCTAGTCCTGATCTTGCTGGTTCACAGCTGTTGCTGCAGCGCCTGGTGCGAAATTTCTGTTACTCAGCTTCACTCGAACTTCGCAGCATACTTCCTCAACACTACACATTGTCCACTCCTTTTTCCTTGCCGTTACTAGTAAGTTACAGACAGTAGAGCCAGTTGTAGATTTCTTGGTCCAACCTTTAAATAGTGTGTAGAATCCTCTCAACACCTAGCCTGGTATCGTGGGCAAAGCAGTAAGTTGTAATATAATATTATAAACACTGGTTATAATCTCTTCGGAACCGTGAGCACTTTATTTAGGTATAGCATTCTACGCAAATATGATGGAAACAGTTAAGACATACTATGGACTCTCCCTTGAGACTCACTGAATTTCACATCATTATTCTATTTATCAGGTATAGGACGTGACATATGTGCACCTCTGCATTTGCGCTCTGACCATGTACTTTGATTATTTATCAAAATCGCACGAATTGCATTATTACACAATAATACATTCATATACATGCATACGTACATACATACACACATGAAATATATATAAAAAATAAAATAAATAAAACGAAACTTACATTGAACATGGTATTTTATATCTAAAAATGTGTACACATCACATAATTTTGCACTAACATTGATACAAATAACCAGTCGATAATCATGAATTTTTGTAATAGGAAAAATAATGAGAGTTTTGTTTTGCAACTAGCTGTAAGTGGAATTCTGTCTTAAGGCAATTAGGGCATCGTGCCTTAAGGCAAATTGCTGGAACTTCCCGTACCAAAAATTATTATTATTTTAAAAACGATTAACATTTTTGAAAAAATTTTACTTCGAAAAAAATAGATTTTTGAGAAACTATAAATTTGACAAAAAATTACTTTTTTTTGAAAAAAAAAATTTTTATTTGAAAATAAAAATATTTTTTTTTAAGAAAAAAATTTTTTTTTGAAAACTAAAAAATTATTTGAAAAAAAATGTTTTTTTTTCATTTTGACATATTTTGGAAATTCGGAACTTTTTTTCAAAGCAATCGCACTGCTTGAACTGCATAGAGACGAAATGTCAAAGCTCGCAAGCGCCGCGGCGCCGTCTAACGCATAAGCATTGGTACGGAACCCATAGAAATGTAAAAAAAAATTATACTTGTAGTTAAAATCTCTATAAAATATCTGATAATTTGATTTGCATATGTCTAATGATCATTTTTAACCGCCGAATGGCATTTTTTTTTACTTTTTTCATTAGATCTCCGAAACCGCTAGACCTGCCTTCATGAAAATTTTATCAATTTTACATCTTGTCAATACAAGTAAAATGTTTTTTGAATTATTCAAATCGGACGCTCTGTTCTCTTAAAAACGGAGGTACCGTTTTTGGCACTTTTTGCCCCGTACCTTCGGAACGGCTAGACCTGCTTTCGCCAAAAACTAATCAGCATGTTTCCTTATCAATACGAATCGAATGTTTTTTGAATTATTCAAATCGGTTGATCCGTGTTCCCGAAATCGTCGACAAAAATTTGTATCCGCACATACATACACACACGTACACACACACACACACACACACACATACATCCATTTTTTCTAAGGTATGCCAAAATGTTCAGAAACCTCTGAAACGTAAAGATATATAAAAATTTTCATTTTCGATTTTTTTGCGATTACTATAACTTGCCCCACGGGAAGTTAAAAATGTGGAAAAATTAAAGTATTTTGTCACAGAACGGAGGCTATGTAATAGCTATGAATCCCGAGGCAAGTGTAAACAGATGTGAGGTAAAATTTTGTTTTGAAGGACACTAGAAGGTTTTTACAATCGACGTGGCTATGTGTGAATGAGTAAGGCTAGGTTTTTATGTTCGTAATTGTCTGTGTAAAGTTAGGGAAGGTTTATGTAAACGGATTGATCTTTTTTTTATAGAGGTGCAAAAAAAATTTGTATAAGTTACCGTCATCATTGATACTCCGCTGTCCATCCTACAGCAGACAACGACGGACGGTCGTGTGGAGACTTTTACCCACTAAAAAAACACTCTTCTCCCCTCTCTCCGCAGATGGTAACGAGAGGACTGGAACCGCGTGAGCATTACATCAATCCAATCCTTGCTGCGTCTTGCGACGTCTGCTTTCGACTACTGGTCCCTTTCTCCGATTTTATCCTTCATAAGGTGCTGTGCATAAGCTGCTACAGCTGACCAATTTTGTTCTTGTTTCATTATGTAGGTCACAAGACTTGAAGGGATGAGTCTGGTGCCTATAATGTCTTTGGCGTTGTTACGATAGTCCTTCCACCGAGCATATTCAAAGAACGTGTGCTCGGCGTCGTCGATTTTATCTGGACAGTATTTGCACATTGGCGTGCTATGCAAGCCCATCTTAAAAAGATAGGCATTAAACTGCCCATGTCCTGTCAGTGCCTGGATCAAAAATAAATCTATGTCCCCGTATTGTTGAGAGAGACAGACGCTAATATCCGGAATCAGGCGCGCCGTCCATCTGCCCGTCTCTCCTGACGTCCACCGATTTT
The DNA here is from genome assembly GCF_003426905.1 of Ctenocephalides felis. Lineage (NCBI taxonomy): Eukaryota > Metazoa > Arthropoda > Insecta > Siphonaptera > Pulicidae > Ctenocephalides > Ctenocephalides felis. The sequence goes on from NW_020538040.1 coordinate 108,524,585, forward strand.
GCCACTCTTGTAGCGTTTCCTTTTTTATTCTCGACCTTGTATCTTTGGAGCTCTCGCCATCTATTTTAGCGTCCTAGAGTTAAATTCTCTCAAATGCTAGCAAGTCTATTGGTGTGGCTCCTGAAATTACCAATACAGCTGCTTCTGAGACCGTGCGGTAGGCACCGGTAACTTTCAGAGCTCCTCGCCTTTGCACTTGTGGTCCCATGCAGTTAGCCATAATCCTTCACAAGTTAGATACCGTCTTGTTAGCTTTTATGCATGCACTCGAGGTGTTCTCGGAAGGATAGCTTCTCATCTATCATTACTTCCAGGTAGCGCAAGACCATTGTTGACGTCAAAGTTGTCTCTCCTATGTTTATAGTGAATGGTTCTGGAAACCATTTTTGGCGAGTCAAAACAAACACCTGCGTTTTCTGTTTGGCGAGCTTTAGGTGGTGTTTCTCAAGCCAGGTCTCTATGGTATCGACGGTCTCTCGAACGAGTAGTTCAGCCTTCCACAGCGTTCCACAGATCGGCTCCTAAGATTGAGCCTTGAGGTATACTAGTCTCGTGTTTTTGATGACCTTCCTTCGTTACTACTATCAACTTTCTCTCATCGAGGTAGTCATTTATTAGTCCTAGATTCTCTGGCTTCACGTCAAAATTGTGCTCTAGAGCGTTTAAAATATCCTCCCAATTCGCACTGTTAAAGGCGTTTTTAACGTCGAATGTAAGGAGGAGACACTCTTTACGAGCTTTCAGACTACCACGCCATGCTTCTCTTACTGTTTTCGTTACCTTCCAAAGCCGGCGCATTCAATGTCGTGGTTCCGCAGGATCTTCAAGCAAAGCTAGATATTGCTGCCAAATTTTCAGCTGATCTTGCCATGCATGTTGCGGTTGGAAAATGTAGCAGTTTCCAGTTTCTAATTCGGAGAAAGTTGTGGATTCTATCGGACCCGCGTGTTGAGATAAGCGGTAAAACGCTCCCTGAATGCGGACCCTATGGACACTTTGACTACCTTAGCCTAAAGTTCTCTCCCTGAAAGGGATTTGAGCACAAAAACGTAGTAGGCAACCTACATCCCACACAGCACATGGTTGACATAGGGTCAATCTATGGTCGTCACAATGGGCTGTAGGGTTAACCTATGGTCAACCCACTGGTACCATATATGAACATAGGTGATCCCATGGCGACACATATGTCAGAGCCCTGGTTTGACCCATGGTCAACCCGACGAGTTCAATACGGGTATGCCATGCGGCTGGAATGGTATCGCGATGGGTCAAAATGGCGGTATATAGTGCAACAATTGTTGCATACTTTCCGTGCGTATTTGTATTAATATAAATAATTCATATAGTTATAAATATCGAATGAGCTAAAACTGCAACTCCATAAGTAATATATTTATTAAAAATAATTTCATTTACATTACTAGAAAATAACTAAATTAAACTAACTTAACTAAATTTTTGGTGATTATTATCTTAAAACCTATTATCTTATTTTCTATATATAGTATTATTATTATTTATATAATTTAAACTAATTATTGGCGTTGGGTTCACCACCTTCTAAAGCACTGAAAATAACATTTTGAATTATTATAGTTTTGCAGGTTGATTTTATCCAATAAAAAATATTAGTTGACATTTTCGAAGTATGTGAAATATATTTCAACTTACGGAAAATTGCAAATAAATCTGTCATGGGCATGACAGTACATGTATATTTAGCAGTATATGTAATTGATTTGTCCACTTCTATCCATTGGGTAACATCATATTTACCGATAACTTTGCTATTCTCACATCTGTCAATAGCTGCTCCTCATCTAGCAGTTCTGCCTCTGTCCGAACAGGAAATTTATTATAAACTGCCAGTATATAATGAGGCAAATCATCCTTCATATCACACTGGCATCACTGCTTATTAAGCCTATTCATTAAAACTTGGTTCCGTAATGAATCAGCCTTTTTATTAATATTGAATGTAAAATCTGAACAATATACAACCTTATACTGAGGTTTACCACAATATTCTATCAAAGGTCCTTCGAAATGCATAGACATCTCACAAGCTCTAGGCATGGCTACAGGCCTTACATGTTTTCTCATAAAAAGTTCTTTTACCTCAAAGTATCTTTTATAACATTGCTGCAATGGTTTCTCTGACTTCCGTATGTATTTTTTCAAAACCTGCATGTAATTCTCAAATTAAAAGGTACTAAATGAATCAAAACTTCTGGTGTCATTAGCTAAGTGTAAAATGTTATGTATATTATGACTTACATAATGATCTCCATATAAAACCTTAAATCTTTCAACAAAATAATGAAGTAGCTGCTGAGCATAATCTAAAAGATCATTTAATAACGTGTTGCTACATAAAATTTCAGTAACAATATGTAAAGTAAGATAATTTTTATAAAAGTCATTTGAAAAATGACATGAGATTTCAAAACTACTGGACTACTGGAATAATAATTGTCTAAATTCTGTAGCTTTCCATGGTCTTACATATTTCAATAATCGAGGCTTCCTAGCAAATTCCTTGGGTATATAAATCTTTAAGCTGCATAAAAAATTGGAAATATCATTAGTTTTAGCATATAGCAAACGAATTGGAAGCTCACCTTCAGTCCACAAAAGCATCAATCTCTTAACTGCTCCTAAACAACTCAATGTACGGTAATTCATTTAGTAACTAAATCAATGTACGGTATTTCAAGCAATCTCGTATAGCCATTGTAGTAGTCTTCATCTTCTAAGCTTCGAAAGTGTTCATCAGTTCTTGCAGGTAATTTCATTTTTGGAAAGCAAATTCTGCTATTAATATTTGAACTACGAACAAGACATTTTAAGCAACTGAAGCAGCCTGTGTGTCCCTTTGTCTGCAATATAAATGATTTGGCGAGAGTATCACAAACAAAATATTCAATGCATATCTTATATTGTTTCCCATTGTGATCAAAACAGTGCTTAATAGACCAAGCTGACATGTTCGAAGAATTCGAGAGAGTCAAACCAACAACAATAATTTCTTAATCAATGATAGAAGATATCAATTTCAACCTATCAATAGAATCTTTCAATCCAGTTAATAAACCAAAATGAATATATTCACCTAGACTTACAACTTTTGATACAGCAGTCCTTTTTGTTTTCAGAAGTGTTCTACTATCTGCTGGTAAATCACTGAAACAATCATGAAGTTTTAGCCCTTTAAGTAGTGCGAATACAGCATTATGAGGTATCTGATAATTCACAGCCTAGTCTGCTAAAAATTGTCTTGCATCAAAAACTTCAGTTATATCTTCATTGGAACTATCCTCGCTATATGAAAGAGAAATATAATAATTGTTTCAACATTACCCTGTAACTCTGCCTGGTAAGAAGACGGTCCTTCAAAGTCATATACAATGCCACAGTTTCAATATTATCTGTTGTAAAAGCACTAATACTAGGCAAATCAATATTATCCTTTTCGCATTCAGAGTTCTGCAAAACACTTTCCGAACGTAATTTTTGCATTTCCCAAAAAAGTCTTCTATAAAAATGTCTATCTGACACAGTCGCAATGTGGTTGCGAATTTTTTTATCAGACATATTTATTTATAGATTTTTTTTTTGACAAATTAAAGAGTTAAACAACAAACAAATTACGAATATATTATATTTTAATATTGTTTAGAATTTTAGTAGCATAAGTATACGTATACAGTACTCAGGTTATACTTCTTCATCGTGTTTATCATCATCGTGTTTTATATTATTATATTGTCTAGGGTGTTTATCTATGACAGTCTTGAGAACAAACAAATGCAAATGACGCGGACGCCGAACAACATAAGTGCCGCCATCTGTGCGCTAGTTACGCAAACGCCGCGCACGCGTATGCGCATGCGCGGTATATTTGAATACATTTTTTATTTGCCCATAACAACTCGGTGAGTAATGGGTAAGAGTAGGTCGACCATTGTTTGACCCGGCGGGTAACGTATAGGTCTAGACCCACTGCGTCATAAATTGGCCCATAATGGGCTTATAATAACTCGGTAGGCTGTAAATGGTACCAAACAGGTCGACCATTGTTTGACCCGTGCTGTATGGGATCAGTCTTTACTTCAGTAAATTAGGACTGAAGCCTACTCAAAAATTGGAGCTGCTTAAGCATTTTATCATTTTGCATTATTTGTACCGGTTAACCGTCGACCCACTTTCTCAGGGCGACTTATTAGGGTTGGACAAGGCTCTTCGCAACTTTGTAAAGAAAATCTTCCACCTCCCTTACTCCACCGGCTCTGCTTTTCTACACACCTCCCCGGAAAACGGAGGACTTAGCCTACCGCTATTGGAACGAGTGGCTATCTACTCCTTTCTTAGATCGATGGTCAGATGTCGAGACTCCGGCGACCCCATTTTGGAGGCATTGTGGGAACAGAACAATGTTGGTAACAAAGTTACCAAAATGGAATATCTTGCAAGCATTAGAGGTCCCCTCACCATCGGAGCCATAGAAAGTGCGAAAAGAGGAGCAATCGAGGATGAGTTTAGAAATGGGCGAGTATCGCGACCCAAGGACTAGAAAAGACCGAATTGGAAATTCCTGGCTCTGGAGGCCACACCTTCTAAAGGGCAACTCACGTTATATCGATGCTGTTCGCAACCGGGTGCAAAGCAGCCCTTGCTAGAGCAACACCCATGAACGACATAAAATGCCGGCGGAGTCACTCTGTCAATGAGACCCTTGGACATGTGCTGGGCTAGTATTCTTTTGTTAAGCCGCAGAGAATACATAGAGACAACGAAATCTTATGTCGGAATGATTTTATCGACAAATACCCTGCCGGACAATATATGAACGAAGCCACGTTTACTATTGACGGGAAAAAGCTTAGGACCTATAATAGTTCTCTGGAGCGGCGATTGGTCATATATTGTCGATATTACTGCCAGATTTGAGCAGGGCAATTTTCTCGGCAAAGCCCACTCAAAAAAAATCCTAAAATATGAGTGCCTCTACCCAGAGGTAATCAAGGTCACGGGCACTACACACTGTCGTGTTCTCCTGATAGTTGTTGGGTCTCGTGGCGCCCTACCCCCAAAAACCCTATTTAACATATCCCTGCTTTCCAAACATCTCAAAGCACAGGTCTAACCTTGTCCCTCGTTGCCCTAAGAACATCGATCGAGATGAGCAATAGGTTCCTTGACGGATAGTGTGCGGTGTTGGCAGTCTCTACACCACTACACATGGACTACGATTTCTACTGTCGGAGCTAAGGGTTTCAATGATTCCCAATATACTTATTTAATGATTCCCAAATAGCGTAGAAGGACAGTCACAGGAAGCACATTTGTGATGTCTGTAGTGTCCCATTTACGTTTTGTGTAGCTCTTCTGGCTTGTGAGGCATTTGACAGGTTATTGTCTCCTTCCCTTGTTTTCCTTTGTTATTCTATAATAGCCTGTCAAAGGCAGCAGACCTTCACGCAATACGCCGCGGACGGTTCTCGATCGCACTGCATCCCTACGGGGATTCAGGACGATCGGTGGCTGACTAAACTCTGATGTTCCCTGGAAAGTAGGTTGCGGATAGACCTACGAGGAATCCTCTACATCAGTGTTGAATTGGACCGGTAGCAATCCGCGTTGCTGCTACTCGGTCTCCATCACTGATGGTTTTTCCATGCCTGAGCCAGCGGTGGCCTCGGTGGGAAGTGAGTGGTGCCCGTGGGAGAGACTCGTTAATCCTGCGTTACTATAGCTCATGGTGAAACCGCGGCTGTTATGGTGTTTTTTGTCTTTTGACATAGCACTCTAGTCTCGAAAAAATCATGCGCTAATAAATCGCGACTGGTTGAATACCAGAAAGTATCACAACACTGGGACAGATTTATCCAAATGCCTTGTCATCTAACCAACGACGCGCATGAACGGATTAACGGGATTCCCACTGTCCCTATCTACTTTCTAGCAAAACCACTGCCATGGAACGGGCTTGGAAAAATTAGCGGAGAAAGAAGACCCTCTTGAGCATGATTCTAGTCTGGCATTGTAAGGAGACATGAAAGGTGGAGCTTAAGTGGGAGATAGCAATATCGTCGGTGAAATGTCACTACTTTCATAGTTTCTTTACTTACTCGATTGGGCAAAAAGCGTCCGTAAAGAACTTGCGGTCCGACTGTCACGGTTTTCTAGAGCAAAGCGCATAAGAGTGGTGTGAGGCTTTGCGCCGATCGCCAACAATCCGATAGCGTGATCCGATTCGAGGCAATTGCTAGGCGGGGAGTTTGACTGAGGCGGTACATCTGTCGAATAATAAAGCATGTGTCCTAAGGCCAGCTCAGCGAGAACAGAAACCTCGGGTAGAGCAAAAGGGCAAATGCTGGCTTGATCCCGTTGTTCAGTGTGCACAGGGACCGCGAAAGCCTGTGGCCGTGGCCTATCGATCCTTTTGACTTGAAGAGTTTTTAGCAAGAGGTGTCAGAAAAGTTACCACAGTCAAGTATCCCTATTTTTGGCAGCCAAGCGACGTTGCTTTTTGATCTTCCGATGTCGGCTCCTTCTGTCATTTTGAAGCAGAATTCGCTAAGCGTTGGTTCACCCACAAATAGGAAACGTGAGCTGGGTTTAGACCGTCGTGAGACAGGTTAGTTTTACCCTACTGATAAATCGTAGTTGTGATAGTTATCCTGCTCAGTACGAGAGGAACCGCAGGTTCGGACATTTGGTTCACGCACGCAGTCGATCGGCCATTGGTGCGAAGCTACCATCCGTGGGATTATGCCTCAACGCCTCTAAGGCCGTAAATTTTCTAGACAAAGTAAGCAACGATATCTCTGGGAGTCTTGTGAGTCAAAAGGCTCAATACAATGTGATTTATTAGGTATTCAGCACGTCGTTTATCGCACGAGTCTTTTTTAGCCGAAAGAGGCGCTGGACAGTGGCGGTATCTATCCGTTATATCCGCTCTGTCTATAGCGGTCGATCACGTGTCACTAGTTTGATGTAGAGACTGGGAATAGTTTGTGAACAACTTAGGTACCTGGCGAGGATTTGTACTCGGTAGAGCAGTTACCACGCTGCTATCTGTAGAGACTCAGCCCTTGGCTTGAGAATTTGTCATGTTGGCTTGACGTCATTCCACGCTATTAGAGCATAAGCCTTAAGACGTCGCATTGCTGCATGCCACAATTAGTATGACTTGACAGTCAAAAACTTGTACATGCTGTTCATGTGACACTTCTTTGGTATCTACTAGACTATTTTGTACAACACGCGTAAGTCAGCACGTAAGTCAAAACTTTTCATTTGCATACTTTTATTGTCAATCAAAATAAAATACATTTTTTAAGACAATATGATGTTGGTGTTAATGCATTTAAGAGATTATCTCCTATGAGATATCTCACTTATTTTTTTATTTTTGACGTTTTATTTGAGATTGTATGACCATTTTTTTTTCAATCTTCGTGTCGGATATTTCTCGCTCAATTCTTTTAAATATTTGTTACAGTGACCTGGTAGTTTTTCGTAGTATTTTTTGCTCCTTTCTTTTATCATCTCATTAATAGTTTTTATTTTTAGGTTTTTGTGTAGGGTGTCATTTGTAACATACCAGGGTGCGTTCACAATGCATCTTAAAATTTTCGATTGCGCTACTTGTTTTTTTTTTATATTTGAATTGCTTGCGCACGCCCATAGCTCAATGCCGTATGTCAAGATTGGGATAATTATTGTTTTATATAAAATGAGTTTGTTTTCGTAGCACATATTTGAACTTCTGCCAATTAGCCAACTCTTTGAACTTCTTCTCTATCTGTTTTCTTTTCATTTTGATGTGCGTTGACCAGCTTAACTTTCTATCGAGATGAATCCCAATGTATTTTACACTCTCATATTATGGTATTTCTATGTTGTTTATTTTTACGCTTGGGCAGTCCAGGGTTCTTGTAGTGAAGGTTATATGGCTAGATTTTGTTTCATTCATTTCCACTTATTGAGCCACTTTTCAAATTCGGAGACATATTGTTGAACTTTTGACGTTGCGACGGATGCATTTGTATGAGTTCTCATGACAACTGCATCATCGGCAAAAGTTCCAATTAAGACATTGCTATCAGTTGGAATGTCGTGCGTATAAATGAGATATAATAGTGACCCTAAAATACTCCCTTGTGGAACCCCCGACTTGATGTTACATAACTCTGATGCTTCTGTTCCAACTCTAGTTCTGAATAATCTGTTTGTTAAGTAACTTTTCAATAGTAAAAATATCTTGCAAAGATTTTTTTATTTTGATGGGTAGGCCCATACTTTATCAAATGCCTGTTTGATATCGATAAAGATTGCTGAACAATATTCCTTTCTTTCTATTGCCTTTTGGATGCTATTTACTATCTTATGGCATTGTTGTATTGTGAAGTGCTGGGTTCTAAACCTGAATTGATGATCAGGTATTATATTTAAATACTCTTTTATTCTTACTAATAATAGTTTTTTCAACAATTTTGATAGAATTGGCTGTAAACTGATTGGTTTGTAAGATGTGACATTTGAAGCTGGTTTTTCTGGTTTTAAAATCATTATTACCTCTGAAATTTTAAAACATTTTGGCCATTATCCCAACTTAAATATTGCATTATAAATATATGTCAGTAGAACAATTGCTTTTCTTGGCAATTTTTTCAAGACTCTTCCTTTTATGTTATCTATCCCTGCACTCTTCTTATTGTTTATAAGTTTAATAAACTCTTTTATTTCTTTTTTTATAATTGTATAATCATCGTGAATTGCTTTTAGAGCATTCTTTACATCGTTATCAATAATGTCATCATTTGGAGTGAACACATCTGATAAATAAATTGCAAACAAATTTGTCTTTTCTTTGTCACTTTTGGCCCAATCACCTAATGATAGTAATTCCATTCTTATTGGGGCGTTAAAATGGATAGGTTTTTTCAAAGATTTTATTGGTTTCCATATCGAATAATCGTATCTATTAAGATTAGTAATGTATTCTGCTACACTGTTGTTCCGCATGACTTTCAACTTTTGTTTTAGTTCATTCGATAAATTGTTGAACAGGGGCGTAGCGTGCATTGGCGGGGCCCGGTATCAAAATTTTTTTGGGGGGCCCCCTCAGCTAGCGCAAAATTTTCTCACAAAAAATTATAAAACTAAAAGAAATATTTATTTGTCATCAATATTTATCTATCCATTTTCCAAGATTTCTACAAACAATTCAAATTCAATATACACATTTATTAAATCATTTATAGCTTATGACGGCTGTAGTTTTTCTAAAATTTATGCTACTATGAACAACGATGGACTGACTGACAGTTCCTGTATCATTGAAGTATTTAACTCCCAAAAAAAGTTTATGTTTTTATCAGAAAATATTTGGTTTTTCAATGATAGACCGAGCCGTTTCTTTGAAATTAGGAGAACGGTACTAAAATTTTCGGTTTTGATAAAACTTTCTAAACTAAAAAATTTAGAATAAATCTGAATTTTTATCGATTAGGTCGATTATTTACACATATCGGTAAATACTCGCAAAGTTTCATAGCTTACAAATAGTTAGCTAATTTTTTAGCAGTTTTATTTTTGAAAATCTTCTTTCAGCGTTTGCGCTGGCAATTGGAAAGGTCACAAATAAAAGCATTGTTAATACCTCGGGAAAATTGTATTCAAGGCTATTGAATTTGGTATTAAATATAAATAAATACTAAATTTCATATTTTGAACATATTTTAAGAGCTTAGTTTACAATTTGTTATAAAAATTAACAGGGATGATCTTACTGTATTCAGACTAAACTTTCGTGGAAACAGGTGTTTTGTTAAATGACTCCAGTTGTAATATTTCGAACATACTAATCGAGTCGAAGTCTCTGAAATCTTTGTTTAGTTTGAGAAATTGATATGTTTAATTTGCAATAGTGCATGTTGAGTCTGAAATAAGATTACGAGTCGTTATACTTTGTTTTTTGTTTTTAAAAACAGTCTTTATACTCCATTCCTTTGCTAATTTTGAAACAAACTACTAAATTAATTTTGATTTTTTAATTTCCACAATCTATTCAGAAAATAACTTGATAAAATGCTAGTTTTCTATTAGTTATTATTTGCATGTTATAGAGCTTTAGAAGTATTAAAGAAATGTGGAAAGCAATTAGTAGCACAACCTTCTGAAATTATATTTTTACATTCGACACGCTCATTTTTTTTTCGAAATAAAATTTAGTTGTAAGAAAGTTTTCATAACTTATGTTACTAGTGAAATAAAACAAAAATTTGTTGGATTTCACTAATTTTTCCTCATGTTTGGGGCCCCCGGGGCCCGGTCAAAATAAAACCCTTTGAAATAATAATCTTACATTACTTGCGTACTTTTTAACGATCTTAAATTTCATTTCATTCAAAATATTTTTTTATTATTAATGTTTGCTTCCGGATGTACTGGCCATCTCTGGCTCGGGAGCCCCGTATTTTTGATACGGCTGATACGGCGCTAGTTACGCCCCTGTTGTTGAATACAGTTTTATCCCTTGGATTACGTGACCTTTGCCATATTTTCCTTGCTCGTCTTTTTTTCCTTATTAATATTTTAATTTTCATTGGGATATTAGACGTCGTATTGCTATATGTTATATGTGGAGCAGCATTTTGTACAGATTTTTTCAGAGTATTTATATAAGAATTTAAGTTATTCTCTATATCTGCTTCAGATTTTAATCTGACTTCAAGGTCTAATTTAGAATCGATTTCTTGTCTAAAAGAGTTCCAGTTTGTTATACTATTAAAAAGACCATTAATTTTTTCACTCTTATTACTGTGGTTTTAATTGTGGCTATAATAGGTGTATGATCTGATGATAAATCTGAATTATCTTCTATGTTTGTGTGTAAATCAGAAATGCCATTTATTATATAAAAATCTAGAAGGTCAGAAGTCGATAAGAATGAATAATTTTTTTTAATAGCATATGTGCCAACTGCTTACCTGTAGGAGTGGTAAGTCTAGAGCCCCATAATGTATTTTTGCTGTTAAAATCACCACCCACTACAAATCTGTGTCCTAATGTATCAAAGAATTTTTTATAATCAGCTGTTTTCATCCTGTGACGTGGAGGACAATATACAGAAGAGACAATGATATCATAAGGAAATGTATTAATGCATATTGTAGATGCTTGAAAGCAATTTTCTTGAAAATTTGTTAGTGTGTAGTGTGAAATACTGTTTTTAATCAATATTCTAGATCTAGCGTGTGCAGTATTGTCTGGGTGATTAGTATTATAGAAAGAATAGAAAGGGATCTTGAAATGTAGATTATTTGTTAAATGCGTTTTACTGATTAGCATCACATCAATCATATATTGTTGTAAAAATATTATTAATTCATTTTTATGGTTTAGAATACCATTTGCATTCCATTGAGCAATTCGAAGAAACTTGACCATTAATTTTTAACTAATTTGGATAACATGTTCATGACTAACCTGTTTTGTTCCATTAGTTGTTTGAACATGTCTTTAAAATCATTAATTAATGTGATAAGAGCAACGGTTACCTGTGACTGTTCGTTTTCGTTATTTTGTTGTAACTTTAATACTTCTGAATAGCTTCTATGGTCACTGTAAGAATTAGCTAATGGACGTCTGGTTTCTTCTGTTTTTGATGTTTTAACTCTATCAGTGGTTCGTCTTCCTTCTTCAAAGTTGTAATTATGTTGCTTGTAATAATCCTTGTAGAAATGACAACCTTTGTAGTTTGCCGGGTGAGCACCACCACATAGAATACATGTTGCTGGAGTAGATCTTTCTTTCTTACATACTTTCTTACAGTATTATGAGGTCCACCGCATTTAACGCAGGCGAAAGGTCTGTTGCAATAATTTTTAGAGTGTCATACCATATGATTAAGCAATTTTTTTAGTTTATATATTTCGCCATTGTTATCTGCAGATTCTAAATCAACAAAATACATGTTTAAGAGCAATTTGGTTTTGTTTTGTTTCACATTAATTATACACCTTACTTTAAAATTAAGTTTCTCTAATTCATTTATTATTCATTGGTGTCATATGTATGGTGTATATTTTTTATCACAACTTTATAAGACCGTTCTTGGTTTATCTGATAAGTGTGATATACTACATTTTTCATTTTAAAAAACTTGATAACTGCCCTGTATTGGTCAGGTAAATTAGTGTTTATTCTAATTATATCATTCGGCGTAGATTTAAATATATAATCATTTTCATCCATGATTTTAATTAAATCACTTCCCATATTCGGAAAGTCTGTAATGCCGTACACAAATATTGGTGGAGGTCTTTGTATTTTAGTGGTAGACGTTGTGATGTTTTTATCCATTTGATTAACGGTATTGGAATTTGATGTTTTAGTTGTCAAATTTAATATGTCAAATCTATTTGACACTTATTGAATATTCAAGTGAATTGTTTGATGATGTGCGCCTACGCTTAAAAGTTTTACTTGAATTTGCTACTTGCCATGAGACAGACGGCATAGGTGTTGCCCCGGTATCTTCAGTATCAATATTCATCATAGGATGTTCAGTCAAATGTATTTGATTGTGTGTTTTCTGTTTCAACTCTGAAGAAGCTGCTGTACCCCCAATCATGGAGGCACATGAACTTTAATTAAACCTTTCAGTAAATTAATCTTAGAGCAATAATTACTTAATTTATGGTAATTTTTTAAATAATTAGAGATTCGGTTGTGTCAAACTTATGTAAAACAAAAGCTGTCGATAAGTCAAATCTTATCGACAAATTCCGATACTAGAAATATTCATTATTTCTTTCAATGACAATAATGCTAGGAAAATAGTGATGAGAGAGTTAGCGAAAAAGTATTTGTTCTTAAGAGAAACTTTTCGTATTTTATATTATAAATATATGATATAATTTAATACTAATATTGGTACCAGATTCGCACTATTACTGAAAGAAGTTGTCTCTTGGTTCATTTTCTCCACGTAAGCATTATCTCGAATGAAAAATTATCTGATAAGGGATTCCATTTTAATCCGAATACTTTTGAAGAAGATTCTATTTCGAAATCCCATTTAAAGAAATATTTATTTTGTATATCAGAATTAAGAAAAAGTTTACGTAAATTAGAATTATTAATTTCCCACTTTTTTAATTTCATGCCACAAGATGATCATATAGTCTACAAATCCTCGCAAATGGTTTAAGCGCTATCGAAAGAGTCGATACTTGTAACCACATCATCAATATAGACATCGTTCTCAAGTATTCTAGAAATAGATTGAGAATATTTGGAATATTTCGGAAAAGTTGTTTGATGGTTCTAATATCTTGAAAATGAGATGACAATAGGCCAAATGTTACCGTATTTAATTCATAGATCCCAATGGGTGCATCGGGGAACGGTGCCATAAGATTTTTTGATTTGATTTGATTTTTTTCTATCTTGTTTGCGAACCCAAATAATACGATACATTTGTTTGATATCAGCAGTTAATGCTATATGTCCGAAACAAAAATTTAAAAGAATTAAACAAATGTCGGTTTGTAATTTAAGACAAACATGCAAATTTTTTTTCAAGGAGGTTACTTCTGATTTTTTTGCAGATGCATCAAACACAACGCGTAAGACGTAGAGGAACTTTTTTTTTCGACTGCGAAATGTGGAATATATTATCCATTTTTTATTTATAAAAATAATCGACTTCATGATCTACCGGACAATAAGCGACAAAGGATAATTGGTTTTGAACTAGCTAATCATCTATAACGGCGGCATACCTTTTATGAAATTCGAGATATCTCAAAAATTTATTTTTGAGCATGTGGTATTGCTTCAAGGTTAAATGAAATGATTAGTATAAATTTTTGCCATCACTTTTAAAAGGTAGTGCTACTACATATCGTCCATCTGGAGATCGCGTAGTAGTTGAAATAAAATGATTTTCGCGTAAATCATTGTCAGAAAAAAGATTATTTCGGTAATGTCTTCTAATTGTGATAATTTATTCATTTGTAATTGAAAATCTAATGGGGCCGATTCTCGGTTTCAATTTTACGACAAGTTCACACTTATTTCGTTTAAAATGACATTATAAGTGTAACACTTATTCTCGGCGGTATATGTTTTATCATATAACATTAATGTTACGCTAACCCTCTGAAAAAAAACGTAGTCAGAAACACGCACTTATCCCTATAACATTGGCGAGAAGTACGATGAACAGATTTGACATTTGCTATTTTGACATTTATGCGTTTAACCTGATTTTTTGAGGTTATGATAGTGCAAACGGTTAGATACCAAATACTTGTCTTTCAAATGTGCAGTTAAGATTAATTGATTTTAATATTTGAAGTGTATGGTATATAATATCAATATGGCGTATAATATCAGAAAATCTTATGCCAGAAGATATTTTTAGTACTATAATATTCGTAGATACTTAAAAAAACAAACATAATTTTATAGCTACATAAATGTGATTATTTTAAATATATATATATATATATATATATATATATATATATATATTAGGGTGGGCCGAATCATTATAGAAGTAAAATTAAGCGATATGGGCACCTTTTCATATGAAATATATGTGTTATTTAAATGAATTTTGACTTCAAAACCATATATCGCAAATAACTCTTTAGCCAGCGAAATTTTCAATAAAATACTGTTTTTAATAAGTTAATATATTAATTTAGGCATGTGAATAATTCAAATTGTAAGTTATATTTTTATTGGTAGTTTGTACGGGGGTTTTTAAATCGGGTTTAGTTTGTTGTTATTTATTTCCATCAGAGTGCGCTAGTATTTTTTTATAATAATTCTCGAAGTTTCGAAAAGAATATATTAATGTGAAAAATCGGCATAAATCTTCATTCAGTTCTCCAGTTAGACGTGAAGTATCAATGGCGAATTCTTATTTAAATTCAGGCGCAAGTGCCAGTAATTTGAATCATATGCGCTCGCATGATCAAATTACATTTGGGGAAGCAAAAGAATTTACTGGAGTAAATCTTCCGACAAGTATGGAAATTATCAGGTATTATTTTTATTTAGCCGAAAAATAAAAAAAAACAAAATAAAATGTTTTCATATAAAACATTTACTCCAAATGTGGTAACGAAATTGATTCAGACGTGGGAAAAAATTGATATTCCAATTATTGAGAAACGAAGTATCGCTAGAAAATTGAACCGATTGATTGATAAATATAAAAGTACAAATAAAAGCAAGTATACCCAAGCATCATTTCAGGAGTTTGTGGAATCCACGAAAGAATTATTTTATATTGGAAAATGCAAATGCGATTTGCGAAGATTACTGTGTTCCTGTGGACTGATCCCAGAACATTTACAAGCATTTATGATGGATCAACATAATGAGAGGAAATCTACGATACAAGAATATATTATAAAAATTGAAGATGAAGTATCAGAATCTACAATAACTAGCAATATTACTCCAGGTGAGACATATACTCCAGATGTTGATTTTGATTTTAAAAGCAGTTCGGAAAGTTCACAAAATACTTCTTATATAAAACGTGGTCCATATAGTCGAAGATATAAGGCTCCAAGCTATGCCTTAATGTGCGACAGATTTGCAATTTCTGATAGAGTTGGTTCTGGCGTGGTGACGGCAATCCTGCGTGACCTGGGCATAACGGATGATTGGGGCAATCCTGTCATTATGGATAAAAATAAAAGCGTTCGTGAGAGGCAGAAAAATAGGCAAGCTCTACACAAACAATATGATTCTTCTGAATTAATAGCATTTTCATTCGACGGCCGAAAAAATGATTCTATTACCATGGAAAAAATCGATAAGAAGTTTCACCCACGAATGATTAAAGAAGCGCATTTAGTTATTTTAAAGGAACCGAATGGCCAATTGTTGGGTTACACAAAATTGGAAAATGAAGATTCGGAAAGTAAAGTAATCAAATTGAACGAGTTTTTCGCCGATAAAGAAATAGCTCTCGATTCTTTGATAGGCATATATTGCGATGGTGAACCAGCAAATACAGGCGTAAAAAATGGTATTTTACGTCGATTTGAAATTCAGTTAAACAGGCCACTGCATTGGTTTGTGTGTCTTCTCCACTTTAACGAACTTCCACTTCGCCATTTATTTAACTATTTGGAAAAATCATTGACCACTGGACCACGAACAAAAACTGGAATATTAAGCAAACAAATTGAAACATGCGAAAATATACCGGTGAGTTATAACATATTTACTATTTTTTAATACCCTATGTTCAAATTCAATATAATTTATTTTTTCCTATATACTTCCAGCCGGTAAAAGACTTTGAAACAATCCCACTTGAAAATTTGGCTGATATAAGTCCTGCTGAATCGACAACTGACTCAAGTTATTCAATAAAAATAGCTAAAGCAGTTGCTTCTGGAGAAGTATCGACAGACTTAGCTAACATGAAACCAGGGCCAATAGCACATTCCCGTTGGCTCACGAAGGCTAGTAGGTTACTTTGGTTATATGTAACTACTAATAAGCCATCCAAAAATTTGAAAATTCTGGCAAACTACGTAATGAAAGTATATATTCCAATGTACTTTAACATTAAATATTACTACTCTGTGGTGTATGGTAGTATATTATTTTATAAATTTATTAGCTGGACGCAATATTTAGACTCGAATTTAAGACAAATTGTGAACAATGTTGCTAAAGAAAACGCATACTATGCTCACTCGGAAAATATTTTATTAGCAATGTTGTTTGATAATAAAAAGGAAATACGAGATTCAGCTATAAGAAAAATCGTATATTACCGTAATAATGTGGAAGACCTGACGCAATTGAGAGATTACAAAACACCCGAAATAAATTTCGAATGCACCGACTATACTAATATGATAGATATGTATGATTATTCAAATATATCCGAACCAGCCTTTACGCTAAATATTCCTCATGAACATCTAGTACAATATCTACAAAGCAATGAGTGTCCATAGAGTGACCCTAAAATTCCGGTCCACATTCAGGGAACTGAGAGACATGTTCAATTACTGGCTAATGTATCAAAACGCGTATTAGAGCAAAATCGCGAAGGTGTTATGACAGCGACACTACTATCTCGTGAAAAGCATCCTCGACTGGAAAGCAAGCAAGATTTCAGATATTAATTTATTTAAATTGTATTAGCTAAATGTAAGAAATTTTATTTTAAATAAAAATGTAACTTAAAGAAATAAAAATGTTGTATTTAAACCATGTCATGTAAATAAATAATAGAATAAATATATGTCATTCCTAAAAACCCAAAAACAATATTTTTCTACAAAAGTAGTTTGACCTGTTTCGATGCAAGATTCTAGGTTAGGCTTACTCGCAAATGTCCCCTGAAAGTTTACTTGATGTAGTCTGATGTACCCATAAGTTACTGATTTGAAAAAGCCGGAAAATGTTTTTAACCTGTTTCGATGCATGATTCTAGGTTAGGCTTACTGGCAAATATCCCCTGAAAGTTTACTTGATGTAGTCTGATGTACCCGTAAGTTACTGATTTCAAAAAGCCGGAAAATGTTTTTAACCTGTTTCGATGCATGATTCTAGGTTAGGCTTACTCGCAAATGTCCCCTGAAAGTTTACTTGATGTAGTCTGATATACCCGTAAGTTACTGATTTCAAAAAGCCGGAAAATGTTTTTAACCTGTTTCGATGCATGATTCTAGGTTAGGCTTACTCGCAAATGTCCCCTGAAAGTTTACTTTATGTAGTCTGATGTACCCGTAAGTTACTGATTTCAAAAAGCCGGAAAATGTTTTTAACCTGTTTCGATGCATGATTCTAGGTTAGGCTTACTCGCAAATGTCCCCTGCAAGTTTACTTGATGTAGTCTGATGTACCCGTAAGTTACTGATTTCAAAAAGCCGGAAAATGTTTTTAACCTGTTTCGATGCATGATTCTAGGTTAGGCTTACTCGCAAATGTCCCCTGAAAGTTTATATGATGTAGTCTGATGTACCCGTAAGTTACTGATTTCAAAAAGCCGGAAAATGTTTTTAGCCTGTTTCGATGCATGATTCTAGGTTAGGCTTACTCGCAAATGTCCCCTGAAGGTTTACTTGATGTAGTCTGATGTACCCGTAAGTTACTGATTTCAAATAGCCGGAAAATGTTTTTAACCTGTTTCGATGCATGATTCTAGGTTAGGCTTACTCGCAAATGTCCCCTGAAAGTTTACTTGATGTAGTTTGAAATTATATATAAATACTGAATATTTTGTTAAGAAGGAAATAAATATACTGAATATTTTATTATAAAAGAATCGAAATATTTATAGGTTGGAAGTTACTAATTATTTAGAGTATATTACAAAAATTAAATAAAAATAGCAACTTGCACGTATTTTGCACATTGACAACTTACACGTATAATGCAAATTGACAACTTGCACGCATTCTGCAAATTGACAACTTGCACGTATTTTACACATTGACAACTTGCACGCATTCTGCAATATAGATAACTTATACGTACTTTGCTTATTAGCAACTTGTACGCATTTCCAAGAAATTTAGCAAAAAACATTCTTCCTATTTAGAATTTAATGAATTATATCATATAATTATATTAAAAAATTATGAAAAGTTTCTCTCAAAAACATATATTTCGTAAACTTACAAAATATTTATAACTATTCTCTTGACATTATGGTTATTGAAAGAAATAATGAATATTTCTAGTATTGGAATTTGTCGATAAGTTTTGATTTACGTGCTGACTCACGCACGTTGTACAAAATAGCTAGGTAGATACCGAAGAAGTGTCACATGTACAGCATGTACAAGTTTTCGACTGTCAAGCCTACTGATTGTGGCATGCTGCAATGCGACGGCTTAAGGCTTATGCTCTAATAGCGTGGGGTGACGTCAAGCCAACATGACGAATCCCCAAGCCAAGGGCTGAGTCTCAACGGATCGCAGCGTGGTAACTGCTCTGCCGAGTACAACACCCCGCCAGGTACCTAAGTCGTTTACAAACGATTCCGAGTCTCTACATCGAACTAGTAACCCATGATCGACCGCTATAGGCAAGACAGATATAACGGACGGATATCGCCCCTGTCCAGCGCCTCATTCGGCTAAAAATGGCTCGTGCGATAAACGGCGTGTGCCGAATACCTAATAAATCACATTGTATTGAGCCTTTCGACTCACGAGACTCCTAGAGATATCGTTGCTTACTTTGTCTAGAAAGGATACGGCCTTAGAGGCGTTCAGGCATAATCCCACGGATGGTAGCTTCGCACCACCGGCCGCTCGACCGATTGCGTAAACCAAATGTCCGAACCTGCGGTTCCTCTCGCACTGAGCAGGATTACTATCGCAACGACAATTCATCAGTAGGGTAAAACTAACCTGTCTCACGACGGTCTAAACCCAGCCCACGTTCCCTATTTGTGGGTGAACAATCCAACGCTTGGCGAATTCTGCTTCGCAATGATAGGAAGAGCCGACATCGAAAGATCAAAAAGCAACGTCGCTATGAACGCTTGGCTGCCACAAGCCAGTTATCCCTGTGGTAACTTTTCTGACACCTCTTGCTGAAAACTCTTTAAGCCTTCAAAGGATCGATAGGCCATGCTTTTGCAGTCCCTGTGCACACTGAACAACGGGATCAAGCCAGCATTTGCCCTTTTGCTCTACGCGAGGTTTCTGTCCTCGCTGAGCTGGTCTTAGGATACCTGCGTTATTATTTGACAGATGTACCGCCCCAGTCAAACTCCCCGCCTAGCAGTTTCCTCGAATCGGATCACGCTAGAGTATTGTTGGCGATCGGCGCAATGGCTCACACCACTCTTATGCGCTTGGCTCTAGAAAACCGTGACAGTCGGAACGCAAGTTTTCGACGCACGCTTTCCGCCCAATCGAGTAAGTAAAGAAACGATGAAAGTAGTGGTATTTCACCGACGATATTACTATCTCCCACTTATGCTACACCTTACATGTCTCCTTACAATGCCAGACTAGAGTCAAGCTCAACAGGGTCTTCTTTTCCCGCTAATTTTTCCAAGCCCGTTCCCTTGGCAGTGGTTTCGCTAGAAAGTAGATAAGGACCGTGGGAATCTCGTTAATCCATTCATGCGCGTCACTAGTTAGATGACGAGGCATTTGGCTAAATCTGTCCCAGTGTCGGGATACTTCCTGGTTTTCGACCAGTCGCGATTTATTTAGCGCATGATTTCCTCGAGACCAGAGTGCTATGTCGAAAGACAAAAACACCCTAATAGCCGCGGTTCCATCATGCGCTATTGTGACGCAGGATTAACAAGTCTCTCCCACGGGCACCACCCACTTCCCACCGAGGCCATCGCCGGCCCAGGCATGGAAAAACCACCAGTGTTGGAGACCGAGTAGCAGCAACGCGGATCGCTACCGGTCCAATTCAACACTGATGTAGAGGATCCTTCGCAGGTCCATCCGCAACCTACTTTGCAGGGAACAGCAGAATTTAGTCAGCCACCGATCGCCCTGAATCCCCGTAGAGATGCAGTGCGATCGAGGACCGTCCACGGGGCACCGCGCGGAGGTATCTGCTGCCTTTGACGGGCTATTATAGGATAAAGAAGGAAAACAAGGGGAAGAAGTAATAACCTGTCAAATGCCTCACAAGCCAGAAGGGCTACATATAACATAAATGGGACATTACAGACATCACAAATGGGCCTCCCGTGACTGTCCTTCTGCGCTATTAGGAATCATTGAATGAATATATGGGAATCATTTGAGCCCGCAGCTCCGACACATGCGGGGTGCGCTTCAGGAGGTCACCGCCCAGTTCAAATTGGTTTCGTCAGTAGAAGTCATGGTCCGAGTGTAGTTGTGTGGGGAACCGCCAACATCGCACACTATCCGTCGAGAAATCTGTTGCTCATCACGACGGATGTTCTTAGGGCAACAAGGGACGAGGTTAGGCCAGTGCTTTTAGGATGTTTGGAAAGGAGGGATATGTTGAGTAGGGTGCTTGGGGGTAGGGCGCCACGAGACCCAACAACTATCGGTAGAACCCGGCAGTGTGTAGTGCCCGTGACGTTGAGTACCTCTGGATAGAGGCACTCATATTTTTGGATTTTTTCGGAATAGGCTTTGCCGAGAGAATTGCCCTGCTCAAATCTAACAGTAATATCGACAATATATGATCGATCGCCGTCCCAGAGAACGAGGTCGGGCCTAAGCCGTTTCCCGTCAACAGTGAACGTCGCTTCGGTCATATAATGTCCGGTAGGGTACTTGTCGATAAAATCATTACGACATAGAGTCACGATCTCGTTGTGTCTATGTATTCTCTGCGGCTTAACAAAGGAACACTGGCCCGGCACATGTCCAAGGGTCTCATTGGCGGAGTGACATCGTCGGCATTTTATGTCGTTCATGGGTGTTGCTCTAGCAAGGGCTGCTTTGCACCCGAACGTATTTGTACGAAGGCGAAAAGCATCGATATAACGTGAGTTGCCCTTGAGAAGGTGGGGCCTCCAGAGCCAGGAATTCCCGATTCGGTCCTTTCGGAAGCATGGAGCTCCTAGACCCTGGGACGCGCAACTCGCCCATCTTCTAAACTCATCCTCGATGGCTCCTCTCTTCGCACTTTCTATGGCCTTGATGGTTAGGGGCCCTCTAATGCCTGCACGATATGCCATCTCAGCAACTTTGGTACCGACGTTGTTCTGTTCCCACAATGCCTCCAAAAAGGGGTCGCCGGAGTCTCGACATCTGACCATCGACCTAAGGAAGGAGTAGGTAGCCACTCGTTCCAATCGCGGTAGGCCAAGTCCTCCGTTTCCCGGGGAGGTGTGTAGAAAAGCAGAGCCGGTGGAGTGAGGAAGGTGGAAGATTTCCCTTACAAAGTTGCGAAGAGCCTTATCCAACCCTTGTGAGTCGCCCTGAGATGGCGGGTCGACGGTCAACCGGTACAAATAATGCGGAATGATAAAACGTTTAAGCAGCTCCAACTTCTGAGTGGGCTTCAGCCTTAACCTCTTGATTCTAGGAAGACTGTGGTGTAGGTCGCCCACTACCTTTTTGTGCTCAAATCCTTTCCAGGGAGAGAACTTTAGGCCAAGGTAGTCAAAGTGTCCATCGGGCCCGCATTGAGGAAGCGTTTTACCGCTTATCCCAACTTGCGGGTCCGACAGAATCCACGACTTTCCCCGGATTTGAAATTGGAAACTGCTACATTTCTCAACCGCAACATGCATGCCAAGATCAGCTAGAAATTTGATAGCAATATCTAGCTTTGCTTGAAGATCCTGTGGGGTTTTACCAAAAACCACCAGATCTTCGGCGAAGGCCAGAACAGAGATACTCTGGGAGCCAATGCTTACACCGTCTCCATTGCTCTCCAATTGTTCTAACAAGGGGTCCAAGACACAGTTGAAAAGCAGTGGAGAAAGCGGGTCTCACTGCTTGACTCCACGCTTGATATCAACCATAATCTTATCATTCCCCAGCTTGATCTCGGTGCGGATGTTCTCATGCATGGACATCACCAGTTCTCTTGTGTGGCTGGGTAAACCTAGTCGAGCCAACGCGTCTCTGATTGCGGCATGTGGAATCGTGTCGAAGGCTTTGGATATGTCCAATACGGCACATGACAACCCGTTATGTCTCTTGGCAAACTTTGTAAGTTCGCTTAATGCGAAGATGTTAAGAAAGCACCCATTTTCCAGGGTGAACCCTTTTTGCCGATTATTAAGGGTTATACATCTCCGGAAGCCATTTTCGATGACACCGGGGAAAAGTCTTGCCAAGAGCGACGCTATAGTAATTGGGCGCCAGTTCTCCGCCTTAGAACAGTCCTTACTCTTCTTGGGTATGAGAGTAGTAGTACAAACCCTCCAGGACTTGGGGAAGTACCTGGACCAGACAATTATGTTAAAGAGCCGGGCTAATACAGTTTCCGTCCCTCTGAGCCTGGTAAGGTCTGCCTTGCTCACACCGCTCAGTCCAACAGCCTTTTTTGTGTTAATACGCTTAATTCGCTCCCCAATGGTGTTGGGAGCGATTACGGGGAGACTTTCGAGCACTGATATAGCAGGCCTTGGTTCGACGCTGGGAAAACTACCTTCCCATGCGGTTCCCCAGAGTCCGTCATATAGTGTCTTAATGTCCCCTGTTGGTGGACGAATGTTGTTGTCCACCATATTGCAGCCAGAGATTATCGACTCAACCAGTTTATTGGGGCAGTTATGGTACAGGTCTTGATGCCTTGCGTAGTTAAATCTACGCTGGTTTCTGCGCTGGCCTTGGTTGCGCCTGCGACCATGTACCTCCCTACCTTTTCTCCCCGATGTTTGTGGGGGTTTATTGACAAGAACAGGGGTCAAGACGCACTCAACGAGGTTATCAATGCGTTCGTACACATCACCAGGTTCGACACCAGCTTCTAGGGACTGTTTAAGGTCTTCGAGCTGGGCGGACGCCTCGTTGAGCTCCTCGGCAATCTCCATGTCCTGCCATTTTTCCCATTCCACCAAGAAGTGTTGTGCCCAAGATTGAAGGTCATCGCGCTCTCGTTCTTGTTGAGAGGCTACTACTTGGACAGCAGCTTGGTGCCTAGTCTCATGATCATCGTCACCCGGGTGTTCTGGGGCGACTACCGCTAGGCTACCGACTACTGGATCGTCAATTATTTGACCAGTTCTAGTGCGCAGACCCAGCTCACCCCTTTTGTCCGATATTTGAGTGCGCGTCATGTGAGGGAGATGTTCGTCCCTGATTTTGACGTTAACATTGGGACTGTTGAGGTATTGATCATTGACCCTCCTCAGAGTCTCAATGTCTTCGTCAGTCCACACTCTCAGACGGGGTGGTCCTTCGGGCCGTGCCGATCGAGGGCGGTCTAACTGTCGTCTGTCGTTCCTTACTCCAGGATGAGCATGTCGTTCATGCTGAGACAGGCCCGACTTTGAGGGAAAACTCGCAGTACATTCACTGCACTTGTGAGCCTCCTCTGGTCGTGGACCCTTACAGGAACGAGCATGAACAGTCAGACCCCCCTGATTCCCACAGACCTGTTGGCAGTTGCTGCAGACGTACCTGGCCCTCCTATCCGGATGAAAGCGCCTCAAATGCCTCGAGACTTCGCTCGCAGAGGCAAGGACACACGCACCCGGACAGAAAGGGCAGGCAACGGCAACAAAAGGCCACCACACAACTATGTCCTGGTCGATTTGTGAGCCAGAACCATCAGAATGCTCTCCTGGCTCACTCCGAGAAGCATTCTCGCAGGTACCGAATCCTGCGCCGATCATATCATTGTTGTTATTAGCCATAGTAATAATATGAGACTCAAGGTATTGTGGCAAAGTTGCCACTGTCTATATCTATAAGAGCCACCTCATAGTGGCGGGGCACTACTCCCGCCACCGAGGTATTGAATATAAGAAATAGGGGATACCGGCACCGCCGGAT
>NW_020538040.1:108553349-108843349 GCF_003426905.1 Ctenocephalides felis
TATTCCTGCGCGCTGCTGCCGGTCCTAAGCCCGGGTAAAGGAGGAAGGTTGTGGGGCAAGAACATCTTTGATCCCCACATAAAAGCGGCACACACCGCAAGCTCTAGGTCATGTCTCTGGAGAACGGGGGTCCTTGGCTTAAACGCCCGGGACACGAGGAAGGATCCTATAAAAAAACACCCTCAACTCTAAGGTAGGGCGCGCGCCGACGGAGTGAATGGCTGTGAGGAAATACAGCCCTGAGCGACCAACTCCGAGGCACCAGCCGACACCTCGGCAGTAACAGGCTTGCCCAGGCACTGGGAGCGCTACCTGGGTCGACTGCTAATCTCCTATACTCGTGGGAACAATGATGAGCACCCAAAAATCAAAAATTAAAACGGACAACTGTTGTCCAAAACGGCCGCTGCCCAAAAGGCAGAAGCCAAAACCCAAGAGAAAGAGTGGTGAAGGGGGATACAACCCCTAAAGAGAAAGTGGCTAAAAAGGGGATGCAACCCTAAAGAGAAAGTGGTGGAAAAGGGGAATACAACCCCTAAAGAGAAAGTGGTAGAGAAGGGGGTTACAATCCCTAAAGAGAGCACACCAATCTATCTGCGGATAGTTTGAATAAGGTTAAAATTGAAAGAGAACAACTTGAAAGTTTTCTTTTCAATGACTCAAAAAAGTGTCCAAAGGCGCAATCAAGTTTCCCTTGAAAAATGGTCTAATTTGGAGCTTATGCTTCAAAAAGAAATTTTAGAGCGCGGAAAAACAGAGACCAAATACAAAGAAAGAACCACAAACATGTCATATGCAAATGTGGCATCTAGAGCACCCAACCCAAAAGTCCCAACGCAAATAGTGCAACAGAAAACAAAAAGCGAATTCATATATATCAAGCCTGAATGTGACAAAACAGACAGGAGATCAAATGACGAAATAAAAGACCACGTAAAAACTGGTCTTAAAGATATTAATAAACAAATAAAAGTCAGAGGCATACGGCAACTCCGTAATAAAGGAGTTGTCTTAGAGGTTGAAACCAAGCGAGATATAGAAATAATTAAAAGAGCAAATCTGAGTGCGCAAAAATTAGTCGTGGAAGAGCCGAAAAAGCTACAACCACAAGTAATTATGTATGATGTAGAAGAAGACTGCCAGGAAGAAAACTTCCTGGATTGTCTAATTCTGAAAAACTTCGAACATTTAGAAGAAGCAGAGGCAGATCTTCTAAGAAAGGAGTGCAAAGTGGTAACCAAATTCAAAACAAAATTTGGTAAAAACAACTGGGTAATCCAATTACCCGGAAAGCACGCCAGTAGACTACTCAACGAGGGCAGAGTCTACATGGACTGGCGTACATACAGGCTCAGCGAGTATGTAAAAATTCCTCGTTGCTATAAGTGCCATGCATATGGACACATAGCGAGAGTATGCAGAATCGAGAAACCTGTATGTGAGAATTGTGGCAGCAGTGAACACACCACAAATGACTGCTCCAAAGACCAAGACGCAAAATGCGTAAACTGCGTAAGAAATAAACGCAAGGAGACAGGCCACAAGGTGACTTGGAAGTTATGTCCTGAGTACGAGAAACAGCTTCAAATTTACAAAAATAAAATTTCATGGGATTAAAAGCAGCCCAAGTTAACGCACAAAGGTCTAAATCCGCAGCAGCCAACCTAGAACTTATTTTTCATCAGTTAGGACTTGACATACTCTGTATTCAAGAACCTTACTCAATAAGGGGCATGATAAAAGGGTACACCTCAGCAGGACTGAGAGTACTACAACCGGAAACGACCAATCCTTGGGTTGCAATCGTAGTAAGAGACGGAGAATATGATATCTTCAAAGATCAGAGCTGGAATGTGATCATATAATGTGCGTAGAGATATGTACTTGTAAAGAAAGCTTGTATCTCGTAAACTGCTACATGCAGTTCTCAGTCGACATAAGTATCTTCCTGCGAAAGCTGGACAGAATCCTCAGGAACCTGGCCGGCCGCCGCATCATAGTCACGACAGACGCAAATGCAAAATCTGGTCTGTGGTTTTCGAAAACTCTGGATAGCAGAGGCAAGGAACTAGAGGAGTGGATCGCCTCTAATAACCTAGTTGTTTTGAATGAGCCTGGTCACAACTACACATACCAAAGTGAAGCTGGGGACACAAATATAGATGTAACACTTACAACCCCGAATATGTCTTCAAAAGTGATCAACTGGAATGTGAGTGATATAGCGACCACCAGTGATCACAGCCTTTTAACATTTGAAGTAGTGCTTGAAGCATCAGTCACAAGGCAAATAAAGAATCAAACAGGCTATAACACAAGAAAGGCTAAGTGGGACAGGTTCGGGGAACTGGTGGAGAGGGAATTCGACCAACAAAGTCTGGAGTCTCTGCAGAGGTTAGACCCAAATAGGGCTATTAAGATATTAACAGAAAGCTAAAAGCAATCTGTGACAAATCCATGCCCAAAAGGAAAGCCGGAAGCAAGGTCATGCCATGGTGGTCGGAGGAGCTGACTTGTCTAAGGCGGGAAACTAATAGAACTAAAAAGTGTCTCTTGCGGGCCAAGAGACTATGTCTTGATGACGTACCAATCAAAATGCAGGCATACAAAAGGGCAAGAAATAACTATGTCAGAGAAATTAGAGAACGTAAAACAACCTCATGGAGAGACTTTGTGACAAGCGTTGGTAACGAAGATCCCTGGAGTATAGTATACAAAATTGTATGCGATAAAATAAACAAGAAGGCTTCTCTATGCTCACTAGAACTCCCTTCCGGGAACTTCAGTGAAACATGGGAAAAAACTGTAAACGTCCTTCTTAAAAAGTGCCTCCTACCAGATGATCAGCAAGAGAACGCTGATCACATTAAAATTAGAGAAAACATACGCCAATATCAAAACCAGAACCTCGAACCAATCATCGACTCTGTTGATGTAGAACGGGCATTACTAAAACTGAAAGATAAAAAAGCCCCAGGAGAAGACGGCTTCACTGGCGAAATAATTAAAAAATTATGGAGTCATAACAAACAAGCAATCCTTACAACACTAAATAAATGCTTTCAAGATGGCAGTTTTCCTACCGATTGGAAACAGGCAAACCTATGTCTAATTCCCAAACGAGGGAGTGAAAACAGAAAGCTTGCCAAATCATACCGTCCAATCGCCCTTCTGCCAGTGATGGGAAAGATCTACGAGAAAATACTCGTAGAGCGTATTAAGACAAATTATACAGAAATGAATATGTGCAATGCACGACAATTTGGCTTTAAGGCAGGCGTCTCCACGGAGGACGCACTGCTAACTTTTAGAAAATGCATGG
This sequence comes from Ctenocephalides felis, assembly GCF_003426905.1. NCBI lineage: Eukaryota > Metazoa > Arthropoda > Insecta > Siphonaptera > Pulicidae > Ctenocephalides > Ctenocephalides felis. Next base: position 108,556,672 of record NW_020538040.1, read on the forward strand.
CAACGAATATGAAGTATGTACTTGCTATATTTGTGGATATTGAAGGTGCCTTCGATAACCTGTGGGGCCCGCCATCACACATAGGCTGACGCAGGCAAACTGCAGCAGCCATATGGTAAATATAGTCAAGGACTACTTTAAAAGGCGAAGCGCCTATGTAAGAGGCAACACGAAGAAGGTTGGAAGAGGCATGCAGAAGGGATGTCCACAAGGATCAATAATTGGTCCTGTTGCATGGAACTTCTGCATGGACGTTCTTCTAGACGGCCTAGTTCAGCTAGGAGAAAATGTGGAACCCATTGCATACGCAGATGACTTGGCGTTAATAATTAAAGGAAACTCCAGAAATGATCTGGAGAGAACTGGTACCATGGCTCTTAAATGCGTTGAGGACTGGTGCGTGACGCATAAAGTGAGAGTCAGCAGTGGAAAAACTGTCGCAATGATGATAAAGGCAAATTTAATGAAGGCAGACAACCGATTATCAAAGTTGACAACAATAGCCTGAAATATACAAAAGAAGTGCGATACTTGGGAATTACTATAGATAACAGGCTAAACTTTGTAGCGCACACTAAGTTTCTGAGGGAGAAGCTAGTCAGCTTCATCTTGAAAATCAGGAGGGTTGCAAAGGAGGAATGGGGCCTTAAAAGAGGCACCCTTGACACTTTGTACAAAGCAGTGATAATACCTATAGCAACATACAGCGCTGCTGCGTGGTTCGACAAGTCGTCCCACACGCACAACCTTAGAAACTTGAACGCCGCGCAAAGAATAATTCTGCTGACACTCACCAAGGCGTGCCGTACCACCGCAACAAATGCATTACAAACAATAAGTGGCAAAATGCCACTAGACCTAGAAATTACACAACAAGGCATCATAAACCTTGTAAAAAGAAACGAGAAAGTTAGCTGGAACAATTATAATTTCAATCCAATAGCGAACCCAAGCAGGGAAACCCTCAATCTAGAGGTTAAAATGATAAATGAAGCAATAAAGCTGGAATGGCAGAAAAGATGGGAATTGGCAAACACGGGTAGGATAACCTACGGTTTCATTGGCGATATTACATACGCTACAAGGAACAAGTGGTTTAAACCCAGTAGAGAGTGCGTGTACATTCTGACCGGATACGGTCCGTTTAGGCACACACTTTACACAAGGGGCGCCACAGAAGACGACAAATGTCCCTTCTGTGGAGAAAGTGAGACAAGCACGCACATGCTGGTCATGTGCGACAGATATGATGAAGTAAGAAGGCAAAGCCTCTTTGAAATAGCAGGGAACACAAACCTTGATGTGTACCTGGAAACCAAAGCCAATTACCTGGGGCTTGTTGCTTTTGCAGCACGAGCCATTAAAACCAGAAATGAAGTGCAAAACCAAAGCTAAAACCTATAATCCAAACTGAAGCTAGAAATGCAGGACCGCCTCCACGTGGTTAGGGATGGAAACGTCAGCCCACTGACGGCCAAAGGTCCTGCACAACACCCACAAATATAATATTTAAATTGAGAAATAAACAATTATTAAGTAGACGCTACATAGCAATGAGTGAAAGCTCGAGCTATACAGAATAAGAATAAATAATGAATGAATGTCCCTATCTACTTTCTAGCGAAACCACTGCCAAGGGAACGGGCTTGGAAAAATTAGCGGGGAAAGAAGACCCTGTTGAGCTTGACTCTAGTCTGGCATTGTAAGGAGACATGAAAGGTAATAGCATAATGGGAGATAGTAATATCGTCGGTGTGAAATACCACTACTTTCATCGTTTCTTTACTTACGCGATGGGCGGAAAGCGTGCGTCGAAAACTTGCGTTCCGACTGTCACGGTTTTCTAGAGCCAAGCGCATAAGAGTGGTGTGAGCCATTGCGCGATCGCCAACAATACTATAGCGTGATCCGATTCGAGGAAACTGCTAGGGGCGGAGTTTGACTGGGGCGGTACATCTGTCAAATAATAACGCAGGTGTCCTAAGGCCAGCTCAGCGAGGACAGAAACCTCGCGTAGAGCAAAAGGGCAAATGCTGGCTTGATCCCGTTGTTCAGTGTGCACAGGGACTGCGAAAGCATGGCCTATCGATCCTTTTGGCTTGAAGAGTTTTCAGCAAGAGGTGTCAGAAAAGTTACCACAGGGATAACTGGCTTGTGGCAGCCAAGCGTTCATAGCGACGTTGCTTTTTGATCCTTCGATGTCGGCTCTTCCTATCATTGCGAAGCAGAATTCGCCAAGCGTTGGATTGTTCACCCACAAATAGGGAACGTGAGCTGGGTTTAGACCGTCGTGAGACAGGTTAGTTTTACCCTACTGATGAATCGTCGTTGCGATAGTAATCCTGCTCAGTACGAGAGGAACCGCAGGTTCGGACATTTGGTTCACGCACTCGGTCGAGCGGCCGGTGGTGCGAAGCTACCATCCGTGGGATTATGCCTGAACGCCTCTAAGGCCGTATCCTTTCTAGACAAAGTAAGCAACGATATCTCTAGGAGTCTCGTGAGTCGAAAGGCTCAATACAATGTGATTTATTAGGTATTCGGCACACGCCGTTTATCGCACGAGCCATTTTTAGCCGAATGAGGCGCTGGACAGGGGCGATATCCGTCCGTTATATCTGTCTTGCCTATAGCGGTCGATCATGGGTTACTAGTTCGATGTAGAGACTCGGAATCGTTTGTAAACGACTTAGGTACCTGGCGGGGTGTTGTACTCGGCAGAGCAGTTACCACGCTGCGATCCGTTGAGACTCAGCCCTTGGCTTGGGGATTCGTCATGTTGGCTTGACGTCACCCCACGCTATTAGAGCATAAGCCTTAAGCCGTCGCATTGCACCATGCCACAATCAGTAGGCTTGACAGTCGAAAACTTGTACATGCTGTACATGTGACACTTCTTCGGTATCTACCTAGCTATTTTGTACAACGTGCGTGAGTCAGCACGTAAATCAAAACTTATCGACAAATTCCAATACTAGAAATATTCATTATTTTTTTCAATAACCATAATGTCAAGAGAATAGTTATAAATATTTTGTAAGTTTACGAAATATATGTTTTTAAGAGAAACTTTTCATAATTTTTTAATATAAATATATGATATAATTCATTAAATTCTAAATAGGGAGGATGTTTTTTGCTAAATTTCTTGGAAATGCGTACAAGTTGCTAATAAGCAAAGTACGTATAAGTTATCTATAATGCAAAATGCGTGCAAGTTGTCAATGTGTAAAATACGTACAAGTTGTCAATTTGCAGAATGCGTGCAAGTTGTCAATTTGCAGAATACGTGTAAGTTGTCAATGTGCAAAATACGTGCAAGTTGCTATTTTTATTTAATTTTTGTAATATACTCTAAATAATTAGTAACTTTCCAACCTATAAATATTTCGATTCTTTTATAATAAAATATTCAGTATATTTATTTCCTTTTTAACAAAATATTCAGTATTTATATATAATTTCAAACTACATCTAGTAAACTTTTAGGGGACATTGCGAGTAAGCCTAACCTAGAATCATGCATCGAAACAGGTTAAAAACATTTTCCGGCTTTTTGAAATCAGTAACTTACGGGTACATCAGACTACATCAAGTAAACTTCTAGGGGACATTTGCGAGTAAGCCTAACCTAGAATCATGCATCGAAACAGGTTAAAAACATTTTCCGGCTTTTTGAAATCAGTAACTTACGGGTACATCAGACTACATCAAGTAAACTTCTAGGGGACATTTGCGAGTAAGCCTAACCTAGAATCATGCATCGAAACAGGTTAAAAACATTTTCCGGCTTTTTGAAATCAGTAACTTACGGGTACATCAGACTACATCAAGTAAACTTCTAGGGGACATTTGCGAGTAAGCCTAACCTAGAATCATGCATCGAAACAGGTCAAACTACTTTTGTAGAAAAATATTGTTTTTGGGTTTTTAGGAATTACATATATTTATTCTATTATTTATTTACATGACATGGTTTAAATAAAACATTTTTATTTCTTTAAGTTACATTTTTATTTAAAATAAAATTTCTTACATTTAGCTAATACAATTTAAATAAATTAATATCTGAAATCTTGCTTGCTTTCCAGTCGAGGATGCTTTTCACGAGATAGTAGTGTCGCTGTCATAACACCTTCGCGATTTTGCTCTAATACGCGTTTCGATACATTAGCCAGTAATTGAACATGTCTCTCAGTTCCCTGAATGTGGACCGGAATTTTAGGGTCACTCCATGGACACTCATTGCTTTGTAGATATTGTACTAGATGTTCATGAGGAATATTTAGCGTAAAGGCTGGTTCGGATATATTTGAATAATCATCCATATCTATCATATTAGTATAGTCGGTGCATTCGAAATTTATTTCGGGTGTTTTGTAATCTCTCAATTGCGTCAGGTCTTCCACATTATTACGGTAATATAAGATTTTTCTTATAGCTGAATCTCGTATTTCCTTTTTATTATCAAACAACATTGCTAATAAAATATTTTCCGAGTGAGCATAGTATGCGTTTTCTTTAGCAACATTGTTCACAATTTGTCTTAAATTCGAGTCTAAATATTGCGTCCAGCTAATAAATTTAAAATAATATACTACCATACCCCACAGAGTTGTAATATTTAATGTTAAAGTACATTGGAATATATACTTTCATTACGTAGTTTGCCAGAATTTTCAAATTTTTGGATGGCTTATTAGTAGTTACATATAACCGAAGTAACCTACTAGCCTTCGTGAGCCAACGGGAATGTGCTATTGGCCCTGGTTTCATGTTAGCTAAGCCTGTCGATACTTCTCCAGAAGCAACTGCTTTAGCTATTTTTATTAAATAACTTGAGTCAGTTGTCGATTCAGCAGGACCTATATCAGCCAAATTTTCAAGTGGGATTGTTTCAAAGTCTTTTACCGGCTGGAAGTATATAGGAAAAAATAAATTATATTGAATTTGAACATAGGGTATTAAAAATAGTAAATATGTTATAACTCACCGGTATATTTCGCATGTTTCAATTTGTTTGCTTAATATTCCAGTTTTTGTTCGTGGTCCAGTGGTCAATGATTTTTCCAAATAGTTAAATAAATGGCGAAGTGGAAGTTCGTTAAAGTGGAGAAGACACACAAACCAATGCAGTGGCCTGTTTAACTGAATTTCAAATCGACGTAAAATACCATTTTTCACGCCTGTATTTGCTGGTTCACCATCGCAACATATGCCTATCAAAGAATCGAGAGCTATTCCTTTATCGGCGAAAAACTCGTTCAATTTGATTACTTTACTTTCCGAATCTTCATTTTCCAATTTTGTGTAACCCAACAATTGGCCATTCGGTTCCTTTAAAATAACTAAATGCGCTTCTTTAATCATTCGTGGGTGAAACTTCTTATCGATTTTTTCCATGGTAATAGAATCATTTTTTCGGCCGTCGAATGAAAATGCTATTAATTCAGAAGAATCATATCGTTTGTGTAGAGCTTGCCTATTTTTCTGCCTCTCACGAACGCTTTTATTTTTATCCATAATGACAGGATTGCCCCAATCATCCGTTATGCCCAGGTCACGCAGGATTGCCGTCACCACGCCAGAACCAACTCTATCAGAAATTGCAAATCTGTCGCACATTAAGGCATAGCTTGGAGCCTTATATCTTCGACTATATGGACCACGTTTTATATGAGAGGTATTTTGTGAACTTTCCGAACTGCTTTTAGAATCAAAATCAACATCTGGAGTATATGTCTCACCTGGAGTAATATTGCTAGTTATTGTAGATTCTGATACTTCATCTTCAATTTTTATAATATATTCTGGTATCGTAGATTTCCTCTCATTATGTTGATCCATCATAAACGCTTGTAAATGTTCTGGGATCAGTCCACAGGAACACAGTAATCTTCGCAAATCACATTTGCATTTTCCAATATAAAATAATTCTTTCGTGGATTCTACAAACTCCTGAAATGATGCTTGGGTAGACTTGCTTTTATTTGTACTTTTATATTTATCAATCAATCGGTTCAATTTTCTAGCGATACTTCGTTTCTCCATAATTGGAATATCAATTTTTTCCCACGTCTGAATCAATTTCGTTACCACATTTGGAGTAAATGTTTTATATGAAAACATTTTATTTTGTTTTTTTGATATTTCGGCCAAATAAAAATAATACCTGATAATTTCCATACTTGTCGGAAGATTTATTCCAGTAAATTCTTTTGCTTCCCCAAATGTAATTTGATCATGCGAGCGCATATGATTCAAATTACTGGCAATTGCGCCGGAATTTAAATAAGAATTCGCCATTGATACTTCACGTCTAACTGGAGAACTGAATGAAGATTTATGCCAATTTTTCACATTAATATATCCTTTTCGAAACTTCGAGAATTATTATAAAAAAATACTAGCGCACTCTGATGGAAATAAATAACAACAAACTAAACCCGATTTAAAAACCCCCGTACAAACTATCAATCAAAATATAACTCACAATTTGAATTATTCACATGCCTAAATTAATATATTAACTTATTAAAAACAGTATTTTATTGAAAATTTCGCTGGCTAAAGAGTTATTTGCGATATATGGTTTTGAAGTCAAAATTCATTTAAATAACACATATATTTCATATGAAAAGGTGCCCATATCGCTTAATTTTACTTCTATAATGATTTGGCCCACCCTAATATATATATATATATATATATATATATGTTTATATATATATATATATATATGTATATATATATATAAATATATATATATATATATATATATATATATATATATATATATATATATATATATACATACATATACAAACACGGTTGATAGATTAAAACTGTGTAGTATAGTTTGTTATTGTTTATTCGTGGAGAAACATAGGTACAATATTTTTATTGTGCTGTATATCTCTCTTGGCTGCCGAATGATAGAATAGGCTTTTTGCTTAGATCTCTCTTTCATATTGAACAGAAACGGCCATCTTGATGCGTGCGTATCCCCAAATGCTACAGGGCCGTAATTAATGCAGGGCTGTACTTGGGTGTCGCCGCACAGACCACTACGGTGAAAGAGAAAGAAAATTATTATTCTTTGTATTTCAGAAATCGTACCTGCCGTCCTCGACTTGTTATATATTTTTCAGATGTGATGTGCTCTGCTATTGTGCGTTCTTCGGCGGTGCGTTCTTCAGTCTGTCTTAAGAAAAGGATTTTGGCTGGCCCGAAACGTCCAGTTTAAAAATCTTTTTTTCTCTTTCCAAAACCTTGTAAGGTCCTTTATAAGGTTGCGTCAGAGTCGGCTTTATTATATCTTGTCTGATGAAAACATGACTAGATTTGTCCAGATCTTTATGGATAAAACTCTTTTTTGGGCTATGAGATGACGCAGACTATGGTTTTAAATTTATAAAGATCTTATGTAAATTATTCATGATGCTTGTAGTTGTTATATCCATGTGATCTTCAAAAAATTGACCAGGAAGTCTCAAAGGTTCTCCAAAGGTGAGTTCTGCGCTAGAATTCTTTAAGGTTTCCTTTGTCACTGCTTGCAGTCCCAATAGAACCCATGGCAATGCTTCTAATCACAACTCATTTTCGTGGCACATAAGGGCAGACTTTAATGTTTGGTATATATTCTCAATGAGGCCATTAGATTGCGGATGATATGACGATCTATGAATCAGTTATGTTCTACAAAACTGCGCCATATTGCGGAATGTTGCTTCGTCGAATTGTCTTCCTCTGTCAGTTGTTATTATTGCCGGTATTCCAAATCTGGATATCCAACAAAAAATAAAAGCCCAAGTCACAGTTTCTCCAGTTATGTCTGATAGTGGATAAATTTCTATCCATCTGGCGTATCTATCTATGCATGTTAGTAAATATTGCGCACTTTTGCAAATTTGTAGAAGACCTACGATGTCAATATGAAGATATCTTGCAGAGGGAACGTCAAATTTTTGTTAAGGTGTGATGATATGTGTACCTATTTTGCTGCGTTGACATTGTATGCAATTCTTTGACCAGGTCTGACAGTCACGTCGTATATTTGGCCAAACAAAGCATTTCGTCAGCATTTTGACTGTTGCTCTAACACCTAAATGACTTAGGTTGTGCACGTTGTCAAAGATCTTCTTTCTTGAAGCTGCTGGGACAAATGGTCTTGGTAAATGTTGTGATATGTCACAAAATATCTTGTGCGTTGTTCCTGGAATGGCTTGGCTTTCGAGCTGCCATGAACTTTCTTTTGACAGATAATTTTTTAGTTCCTGATCCTCTTTTTGCGCTTCAGCAATTTCAATTATGTTTGTAAGACTGCTAACTGCTTCGATTCTCGAAAATGTATCAGCGGTTATGTTTTTTGTTCCGCTAATGTGCCTAACATCGGTTGTAAATTGAGAAATGAAAGTGACTCGATTCAATTGGAGGTAGGCGTTTCTGTTTTTGTTGAAAAATATAAGTTAATGGTTTATGATCAGTAAACTAGATGAAATTTCGGCCTTCTAACATGTGTCTAAAATATTCCATAGATGTATAACAGGCTAATAATGTGCCATTCTTGTTGCTTTTCGGTCAGCCTCTTGGAAAAATATGCAAGTGGTTCCCAGATATTATTTATCCGTTGTTGTAAGACGGCACGAATACATATGCTCGAAGCATCGGTGAACATTGCGAGTTGCGCCTCTGGCTTTAAATGTGCTAATAAAGTAGCTGCTTCTAGATTAGCTTTACACTTTTCTAATGCTTCTGAGAGTTTCTCCTTCCACTCTATTTTAGTTGCTCCTTTAGCACTAGGTTCAGATAACAAAGATTGTAAATCTGCTTGGTATTGTGCAGCATTTGGATAAAATCTGCAATAAAAATTAATCATATCCAGAAATCTACGAAGAGATTTGATGGTACGTGGTTTCGGGAATGCTCGTAGTGCACTTATTCTCTCGACTCGTGGTTGTGAACCAAGTGAACCAACAAATTTTACTTCTGGCGATTCTAGAAAACATTTGGTTGCGTTGACAGACAACAAAGATTTTGCTCGTATTTTTCCGGGTTTTTAGATGAAACCAAAATATCATCCACGTATGAAAAACAGTTGTCCAGTCCTTGAGTCACTTCATCCATGAAACGCTGGAAGGTTTGAGCTGCATTTCTCAGACGTGAAGGCAAACTCAAATAATCCAAATGGTGTTGTTATGGCGGTTTTCGGTATGTTTTCTTTGTATACTGGTATTTGTTGGTATGCTTTTTTTAAATCAACTATGGAAAAAATTTTGCAGCCCGCTAAATTCTGCGAGTAATCAGATATGAGACGCACTGGATATCTACCAGTAATGGTTCTATTGTTCAGCTATCTAAAATCTCCACAGGGTCTCCATGCATCATCTTTCTTCTTGACGAGATGCAGTATTTATTTATTACAGATTAGTATTTATTTTTTTATAAAAAAGTAGCGACTTTTGAATAAAATTACGCTATATTGTTTCGAAATAGCTATTGCCCATTTTTTATTCAAATTAATTACAAAAAATATAAAATTATAATCAGAATAAAAACTATATAAAAAATTTTAACACCGCGTATAATATATAATGAAGGCTTGCAAAACTAATAAATATTCAAAATAGACAGATAAACAAAATAAAACTTAACATTACTATAATTACTTCTATTATCATTAAATACGCAATATAAAAATTAAATTTTATAATATTGTAGGGTATGGTATTTTTCGAAGCATTCAACCTATATGTCAACTAGGCTTTTATTCAATCGTGTTAGTTATAATACTGATTATGAATGATATTTGAAACTAACAATAGACATAAGAAATAATTGTGTTAAAAAATCTTTAGAATTATTTAACTATGATCGTATTACAAATAATAGTTATATGTGTACAGATGCACTGGACGCATTTGCATATTATATTCTTTTTACAATAGATTAGGTACAATGACCATTCTTTAACCCGAAAGTAAACAGCTTATTATAAAAATTGGAGATATGATCAAATGTGAATTGTACCTGCAGACACAGATAGGAAAAACCTATATGATCCTAAAGATTTTTATTATATTTAATAATAAAATGATTAAGAAATAATTAATTGATTTCAAAAGAATGAAGAAGCAAAAATTAATTGTAAATTTAGATCGCGACGATATGATTTGCCGACGTCTCGGCGTACTGTGTTAGTTCTAATTTCTAGTATTGTGTGCACATCTTTAGATGTAACCTACCAACGTTAATGTAAATCTACTTTTATTTTGTATGTATTCTCCATTTTCATAAATATTGTGTTTGTTCTACATATATACGAGTATATATATATATATATATATATATATATATATATATACACATATATATATATATATATATATATATATATATATATATATATATTAATTGTTTAATATGAACAAAACGCACTCAGATTTTTTTTATCACAACTTTATTTTATTATTACAAACGTTTCGAGACTAAGGTGTGCCTCATCATCAGTGTAATTTCAATAACAGTTATTTATTACTAAACATTCTTTTTAAATTTATTTAAAACTAAATTTGGACTTTTTAATATAATTTCAATATTTGTAATAATAAAATAAAGTTGTGATAAAAAAATCTGAGTGCTGTTTTGTTCATATTAAACAATTAATATTCGTTCCACTCATATCATAAAATTCTATATATCTTATATATAAAAATGGAGCTCTCTTTCAAATGTCCGAATAAAACTCGAAAACGGCTGAATCGATTTGGCCAGTCTTAGTCTTGAAAAATTCGTGCCAATCCAGAGAAAGTCCAAAAGGTGAGAAATTATTTCAAATCCGCGTAGAAACTTTACATTTTCAATTTGAAATTTTTTGTAGAAACGTAATTTAAATAAAACAATGGACGGTGGCAATTTCGTGAAATGTCAAACGCTTTTGACAGATGATGTTCAATTACGTTTAATAGGATGTTTTACGCGAATATTATTTATTTATGATAAATTTGTAGTAAGTAGTTTTGTTTGTAGTTTTATTTCTATACAAAAACGTTAGTAAACGGGCCGCAAGTGTTACTAGAGACTCAAAATATAAACTTTTTTGATATGTTAATATGAAAATGCACTTTTTTACATATTTTTCTCAAACACGGTGCTCTGAAAGATCCCATTTGTATAATTATATACTCATTGGTATTTATAAAACATTTTCTATGTTATATTATTTTTTATTTATCTTATTTAAATTCAGAACCTAAATTTGGTATCGATCAAATGAACATTTTGTCGAATAACATTTTTCCAATTATAATTTCCCAGAATTTATCGCAGAATAGATATTAATATATGAAGGTCCGGAATTAAAAAGGTCCATCACCGATGTGCCAAAAATCAGTAAAGTTAAACATTGTTTAACAACAATATTTGAAAGTAGAGGAAAAAAGATGTATAGTCAGCTACAAACTTGATTTGAAAACGATAATCTTTGAAATGAGGGAGATAAACGGTAATCTTTGAAAATCCATAATAGAAGTATTTTCTTCCGTTGGTAGTTTTAGCATTAGTTAAAAATGTAATTATTTTGTAAAATACCTTTAAAATTATAATAAGGCTTTAAACCTTTTGCCACCTGCCCGTTACAAGTTACCCCGCATATAGGATAAAAAGGTCTAGATAACAAATTTTTGGAAGACATCAAAAAAGCACATTTCTACAATGATGAAGTAGAAGTCAGTTTACTGAACGTAGTCAGATAATTGTTTGTTTGATATGTCTTATTTGTTGTGATATAATTGTTATGGTTTTCACAATATAGTTTATATTTGCTCGAAGTCAAATTGGACCTTTGTGCCTCGCCCTGCTCTACATATATACTTTTTATTAAATTTACTTTAATTTATCGAATGTAACTTGAAACTTTTCAAAAAGCAGGTCAAAGAAAAAATACTTAATTCATTTTTTATCTCTCCTCGCAAAAATTTGAAAATTTTGTATAAGCTCAGTAGTATTATTTACAATTATACACAAAATCCAGAATCCAGAAAGAATCTGAAAAACTTGAAACGTAATTAGTAAGCCGAAAGACCAAAAAAGACTCGGAATGGATTATACGATGTTTTCTATAGAAAGTATATAAAACTTGCAGTTTGATTGTATTGACAAAATATAGACAAACTAATGGGGTTTATTGCTTTTATAATACCTAATTGTATAGCATTCAAACAACACATCCTTATGCACTTGAAGTATTAATATTTTTGATTCTCTAGAAATGGTTTAGAATATACCTTATTTAGCAAAACAACGTTTGCCGGGTCAGCTAGTCTTATATATAAAAATGGAGCTTTCTTTCAAATGTCCAAGTAAAACTCGAAAACGGCTGAATCGATTTGGCCAGGTTTAGTGTTGAAAAATTCGTGCCAATCCAGAGGAAGTCCAAAAGGTGAGAAATTATTTCAAATCCGCGTAGAAACTTTTTATTTTTAATTTGAAAATTTTTGTAGAAGCGTAATCTAAATAAAACAATGGACGGTTGCTAATCCGTGAAATGTCAAACGTTTTTGACAGATGATGTTCAATTACGTTCAATAGGATATTTTACGTAAATATTATTTAATTATGATTAAATTGTAGTAAGTAGCTTTGTTTGTAGTTTTATTTATATATAAAAACGTTAGTAAACGGGCCCCAAGTGTTGCTAAAAACTCAAAATATCAACTCTTTTGAAATGTTAATATCAAAATGCACTTTTTGGCATATTTTTTTCAAACACGGTGCTCTGAAAGATCACATTTGTATAATAATATAATCATTGGTATTTATAAAACATTTTTAGGTTATATTATTTTTTATTTATGTTATTCAAATTCAAAACCTAAATTTGGTATTGATCAAAGGGACATTTTACCGAATAACATTTTCCCAGTTATAATTTCGTAGAATTTATCGAGGAATAGATAGTAATATATGAAGGTCCGGGGTTAAAAAGGTCCACCACCGAAGTGTCAAAAACCACAAAAGTTAAGCATTGTTTAACAACAATATTTGAAAGTAGAGGAAAAAAGATGTATAGCCAGCTACAAACTTGATTTGAAAACTATAATCTTTGAAATGGGCGAGATAAACGGTAATCTTTGAAAATCCATAATAAAAGTATTTTCTTCCGTTGGTAGTTTTAATATTAGTTAAAAATGTAATTATTTTGTAAAATACCTTTAAAATTATAATAAGGCTTTAAACCTTTTGCCACCTGCTCGTTACAAGTTACCCCGCATATAGGATAAAAAGGTCTATATAACAAATTTTTGGAAGACATCAAAAAAGCACATTTCTACAATGATGATGTAGAAGTCAGTTTACTGAACGTAGTCAGATAGTTGTTCGTTTGATATGTCTTATTTGTTGTGATATAATTGTTATGGTTTTCACAATATAGTTTATATTTGCTCAAAGTCAAATTGGACCTTTGTGTCTCGCCCTGCTTTACATATATACTTTTTATTAAATTTACTTTAATTCATCGAATGTAACTTGAAACTTTTCAAAAAGCAGGTCAAAGAAGAAATACTTAATTCATTTTTTATATCTCCTCGCAAAAATTTGAAAATTTTGTATAAGCTCAGTAGTATTATTTACAATTAAACACAAAATCCAGAATCCAAAAAGAATCGGATTGGATTATACGATGTTTTCTATAGAAAGTGTATAAAACTTGCAGTTTGATTGCATTAACAAAATATAGACAAACTAATGGGGTTTATTGTTTTTATAATACTGAATTGTATACAGCATTCAAACAACACATCCTTATGCACTTAAAGTATTAATATTTTTGATTCTCTAGAAATGGTTTACAATATACCTTATTTAGCAAAACAACGTTTGCCGGGTCAGCTAGTATATATATATATATATATATATATATATATATATATATAGGTTTGTATGGTTTGATTTTTTGATTTCTAGTGAGAGAATATGTAAACTAAGTCTAGAAAACTTGTTGTTAAGAGAATTGTTCAGATGAGAAAATTTTGTAAAATTTAAGCGATAAAAATTAGGTATGATACCCATTTACGTTTGAAAAAGAACAAGAAAATTCTATCAGCTTTTTAGACGTAAAAATTATAAAAACCACAGACAATCGAATTATCACTAATTGGTTCCAAAAACCTACTTGGTCGGGTAGGTATTTAAATTATCATTCTTACCACCCTTCTAGCATAAAGATAGGCACTATTATTAATTTAGTCGACCATGCCATCCTACTCTCAGACAAACAATTTTGGCCCTCTAACTTATCCCTCATCCGCACAACTTTAATTAACAACTCATATCCACCGCACCTCATCAACTCCGTCACCTCCAACAGACTTAAAACCCTCAACAGTATGCATTCTTCTTTTTCCCCAGAAAAAAATTCTAAAGACAATAACTATATAGGCAACGTTTGTTTACCTTACGTAAAAGAACTTTTTCCAGTGTGGAAAAAACTTTTTCATAAGGTAGACATCAGACTAACCTGCAACATAGATCTAACTCTTAAATCCCTCTACACAAACCTGAAATCTCCCACTAGTATAGAACGTACTTCCAACATTGTCTACAAAATAAATTGCAATGATTGCCCTTCTACTTACATAGGTGAAACCGGACAAAATTTAATAAAAAGACTCACACAACACGACAATAATTCGAAAAACCCCAACCAAAACCAAACTATGATAACAGAACACATAAAAAATTTCAAACACTCCTTTAACTCCTATAATGCCAGGATTCTCTACCATGAACGGAACACCATTCAGAGACGTTTTGCAGAATCTTGTTTCATATCAATATGTGATCACGCGGTGAACAAAAGATCGAATTCCTCCTTACTCTGTGATAACTACCAAGTAATACTAAATAATGTTTCCAAATTTATCTCCTCTGAACAAAACTAATTCTGACCTTACTAACCTTGCCAACACTTCCTAGTTTAACTTCGGCCTTGATACCCGAGCTTTACCTACCCATGCATAGCAAATTTTGAATAAACCTTAAAAAAATTTTATTTTAGATATTTGAGTTATTAGTATAACTACCTAGTAATACTAAATAACATTTTCAATTTTTTTCTCCTAATTCTAACCATACAAACCTAGCCTAACATTACTAGTTTCAACTCCGACCATTTTCTACCAACCCGCCCATAACAATCCTGGAATGACCCTTAAAAATCTCTCAAAACACGTGCTGGCGTTTATACATGCCTCGGTACTCGCAAAGTACAGAAGTCGTGGCAGAAATTACATAATTCTACTTACATTTTTGTTCAATAAAACTATCATTCTTCTGTTTACATCATACAAAAAAATATAAAAAATGCATAGTGTTGACAAGTTAGTTGTATAAATGTTAGTGCCAATCTCTAGTGCTGTGTACACTTCTCTATATGTAACCAACCAACGTAATGTAAGTCCACTTGTATTTTATATGTATTATCCATCTTCATAAATATTTTGTTTGCTTTACATATATACGAGTTTACATATATTGTATGTTTATATATATATATATATATATATATATATATATATATGTGTGTATTTGTATGTATATATGTATATATATGTATATTACTTACAAACATGTATGTTTGTATGTATATACATGTGTATATGTGTATGCATGTATTTGTATATGCGTATATATGTATGTATGTATATATATATTTGTGAGCATTTATGTACATATGTATATGTATGTATTGTATATATATATATATATATGTATATATATATATATATATATATATGTATATGTATATATATGTATGTGTGTATATATGTATATATACATGTTTATGCGTATATGTATGTGTATACGTGTATAGCTATAGTTACATAGATAGGTATGAGTATATGTATGTTTCATACATGTACATGTACGTCGTTGAGAATATGCATGCACGTTGCATATATGTATATGCGTATATTTATATTTGTATAGTCGTACATGTATATGTGTACATATATAGGTATATATTGTTGTATCTGTATATCATGTGTGTGTATATGTATATATGCATGTATATATATATATATATATATATATATATATATGTATATGTGTGTATATGTGTATGTATATATATGTATATATGCGTAGGTTTATATGAGTGTACTTAGATATTTTTGCCTATATTTTTTAATTATTCATTTAATTCTAGTCTCTACTACCTTTCCTATCTTATATATTTCGTTTGTTGTTAAGTGTTGCTGTTTGTTAATTTTCCTCTTATTGTATAGTTACTTTACCAATCCACATATATTATAATTACCTACATATACTAATTTTCATACTGTTTTTAGATCCACTGATGATGACATTAAATTGAATTTCGAAACGTTTGGAAATAAAGATTATTTTATAAATCTTTGGCTTTTCTTTGTTTGATGTATCGCCCTCAAGAACTCACTCACATATTTCAACATCAAAATTAACTACTAAATCATATATATATATATATATATATATATATATATATATATATATATATATATATATTGAAATGATATGGGGTGTTGATTGAATTGGGTTGGGTTCCAAATGTTGGTTGATCCACTCTCCAATGGGGTGCTTAATCCGTCCAACCTTTCCTGGTGTCGTGGGCAGAGCTTATAGTTATAATATAAAACAACAACACTGGTAGAAATCTCCTCGGAACCGTGAGCACTCTATACTGGTATAGGCTGAAAGAGTCTCTACGCAAAGTCTAATACAAACACTGAATTTAATTTGACTGTCACTTTATTTAATCTTTAATAAACTTTCAAATAACAAACTGACATAAATTCGTGTTAAGACATACTCTAAATTACAATACGAAATCTTACTCTATTTATTGCAAATAGTACGTGAGAATATCCCGGAAGTGGCGCGTTCTGGAAAACTTCTCTGCCCTTGCAATGTTCTTGGACTTTGAATGTATGGCATAGAGCACGTATAATTCATGTTATTACATAACACGCCACCCCTAAAGGATATTCTTGGTCCTCCAAGAATAAAAAAAAATAAAAAAATTAAAAAATACAAAATTTTTGATGTTCTTCCCCTCTTAAAAAAAAATTATCGTCCTCGATAAATAATAAAAAAAAAATATCATAATACAGTAGCAAAATATAATAATAATGACATATTTTTGATTTTTCTATTAATATATCAAACTTAACAAAATAATATTGATAAACAGTTTGCTATTGTCTTCTTACTGATATAATTTGAAACTATTTAAAATTCTATAATAGCAATGGCTTTAATTAAACTTAATTTATTAATCTAATATTGCTATTTCTGATAAATAATTGCTTTGAGGGGAAGGAAAGGAAATTAAGACAATAGTAAGACATTTCTTATGCTAATAATTATAATTTTAATAAAATACAATAATAAGGTTTTACTTAAGCTAATTTTATCAAGTAGAATCACTTGTATAATGCCATTTATAAAATTTGATATTGATAATAATATTGGAAACTATTGTACAAAAAAAAAAAAAATAATAATAATAATTTTGTAACATTTGTAGTGTGTAAATTATACATATAATTTTGCTATAACATTCTGCTGCACATGTGATTTTCAAAGTTCAATAACATTATTTTGTAAGTGTGATATACAATAGCATAATTATTCAGATATTTAATTTCAAAAATGAGTTTTGATTATACAGCAAAATGTTATAACAGCAATTAGTTACAATTATTCTATTGCTCTAAATATTGATGGAAAATGCACTGTTGGAAACTCCGATCAAACGCTCAAAGTTCGCAATTCGTGGGAATCCATGTTTTGGCTTTGTGGACGTATGTAGGACATAAGCGCGAAAAACATTATGCAAGCGATAAAAAATGCTACAATTCCGCCAATCAGATATGCATTCACTGATTGTGTCGGTGTTTGCGTAATTACCTGTCCCATTTCGGATTGCATTTCATTTATGTTTTTCGAATATTGTTTTAAAATGTTGTCGTCTATAATATTTTTAAAGAATTTATGATGTCTTGGAATTGCGTTGAGTGTGACGTTTTCATTTTCCGGGTCAATTCCGTTTACATTTATCGCGCTCATAAAAGATGTTGCAATACTATTCTGTATTCTTGTTCTACTTTTAATTAGAATATCGTTACTAATAATTTTACAGCCGTCAGCGATGTTTATCAATCCCGTGCCGTAAATCTTCAAGATATCTCTCGTATTTCTACAAGAAATCCTCAATTCCTCCTGCGCGGGACAGACAAAACCCCAAGCGCCTTCGGTATAAAGATAAAAAAAATTGTATGGTTTAATTTTAAAACTTTAGTCTCGCAAGTATTCGGAATTTGCTCTTTGTATGAAAACATCACACTCTCGCAATCTTCTCCCTGTTTGAGATAGGAAATGGGTTTCTCCCACTTATCTCCCATATGAATTTATTATTACTCACAGTTTTGAATTTATTAATATCATCATCTTTAAATAAAACATAATGAACCATATCTCTATCTACTATTATGTATGGAAATTTATGCGAAATAAAAAGAAAATTATTGGAACGAATGTGTTTTGGAATAGTAGTTATTTTATAAAGCTCAAAATCATTTTCTGAAATTAACGGAACATTGATTTTAAAATTTAATTTATTATTAAAAATATGAATGTTAACCTTAGCAATATTATAAATTGATAATATGTCTCGTTGTACTATATCATAGGAAAATCTCAATTTCTTATCTAAATTTGGTACGACATTAGTTATTAAATTTCTTAATTGTTTTGACGACATGATATAGGGGTGTAGTTTCTCATGTAAGGCCATTATCACTACTTCTGTCAGTTTATTCTGATATAAAATAAAATTTTCAAGGTGATAATTAAATAATAAAAACATTTTTTCTATCTGTATCAGAATATTAGCGAGATGCAGTTCATTATGTGATTTATTTATTAACAAGGCCATATTGTCAAAGCTTGTTTCAATTTCGTCAGATAATTTATTTATCGGACTTGTTAAATTTGTTAAAATTTTAAATTCCGACTGATAGATTGCGATCTGTTGTTTATTTAAGTTCAATAAATGATTCTGATTACTTTTCAATAGTGATATTAAATATAAACAAATTTTGTTCGTCAAAATACTCGGCGTCAGGCTCAGTCAGAGTACCAAACAACTGTTTTGAAATGGATCCTATTATGTTTAAAAGAGCTCTTTTGGTTCTAACTGAGTCTGTCTCCTGTACTAAATCTAGAATAATATTGTTCTGGCTAATAACAGTTTTTACAACATTGTTAGATAATTCTAAAAATGGCCTGCATACTTGCTTATATTCTGACATATTACATGTATCTTGGAAAATATTAGAAGTAGTGATAATCCTTTTTAGATTGCGTTTGTATTCTAATAAGTCGTGCGAAATAACGATATCGAAATAATCGCTACATACTTCCACATCGCCTATTTTCTCGAAATAGATACCAGGGCTTTCCATGAATGTAATATTGTAGTTTGGAGATCCCACAATGATCGGAGCCATCAAAGCCGACAATGTTATAAAGAGGTGTACAATCATCCTGTCAGGAAAGATAAGGATTAGGCTTGTTATAGAAATTATGGGCTTTGGGATGAGAAAATTTAATTATTTTATGGGAAATCGTAGATATGCGATGCGATCTTATTAAATACACTTAAATACTTTAGTGTTAATTGCAGCATTGAACGTATTTTAAAATATTATCTGAATATTAATAAAGTATATAAATTTTCAAGTAATATAACAAATCAATATTATGAGTGTTTATAAAAATAAAAACCTATGGGCATTATCTTTCTATTAACATTTCATGAATAATCAAGTTTAATTCATTATCGCATAGTTGTATATCATATTACTAAAACGTTGCCGCGATAAAGCTGAAATTTCAAACAAGATTATACATGGTGTTTCTTGATCAGATTACACAACAGAAATAACTAAGTTAATAATTAATTTATGAATTTAAATTTACTTGTATTTTATTAGTATGTTTAATCACAAGCAAAGTGCAAAAGATAAAACTAGAAAGAAAAATTGATTTGAATTTACTCATTAATATTATAATAGATCAGACTTATTTTAATATATTTATAACAGAATAAAAAAGTAAAATAAAAATAAAAATAATAATTACGTTCAACACATTGCAATTTACACCTAAATAAAATGAAATGAGATTATTTTGCATCTATATCTGGCGTGAATTTTTTCAAATTATTGTTTGAATACTTATGATTTTGCCATTAACATTTAACTTAGAATTTACACCTTCTTGCTCCAAAACCTCGTATGGATCCTTGTATATGGGCATCAACTTCTTACACCTTTGTATGGTGTGTTATCTTTCATTAAAACTAGATCTCCTGCGTTAAAGTTTGACTCTTTAATATAAGAATCATAACGAAGTTTTGATTTTTCTTTTGACTTGATTAAATTCTCTCTAGCAATAGCGTTTATCTGCTGTAATCTGGTTTTAAGTTCATTAACAAAATTATCATAGGTATGTTGTATTTTAGGTTCTCTATTAACAAAGGCTGGTAGATCAGTTTTCCGCCCAAATACAAGTTCAAACTGCGAGAATTTTGTGGAAAAACGAAGTGTAGTGTTATGGACAAAAACGGCATAACTAATCCACGTATCCCAAGTTTTCTCATCTTTCCCAATGTACGACCTAATATAATTTAAAAACATATGGTGACACTTTTCTAAGGCCGCGTTTGACTAAGGATGATACATAGAAATATCGATTTTTTCGATCTTTAACAGTTTGCAAGTCTCTTTAAATATGGTGCTCATGAAATTTGTTCCCTGCTCGGTCAAAACTGCTTCAGGAATACCAAACTTAAGAATAATTTCGTTGACGAATGCCTTGGCTATTGTTTTAGCTTCTTGGTTCGGTATTGGTATGGCACCCGCAAACTTCGTCAAGTCGTCGATAAAGGTCAGCAAATACTTGTTATTATGATTAGAAGCTGGGTATGGACCACAAATGTCTAAGTTTATTTTTTCGAATGGGTAGGCAGCAGTTGTCGTTATTAACATAGGTTCCTTTGTATATTTTGTGCCTTATTCCTTTGACATTTTTCACATGTATTAATGAACTTCTCTAGGTCATTTTTCATATTTGGCCATAGGTAAAATTCTCGAATCTTTCTGTATGTTTTACCTATGCCTAGATGACCTCCTGCTGCTGGATTCCTGTGAAATTTCTCTAAAATATCATTAATTTCTTTATCGCTCAGATTGGTCTTTATAAAATCATAATAAAATTTTATTTTAATATTTGTGTCCTTGAATATAAATCTGAAAATAATTGAAATCACTTCAGCCTTGATATCCTGAGATTTTTACAGGAGCCAATTTTACAGGATTAGCGATATGTAGCTCCTTATATGTATGTTATTGGACTCAACGAGGTTTTTAAGAGACTGTATGCATTGGAACATGTCTTTTAGTTTAATTTTTTCGTTTTCTCCATGCGTTATTAAATAAATATATCTACATCCATTTTCAGTAGTTTGTATTTCTGAGTGGCAATCCGTGTTCCTCGTGAAATCTGCTCTTCTCTTGCTCACGAGCCAATAACTATTTATGAGACGGAATTAAAGTATTTTCAATAAAAATAAAATCGTATTTTGTCCATATAAAAGGGCATCACGAGAATTAAACAAAACGCCGACGGTATAAACGTGGTAATACACTACAAACGTTCGTTTGGTTTGTTTTACGGTAACATTATCAATGAACAAAAAAAAAAAAACATACGACTAAAATAATAGTTTTTATTCAATCTTAATCATTATCATACATAACAGATATAAAACTATTATATAATAACACTTAAACAATAGGGCCACCATAACACATTTAACTTATCGACCAAACATTTCGCGACGCACGGCAAAAAATATGACACAATGATATTTATATATGTAAACAAAAAATGATTCGAAAATATTAAAATGGCAAACAAAGCGGATGGTGCAATAATGATAAATAGGATACGGAAGTAAGAGTAATTAAGTTACGCGTATGATATAAAAACTAAGTGTTAGGAACTAACTAAACATTAAAATTAGTAAAAATTAGACAAACGTGAAGAAGAACAAAAACTTCTTGATCAAGAAAAAAAGACGACGAAAAAAAGTGTCACTGGCCGTTCTAGCTGTATGACGCACACAACTAGAGCGTTTATCCACCCGTCGGGTACAGGTCCGTACTTGGCAAGACCGAGTGAAACCTTTACCAGTGTCCCTGCGCCCGCAGAAATACGACTTCTAAAAGACAAATTATGCTTGCAATCTGCTCTAATTAACGAAGGTTGGCTAGTCCTTTCGTTACCGTGCCGCATACGATGTATAACTAGACTGTTCGCAATAGCCGTTGTGATCGTTATGCAAAGAAATCATATCCCAATCCTATTATTAGTAAGATCGGTTGGGTAAAGCCACGAATTAAGCACCAGGTAATTCTGACCCGGCAGAACTGAGGCCAACATTAGTACGCGCAAAAAAGAAAGACAGAAAATATTAAAAATGAACTAGTGGGGCGCATGGCATCGTGCTTTAAGGCAAATTGCTGGAACTTTCCGTACCAAAAATTATTATTTTTTAAAAACAATTAACATTCTTGAAAAAATTTTACTTCGAAAAAAATTGATTTTCGAGAATCTATAAATTTGAAAAAAATTACTTCTTTCGAAAAAAAATTTATTTTGAAAAACAAATGTTTTCTTTATTCTGACATATATTGAAAATTCAGAACTTTTTTTTAAACCAATCGTACTGCTTTAACTGCATAGAGACGAAATGTCAAAGCGCGTAAGCGCCGCGTCATTGTCTAATGGATAAACATAGGTACGGAATCCATAGGAATGTAAACAAAATTTATACTTATTGTTAAAATCTCTATAAAATATCTGATAGTTTGATGTGCATATGTCTAATGATCATTTTTGACCGCCAAATGTCATTTTTTTTTTACTTCTTTTTATTAGATCTCCAAAACCGCTAGACTTGCCTTCATGAAAATTTGATCAATTCTTCATCTTGTCAATACGAGTAAAATGTTTTTGCTTGTTCTCTTAATACTGAGTTACCATTTTTGTCACTTTTAGCCCCGTATCTTCGGAACGGCTAAACCTGCCTTCGCCAAAAACTAATCAGCACGTCTCCTTATCAATACGAATAGAATGTTTTTTAAATTGTTCAAATCGGTTGATCGGTGTTCCCGAAATCGTCGACAAAAATTTGTATCCGCACACACACACGCACACATACATTCATTTTTTCTAAGGTATGCCAAAATATTCAGAAACTTTTGAAACGTAAAGATATATAAAAAATTTTTCATTTTCGATTTTTTTGCGATTACTATAACTTGCCCTACGGGAAGTTAAAAACATTATGAAAACAAATGGGGCGCATGCCATTGTGCCTTAAGGCAAATTGCTGGAACTTTCCGTACCAAAAATTATTTTTTATTAAAAAGATTAACATTTTTGAAAAAAATTTACTCTGAAAAAATTAGATTTTTGAGAAACTATAAATTTTTAACAAAAATTTACTTTTTTTTGAAAAAATAAAAGAATTTTTGAACAAAAATTTATTTTGAAATATTTTGGAAATTCATAACATTTTTTCAAAGCAATCGTACTGCTTTTACTGCATAGAGATGAAATATCGAAGCGCGTAAGCGCCGCGTCGCCGTCTAACGGATAAATATTGGTACGGAACTCATAGGAATGTAAACAAAATTTTTACTTATTGTTAAAATCTCTATAAAATATCTGATAATTTGATGTGCATATGTCTAATAATCATTTTTGACCGCCAAATGGCATCGCTTCATCCGTGTTCCCGAAATCGTCACACACATACACGCATACACACACACACACAGAAATTAGATATTTCATTGTAAAAAATTATAATAGTTCCATCAGTTTTAATAATTTACTTATAAGTTAGTGAGCTGAGTGAACCTCGCCTCTGATAGAATTTTTGTTAAAATGTTCCCCATCAGAGAGGACATAGTGTCAAACTATGCTGGTGATACAATCAATGAATCAAATAGTCTGAACACAGCACTATGCCCAGGTTTATCAAATATATCCCAAACCCGCTGACCAGCTCATGCGACGGTATGACTAGTAAAGTAGAACCAATGGCTGAACTGTCACATATAATTTTAGAAAACGTCATTTTATAACGGAATGAGTCATTGGAATGAGTAGACAAAATAAATAGAACCAGAAATGGAGACTTGTTGATAACTATTTCTAAAAAAAGTGCGGACAAAGGCCAAGGACTACAACAGATTATTGCAGGTGTGTTAAAGGATGAGGCCGAAGTTATTTATAAGAGGCACCAAGAAACTATAGAAATAAGGGATATCCATGATGAAACCTCAAAAATTGATATTCAGATAGCACTACAAAAAGCAATCGGAGGAGCCTGCAACACACCAGCAGAAGCAATTAGGATTCGTAAGGCATATAGAGGTACCCAGATTGCTACTGCAGCTCTTCCAGCGACAATTGTACACGATCTGCTCAAAGCAAGTAGCAAAATACAAATTGGATGGGTCAACTGTCAAATTAAAATTATCAAGGAACTAATCCGATGCTTTAAATGCTGGCTATTTGGACATTATGGATCACAGTGCAAGAGCGAAGTGAATCGGACTAATCTATGCATTAGATGTGGACAAGAAGGCCACTAAATAGCCAACTGTATAAATGCAGCAAAATGTGCACTATGCGCTGAAAATGGAAACTCTGAAAATGTAGCACATCATGCCGGCACTCACAGATGTTCTGTATATAGGAAGGCCATGGAGAAAATAATGAATGCAAAAGCATGAAGATAATGAAGCTAAACATAAATCATTGTGAGGCTGCATACGGCTTGCTTATGCAGACGGTAAGAGATATGGAAATTGATGTTGCCCTCTTATCAGAACCTTACAAACAATTAACTGATTGACCATGGACAGTACCATCAAAGCTGTTATTTGGTCCTGTGGCAAATTTCGTTTCCAAAATGTTGTCAACAATAGCAATGCTGGATTTGTCGCAGCATTATTAGATGGCATACATTTATACATCTGTTACGCTCCACCTAGTCTTTCTTTGACAGATTTTATCGATTTTTTAGATCGTCTTGTGAAGGATGCAAAACAACACCACCCCGTAGCGATAGCCGGTGACTTTAACGCATGGGCGGTAGACTGGGGAAGTAGAAAAACTAATGCAAGAGGTAATGCACTTTTAGAGGCCTTTAATGCACTTGACGTTGTTTTACTAAATAGTGATGATAAGCCAACCTTTGTCAAGGGCACTGCAAGCTCAATAATAGACCTTACTTTTGTTAGCAATAGCTTCGTTAGAGAAAATTGCAATTTGGAGGTATTAGATATCTACATTGCTAGTGACCACAATGCAATCACCTAGGAAATATCAACGGAAAAAAACATTAGAAGACATGCGGAAATATCTAAAGCCATTGGGTGGAAAATAAAATCTTTTGATGAAAGCGCCATGAGAGTTGCCTTTAATTGCAAATCTATACTTTCAGAATACGCAGATGAGCATACTAGAGAGCTGATGGAGAGAATAACCAAAGCCTGTGATATCAGTATGACTCGTAAACATGGCATAAATCAAAGACAATCTGTGCACTGGTGGACTGAAGAAATCAGCTCTCTTCGTAAAGAGTGCATGGAGAACACACCAGATGAACCATCATCCTACCGTCCAATACAGCGGATAAATTTTTTGAAAGAATAATACATAAAAAAATAGATGCTGTAGTTGACCCAATCCTAGCAGACAATCAGTATGGTTTTCGCAAAGGGCGATCAACTATCGACCTATAATCTTGGTAGTTAATATTGCCAAGGAGGCAATTGCTGGAACCAGGCGGAAGGGGGGTGCAAAATATAAAAAATGCTTTTAATTCTGCAAACTGGGATTGCATTATGAATGCTCTCCGTGACAAGAACGTGCCAGCATACCTGTGCAATATAGTTGCAAGCTACTTTACAGAAAGAATTCTTATGTACGATTCACGCGATGGTACAGAAGAATATAATATATCAGGAGGTGTGCCGCTGTGGAATATTATGGATGATGGCTTTTTGAGGCTAGAGATTCCAGAATGTGTAAAACTAGTAGCATATGCAGACGATGTTGCCATAGTAGTTGCCTCCAAACAAATTGATGACATCGTAAGTTTATTCGATATAACATTTAGAAAAATTAATCGCTGGATGGGAACAATGAATCTCCAATTAGCACAACAAAAAAGTGAAGCTGTTCTTATCACTAGTAGAAAAACAATAGAGACCCTCAAGCTAAAGATAGGAAATCTAGAGATCACGTCAAAACCTCACATTGGTTACCTTGGCGTAATGCTTGATGCTCGTTTGAATTTCAATCGACAGGTGGAACACGTTAGTGTTAAGGCGTCAATAGTTAGGACGAGACTTGCTCGATTGATGCCTAATGTTGGAAGTCCTAAACAAACAAGAAGGATATTACTATTGTCAGTTGTTACTTCGGTGCTGACATATGGTATCTCCATATGGGCTGATGCTCTTAAATCTCAAAAATCGAGGAGAATGGCAGGGCCTATATATCGTCTGAGTGCTATAAGAATTGCTTGCGCTTTTCGCACAATATCGGCGGAAGCAGTGTGCGTCATTTCAGGAACTGTGCCTCTCTTAGCCTTAGCAGAGGAAAGACGGTCAATTATTATAGAAGACATCAACAACTGGCAGCAACTGTGGGATGTGACAGTGAAGGGCAGATGGACGCATCGTCTCATTTCAAACATCAAAGCCTGGCCAAGTTGCACTTTACTTTTTGCCCCGTATCTTCGGAACGGCTAAACCTGCCTTCGCCAAAAACTAATCTGCACGTTTCCTTATCAATATGAATCGAATGTTTTTTAAATTATTCAAATCGGTTGATCGGTGTTCCTGAAATTGTCGACGAAAATTTGTATCCGCACACACATACACACACGCACACACACATACATACACAAACACATACATCCATTTTTTCTAAGGTATGCCAAAATATTCAGAAACCTTGAAACAAAAAAATACATAAAAATTTTCATTTTCGATTTTTTTGCGATTACTATAACTTGCCCTACATGAAGTAAACTAATCTGCACGTTTCCTTATCAATATGAATCGAATGTTTTTTAAATTATTCAAATTGGTTGATCGGTGTTCCTGAAATTGTCGACGAAAATTTGTATCCGCACACACATACACACACGCACACACACATACATACACAAACACATACATCCATTTTTTGTAAGGTATGCCAAAATATTCAGAAACCTTGAAACGAAAAAATACATAAAAATTTTCATTTTCGATTTTTTTGCGATTACTATAACTTGCCCTACATGAAGTAAACTAGTGGGGCGCATGGCATCGTGCCTTAAGGCAAATTGCTGGAACTTTCCGTACCCAAAATTATTATTTTTTAAAAAGATTAACATTTTTGAAAAAAAAATTGCTCTGAAAAAATTAAATTTTTGAGAAACTATAAATTTTTGACAAAAATTTACTTTTTTTTGAGAAAAAAAAGAATTTTTGAAGAAAAATTTATTTTGAAATATTTTAGAAATTCTGAACTTTTATTCAAAGCATTCGTACTGCTTTAACTGCATAGAGACAAATTATCAAAGCGCGTAAGCGACGCGTCGCCGTCTAACAAATAAACGTTGGTACGGAACCCATAGGAATGTAAACAAAAGGGTATGGGCGCATTGTCATATAGAATCGGGCCCACCCTGGTATTTAAATAATTTATATGCCATTTTATAGGTCTAAATGATAAAAACCGATATACCAATTTTCAACTTTATATCTCATCTTATGGCCGAGATATCATTGAAAATATGCCAAAGTGGCCCCTTTTTTCAAAGTCACTTTTTCGCGTAACCATAAAAGATACCAAAAAAATTTTACGCTATCCTACTCACATTGAGTCGGACCATATTAAGTAGAACAATCGATGCCAAAATATCGTTTATTATTAGCTGAAAAAGACAAAATAATTTTTCTATTGATATTTTTGGGTAGTGCGTTTAGTTGGACCACTTTCTAATTAGCGTTATTCCAAAGCTTATTGTTTTTTTCTTTTAGTACTGAAAATATTGTTCAAATCAATTTGGTGGAACACATTGGAAAATTGAAAAAAACCGGAGCCAAAACACCCGCGCGTAACGCTAATAGTACCCTGCAATTGCATAGAGTTCGTTCCAACGCAAAGCAGTGCGCGATGCGCCCGAAATGATTCCTAAGAAATTCTGAACTTTGAATTCTGAATCTGAAATACAATTTCATTTATTTATCACTGTGAGTAATTTAATTAAAGTAATAAAAGAATTTTAATTATATTATTAGAAATAAAAATTTATTGGTGTTGTTTTAAAATTTACAAGTGCATCATATGATTTACACAAATACTTCGGTATGCTAAATAAATAAATAATAAATCATTTAAAATTATATTTTGTTAGTTTAATCGTCATCACTGTCGTGGTTAATAGCAATCGAAGTTTCCACTATTATAAAAATTTTCTACAGTATTTCTGATGGACTTATAATATATAATAGCCGCAATATGTGAACAGCAACCAACAGTCCTCAATCCATTGGGACAACTACAGCACTATCTTAAAATACTTCGATAGTTGGTGCCAAGCGGAGTATATTCAATATAAACATTATATTTTTTGTTATTTATATGCCGTTATTGGACATCAATTCTAACTATATTCTTATATTCTTTTACGTAATATAACTTCGGGTGATTTTGGTAAGACAACATTTTAGCCAGGTAAGATATTGCTTGTGATAACTGGTATGACCCAGTGAATAATATTTTAAGTTCTCGTTCATTCAATTGTGGGAAATTTAACAACTGATCTGGCTGAAGAAATTGAAGTGTTTTTGCTCGTCTGGTCCATCGATTTTCAATAACTTCATCATGTAAGGTGTTGGGTATACTTTGTTCATTCATATAGTTGATCATTTCATCAGCCAAATCTCCATCCGATGATAATCGTTTTCCATACTTATTATGTAAAAAACCTACAATTTTACATATTGTTTGGACTTTAGGCAATAATTTATTTTTTAGTGTGTTGTGTAAAAGCCGATATCTTTGCGCAATATTACCATGCACAGCTTCAATTACCCGTCGAAGTTTTGTAATTCTTCTGGATTTGTTTGCCTCTTCTGTTGTAAGTTGTTTTCTTCTACCCCTGCAGCATGGTATAAGAAGCACATATCCTGCTGATTTTATATCCGTTAGAGCATCACAAAAAACGCGATCTACCAATAGAATATCATCAAGTTGCAAGAAAGTTCTGATGCCATGCGCATGTTTTAATATAATTTTCATGATTGTGGCATCATTTTGTGTTGCCAGATATGGGCCTAAAAAGTCAACCATGAAACCATTTGTTGTACAAATTGTAAGTGGTTTGCATAGTGGTACCCGCTTTCGGCCAGAAATTTTCTTTTCTTTGATATTCATTATTTGCGCTCTTTTCTTGTCGTATATATGTACCATCACATATTAATGCCAGTTGCTCATTGGTTAATCCCAGAATTTTTTGTGCGTTGTATGATGTCTCCGATATTAATTGGTCTGTGGTAAAAGACTCTAATACAAAATTTTGATCCAATATATCTTTTTCGAATTCAATTAAAATTTGTTTATAATAATGAGAGACTTGTCTCTTTGAAATATTAAAAACGCCGGCGATGACTTGATTAGAATTTCCCGTTTTCAATTTGAACAAAAAAAATAACTAATGCTTGAAAAACGTTTTGATTATTACTGTTTTTCATTGATCTAAGCATTATACTTATTTCAGCGATTACTTCTAGACTAAAACCTGTTAATATTTTTATTTGCTCAGACGATATAGATAAATTATCTATCTGCTTAAATAATGAAACACTTGTATCTGCCAAAGCGTTTAAAAATATTGATATTTCCTTCTGAGGGGCGAGACCAGTGTTTGAATAAATACGTAACTGTCGTATTACTTCTTTATATTTTTTTTTTCAAAAATATGCTTATTGCATGCACGATTTCCAAGCGGAATATATATTCTGACTTTTACAAATGCGTGAATCCTGACTTCTGGAAGAATTGTAATTAGGTCGGATTTTTTACTGCAAATAGAATAATGTCTATGCGTCGATGCAACTCGATTGAGACAAAGATCCACGGATAAATCAGTTTTCGGAGGTATATTACATTCATATTCACTGCAAGAATCACTAACACATTTGTTTTCAGTACTACTATGCGATAAATCATTAATATTGTCTGTGCTTGCTTCTCCTCTATGAGGAATTAGTCTACAAGTGGAACACAAAATATTACCAATTTTAATTATTTTTCCTATTGAACTATACAACTGTTCATCATCCTCGGTTAGAATGATTTTCGTTCTATTGCGCATTTTGAATAAATATTTTTTACAGTTTTTGCAAGTTTTAGACATTATTAGTTCTACTATGTTAACTAAATCACTAAATCAACTAAATCATTAAAATATATTTTATATATATACCCAAAATCCCAAATTTTCACATAAGCCACATAAAAAATACAAACATGAAAACAATGTAATTTTTGAAATAAATTAACTGAAAAGTTTTATGTTATGAAAATGATTATTAGAATACTTTCAGTAATATTTTTTGTAAATTCCTGAAGTACTATATAGAAAGTTTCCACATCAAATGGCGAATAATTTTTGAAAAATTTTAAATAAAAAAGCAAAGAATTTCAGATTACCATTTGTCATATTTCTTTTTGTATTGTAGTATTGAGTAGTAATGATAAAGATAGGTCACAATAAGGGCTTCATAATCACAATGTTAAAATTATCATTCAAAAAAAAAAGAAAGATTTCTTGGGTTTGTTGAAATTACAATGTTTCATCATTCTATTATTTCATATGAGTACATATAACTATATAATAAATATTGTCACATTCAGAATTTCTTAGGAATCGTTTCGGGCGCATTGCGCACTGCTTTGCGTTCGAACGAACTCTATGCAATTGCAGGGTACTATTAGCGTCACGCGCGGGTGTACTGGCCCCGTCTTTTTCAATTTTCCAATGTGTTCCACCAAATTGATTTGAACAATATTTTCAGTACTAAAAGAAAAAACAATAAGCTTTCGAATAACGCTAATTAGAAAGTGGTTTAACTAAACGCACTACCCGAAAATATCAATGAAACATTTTTTTTTCAGCTAATAATAAATGATTTTTTGGCATAGATTGTTCTACATAATATGGTCCGAGTCAATGTGAATATAATCACATAAATTTTTTTTCGATATATTTTATGGTTACGCGAAAAAGTGACTTTGAAAAAAGTGGCCACTTTGGCATATTTTCAATGATATCTCGGCCATAAGATGAGATACAAAGTTGAAAAGTGGTATATCGGTTTTTATCATTTAGATCTATAAAATAGCGTATAAATTATTTAAATACCAGGATGGGGCCGATTCTATGTAGCAATGCGCCCATACCCTTTATCTTCTTATCTTATATATAAAAATGGAGCTCGCTTTCAAATGTCTTAGTAAAACTCGAAAACGGCTAAACCGATTTGGCCAGTCTTAGTCTTGAAAAATTCGTGTTAATCTAGAGAAAGTCCGAAAGGTGAGAAATTATTTAAAATCCGCGTTGAAACTTTACTATTTTAATTTGAAAATTTGAAAATGAATACTACTCATATGTCAAAACAAAGTTAAAACAGATTATGTGTTATTCTTTTAATTTTAAAATTTAATTATTCATATATTTTTAAATGCTTATTTTGATTTTATATGAGGTTTTTATTTAAATCTCAAGTGTTTGCTCACTGCCGTTTTGTATTCTTTCATCAAGAGCTTGAAATAATACTATTCTTATTGATTAAGGCTTCTTATGAAAGAATAAATAAATAATTTTGTTTCAAACGCATAAATAATGTGTTCCCAAAACATTTTCTAAATTATATTATTATTTCATATAAGGTTATTCAAATTCAGATCCTAAATTTGGAATTCATCGAAGGGGACACCATAGATATTTCTGTCTAATCACTTATTGCAAGTTATAATAGACAGCGATATAAATAAGAAAATTAAATTATAACACAGATAGTAATTTTAGAAATCATATTCATAAAAATCTCAATTATGTGTACATACAAGTACAAGATCTTCGGAAACAAAATTGTTTGAAAATTGCTTATAAAGCTCACATTATGTTATGTGACATCAACACAAGTACAGTTTAATTAGATATGGAAGTAATCATTACAAATATTTACAGCATCGGAGCTGTCTATTTACAATACAAATTTTTCATTACAAATGTGTTACCAAACCATTTTATGAATTATATTATTATTGCATTTAGGTTATTCAAATTGAGATCCTGAATTTGGAATTCATCGAAGGAGACACATGTGACATCAACATAAATACAGTTTAATTAGATATGGCAGTAATCATTACAAATATTTACAGTATAATCTATTTACAATACAAATTCTTCATTACTATATTAGAATGAGTTTTGTAGTTATATGGCCCATGACATTAATATTTTTAGGGTTTGACAAATATCACAGTTCACAAAAGAATAAAAAGTATCAGCAGTACGAAATTGCATTATATAACATGATTTCATCATCCAAATAGACTTTCTAATGCATGGAAAGAAGTTTTTCTAGCATTCCAATTTGCAATGAAAAAATTAAAATAGTTAAACATATCCCACATAATAATAAAATTTTTACAGAATTTTCCTTATGTTGTTCAGATACTAATGCTGTTATTGATCGGTTTATGTTGAGAATGTACATTTATACAAGCAAATTTATAAGGAAGAAATGTCCATTTTATATAGCTATATAACAGTCCGGGGTAAAACTTTAAAATGGCTGTACGGATTGGGCCCAGTCTTAGTTGCATATTTTTATATTCTTTAATATTTTTTTAGATTATATCATTATTTTATTTAGATTATTTCAATTAAAAACCTAAAATTGGAATTGATCAAAGGAAACTTTTTGTCGAATAACTTACTCCCAGATATACCAGACCACTATATTTAAATAAGAAGATTCGGTTGATACTATAGCTTTAGAACACACACCTGTAAACATGTCATTGCACAAAATTACATGTTTTCTGGAATAAAATATTTTGAAAATTGATTATAATGCTCGCATTCAATTAAATGTATCAATAGTTCCACTACTAGGACAAGTATAGCAGAAAAATGATTCACGGATGTCCTACAATTTTGAAGGAATTCCTTCCGAACGATATGTCAAATTTTATCCATTTTAGACACAGTCAGGTATCGTTCATGTTTTATTAAATCACTCTACAAATTTAAAAAGATGAAAAACGTCAACAATCATTGGATAATGCAATGTAAAATATAATTCACTAATGGTTATTTTCCACTAATTTTGAAGAATGAACTGGAAGAATTTTCTATGAATTTTTGGAAGAATGGATAGTAATATATGAAGATCCGGGGTTAATAAAGTCCTCCACCAATATCTCAAAAACCAGTAAAGTTTAGCATCGCCCAACAACAATTTTTGAAAGTAGAGGGGAAAAGATATATAACCAGCTATAACCTTGATTCTTACGACTTTTCTATCGGGAGATAAACGGTAATCTTTGAAAATCCATAACGAAAGTATTTCCTTTTGTTGTTAGTTTTTTGGGTTGTAAACACTGTGATTTAGTTCACGAGACCTTAATATAAGTTTTAACTATACGCTATTTAATTGTTTTATGAAATGTAATGTTAATTTTGAGTAAGATTCAACAATTCAAGTTTTCTTTATATAACCACTTTAAAAACTTACATCTGTGTGGGACAAAAATGACCAACTGAACATTGACCACGGCTAAATTTTAAAAAAGACTTGGATTGAATGATACCATATTTTTATAGAAAGTATACAAAACTTCCAGTTTGATTCCAAAACATGGACAAACGAATATTGTTATTATAAATTATATAATTTATTATTATACAAGTAGACTTTGTAGTTTATTGTGTTTATAATACCTCATTGTCTGTACCGTTCAAACTACACATCCTTACACTCCTAAAATAAAGTATTCTTTTTTTTTATTCTTTAGAAATTGTTTAGAAGAACCTTACTTAGCAAAACAACGTTTGCCGGATCAGCTAGTACTTAATAAAATCTCTTTAAAATATCAGATAAATTGATGTGCATATGTCTAATGATCATTTTTGACCGCCAAATGGCAAGTTTTTTTACTTTTTTTACTAGATCTCCGAAACCGCTAGACCTGCCGTCATGGAAATTTGATGAGTTCTTCCTATTGTTAATACAAGTAAAATGTTTTCTGAAGTATTCAAATCGGACGCCCCGTTCCCTTGAAAACTGAGTTACCGTTTTTGGCACTTTTTTCCAATATTTTCGGAACGGCTAGACCTGTCTTTGCCAAAACTAATCAGCACGTCTCCCTATCAATACGAATCGAATGTTTTTTGAATTATTCAAATCGCTTCATTCGTGTTTCCAAAATCGTCGACGAAAATTTGTATCCGCATACACAGACATACACGCACATACACATACATACACACATATACACACACCCACACTTACATCCATTTTTTCTAAGGTATGCCAAAATGTTCAGAAGGTTATGAAACGTAAAGATATATACAAATTTTCATTTTCATTTTTTTTGCGATTACTATAACTTATCCTACGGGAAGTTAATTATTAAAACGAATTCATTATTGCATCATCTTACAAACAAAATATTATTGGATCGATACACGGAAATATACAGCGTTAAAGTCTGAAGTACGAAAAAACTCTACTAATACTACAAACC
Source organism: Ctenocephalides felis (assembly GCF_003426905.1). NCBI lineage: Eukaryota > Metazoa > Arthropoda > Insecta > Siphonaptera > Pulicidae > Ctenocephalides > Ctenocephalides felis. The sequence goes on from NW_020538040.1 coordinate 108,591,685, forward strand.
AATTACATTATACAAATTTATTGCAGAACCATCAGATGGTCAGATACAATTAGCATGTCTATGATGTAACAATTAAAAGAGAAAAAGTTACAATAAACTAGAAAATAACATTAATAAATCAGTTCGGCATTGTTCTAGTTAATTAAAATAATGTAATATATATATATTACAGTTAGAAAATAACCATTTGAGCTCCTGAAAGCAAGGAAATTCGAAATGACCATTTTAAGGACCACCCTAATATATATATATATATATATATATATATATATATATATATATATATATATATGTGTGTGTGTGTGGGTGGTTGGTTGTATGTGTGTGTAATAATTTTTCAGATGGTAAATGATATATAGATAAAAAGCGTTTTAACAGACATCCATCCAAATAATAAGGAAAAAAACTATTTTTTTCTAAAAAAAAAAAACAATTATTGAACCTTCATACGTTTCAAGTCGCAGTTTCGCTTTTCTGTAGTGAATAAAACACGCAAATCATATGAAAAACAAATAAATCACAAACAATGAACAAAATACTTAAAACACGGTCATATTTGTAAAATATCTAAATTGAAAAATTAAATTAAAATTAATTTGTGAAAATTAAATTTAATTCATTAAAACTAAATTAAAATTGATCTAAAAGCAACCATCGCTCTGACCAAGAATGTTACAAAATTGGATTTGATTTTTTTTTTAAATTATCTGTATTATCTGTAAGCATATTAATTTTTCTTTATTTGTATATATGAACAAAAAGACCCCTTTTTTCTTAAAAAAAATTATTGTACCGATTGATCCGTTGATAATTTGTCAAAGAATGTGCGTTGCAAAAACATCTGAAAAAAACTCGTAAACTTTCTTTTGTACCAACTTGCCCTGTTTTCTTTATCCTTTTGCAATGACGAAAACATATTGCGTAAGTGCGTTAAATCTTATATGTAAAAGAAATTTAAACAACATTCCGAATATATAAATTTTCGAGAAACAATCTATACCATGGACGGTGGATATCTATTAAACCAAATCGCGTTTGGCGTCGCGGTGAATAGTTTTCATCAATTTGCAAAAATACGTTTGCTCGATCGAATTACACATCCAATTCTATTGTCTTATTTGATGGATATCCGGAAGATGTAAATAGTAGTACCAAATATGCAGATCGAAATCGACGATCAAGAAAAACTGCTTTAGTAGATAAAATTTTTGACGACACAATGATTCCAACTGTGCCACACAATAAGTTTTTGGTCAAGGACATAAACAAGAAGCAACTCATTAAAATGTTGAAGACAAAATTTGAAGCTAAAAACTTTATGGTCAAAAAACAAACTACGGAAGATGCGGATGTATTAATAGTTTTTTTTTTTTTAAATATTTATTTGGCCTCGCTTACTCTGAGCATTTAGCCACCTACAACATTTTTTATTTATTTACATTCTAAAATTTTTTCTTCAAAACTTTGATTGAATTGCGCTCTATCTAAACGTTAATATTAAGAGCTAAAACTTTCAAAGAATTGTTTTTTATCTATTTGGAACCATTTGAGCCCCTGGGAGCAAGGAAATTCGAAAATTACCATTTTAAGGACCACCCTAATATATATATATATATATATATATATATATATATATATTAGGTCCTTAAAATGGTCATTTTCGAATTTCCTTGCTCCCAGGAGCTCAAATGGTTCCAAATAGATAAAAAACAATTCTCTGATAGTTTTAGCTCTTAATATTAACGTTTAGATATTACTCTAGTTTATCTCTTTACTTTGATAAGTGTTGTTATGTTATTTCCTAGTTTGTTTCTCTTATTTATAGGTTCTTTATAAAATTATAATTTTTATAGTTACTTAGTTTATATCATTTTTTTAAATTTTTACCTTATAGATCCACTGATGTTGACATCAAATTGTATATCGAAACGTTTGGAATTGAAGATTATTTCATAAATCTTTGTGTTTTCTTTGTTTGATGTATCGCTCGCGACTTACTCATAATATTATATATATACTCTTTCGAGAATTTTTATTGAATACTAGCCGGCCCAACAGACTCCGTCCTGTCAAAAAAATTGTAAAGTGGCGGTGTTTTGTGCCTATCTTTTTTCTATTCTTTGCAAAAAATTATCCTGAACAGAACCGTCACCTTGGTAATAATTCGGTGTGAATTAAGAATAATTAAATAAAACACTATAAGCATTTAAAAGTAAGTAATTTTAATAATGTAAATCATAATTCAAAAATCAGTTCACTTTTCATTGTAGTGCTTTGTGATAAACGATTTTTTGTTTGATTACCTGGCGCATAGACAAACAAACCTGATGGTTTTCCAATATGGGAACAAACAACATACAATTTGGCTGCCAATATAGCTTGATTAAGAAAAAGATATTTCTATGTTTATATAAATATCTATTCAAAATTAGATTATCAAAAACTACACAAAATGTCATGACATAGATCATTGTTTTTTTTACAAATTGCGTTGCCTACTCGATTAAAGAAGAAAAGGGCTGTTTTTAGGGTTTTCCCGGCAATTATTCGTTTTTTTCTCGCCGTAACAACCATCCTTGGACTTCAACGAACATTTTAAAAAAAGAATTGGCCAAATTGGTCCAGGCGTTGTCGAGTTATGCGCTTACCAACACATTTTGCGATCCATTTTTATATATAAGATTAAGTAACTTGATCCACTGAGACGGTTTACTTGGCTCACCTACTTCAATTTCGCATATTTTATTATTTTCCAATTTAAATTTCAGATTTTTTTCGTATTTTTCTTTTATTTTCCTTACAATATCTTTCTAATTGAATTTTATGTTTAATGTTTTATATTACATTTAAATTCCTTGTATACTAGACACATTTTCGAACACACTTTCTATTATTTCTTTCGCCCACATATGCACTTTTAATGGCAGAATGGGATCTTATATCATTTTAAAATTAAAAAGAAGCGTGTTTACACTTTTGAAACGCTCCATTATTATTTGCTCAAACAATAGGCTATGCCTGCTGCACTTATCATGTTATTAAATATCACTTACGTTATAGTCTACTCGATGTTCACTTTTCAAAATTTCGAATCGAACTGACTACTCAGAAATACCCAAGAGTCAACACAACAGAGCCTATGATACGCCCCAAAGAAGCACAATGTATCTGCAGCAGTTTCTGAAGAAATTTGATGAGATGTTTAAACAACTTACTCTGGACCAAAATACCATGATCTTCAATATGTTAACCATACTTAATAAAAAATAATGGGTAGTTTTCTGCGCGTAGCTGAGTGGAATGCCAACGTCATTCTGAGAATCATTGCATTGAAAATGAAACTTTTTTACACCATCACATGATCGACATCCTACTCCTCACAGCTTTGGCATACTAAACACCTCACAAATTTGTCATGCTTCAAAATTCCACACTACAAATTTTATCCACCAAATCATCCAGACAACACTGACAATGGAGGAACAGGAATTCTTATTAGCTACAATGAAATCACGAAATTTCAAAGTTCTGAAAAACTCATATACTACAAACTTAAATAAAAATAATTTGTTTCCAGTAGGACTTAGTTGTATCGGCCATTTACTGTCCGCTGAAAACCTGAAAAAAAAAACAAGAATACCAGAAAGATACTGGGACCTAGATCTATTGTAAGGGGCGATTCTAATTCTAAAAACAACATGTGAAGTTCTAGACTTACAATCTCTTAAGGCAAAAAATCAGCGGAAGTGAAAGACAAATAGTCATTCTTATCAATAGGGATTCCAACCTACTGGTCATCAGACGAACGCAAAATTCCAGATCTATTCGATTCCTTCATTACCGGTGATATTTTATCTGTGTATATGGTCATACAGGACTGCTTTGATTTGTCGTCGAACCAGACTGCGATTATAGAAACTTTCGGTGTCAGTATTATAAAATGTACAGTGTAATGTACAATGTAACTGACAAGCATTTAGTTAAAAAATAGAAGGTAATATCGACCTCAAAATCAGAATTAAAAGCAAGAAAAAATTAGACCAGAAAAAAAATACATTCATAGAAACATTGCAAAAATCTGTTAGTAATGCTACACCAGTATTAAATTATAAGGAAAAGAAAGTCAACATCCCTCTAAATATTAGACAGCTGATAAACGAAAAAAGAAATGCTAAGAGAAACTGACAAAGCAGTCACACTCCAAATATCAAAATTGTACTTAATAAACCAACCAATACTTTAAAATCTATATTAACTAGTGGGGTGGGTGGCATCGTGCCTTAAGGCAAATTGCTGGAACTTCCCTTACCGTAACGAAATGTTCGAGGATTACTGAATGTTTTCAAATTGATTATTATAAATATTGTAACATTGTCTAATATTTATAAATATTATATAAACTAAATTGCAGAGTTGAAATTATTTGTAAAGTATATTAGAACTATAGTCAAAATTAAAAATAAATATTTTCAAAAAAAAAAATATATACAAATTTTCAAAAATATATACAAAAAAAAAAAAAAAAAAAAAAATGGGACAATTTTTTTTACAAAATCGATTATTTTGTTAAAACAAGCAGAAAGTTCTTTGAATCATTTAAATCGGACGCTTAGTTCTCTCAAAAACTGCCATTTTTTACATAATTAGCTCCGTATCTTCAAAATGGCTGGGCCTGCCTTTGCCAAAAACTAATAAACACTTCTCCCAATTATTGCTAATTGAATATTTTTTAGATCATTCAAATCGGATACTCCGTTCTCTCAAAAATACGATTTCTATTTTCTGCACTCTTTGCTCCGTATCTCCGAAACGGCTGGACCTGCCTTTGCCAAAAACTAATCAGCTCTTTTCCCTATCAATAGGAATCGGATGTTTTTTGAACCATTCAAATCGGTTGTTCCGTGCGCCCTAAAACGTGACTGGAAATTTGTATCCACACATACATACACACACACACACACAACCACACACATCCATTTTTTCTGAGGTATACCAAAACGTTCAGAAACCTTCAAAACGTCCAAAAATGTAAAAATTTTCAATTCCGATTTTCGACCCATTACAATAACTTACCCTACGGGAAGTTAAAAAAAAAAAACAATTTCACTGATTATATTACTAAAATGAATGCATTTGATAATACTATATGGAGACCTGTAAAAAATATTTCGAAACTAATAGACCACGCCATAAGACAAAACTCTAATAACTCAAGTAATTAGGCTAGAAGTAACGAAGATAAGGCTGACCTATTTGCAAACTATCTTTCAGATATATTTACGCCTAACGACAATATCCCTAATTCTAAAATATCAACTAATGTACAAAATACACCAGTGACACAAGAAAAATAGCAAAACAGATCTCTTTATTAAACAACAGAAAGTGTGCCGGAATGTACAAACTGAGAGCAAAAATATTAAAAGAACTACTAAGGAAAGCATTAGTTATGATAACAGATTTATTCAATGCAGTTGGAAGAATCAAATACTTGTCCAAAACCTGGATATATTCTAGGCCTTATAAGCTTGCAATCGGCGCTCTCAAAGCTCTTCAAAAAATCATATTTACTCGACTAGTAAGCAGAATAATTATTATGCCAAATCATCAGTTTGGTTTTATAAGTAAACATACTACTATCCAGCAATGTCACAGGATTACGACGATCATTCACCAAGCGCTCGAGGAAAAATAATATTGTTTGTCGGTATATATCCGCCTGTCCAACTTACTTCACAACAATAGTTGGCAATGCCGCGTCACAGTTTTAACTAATAAGATCGGGAGTGCCACAAGTTAGCGTGTTAGGACCAGAATTATTCCTAATTTATAAGCACGATATACCAACTAACCCAAGCACTGTTATGGATACCTTGCAGACGTTGCGCACAAAGATCCGATTATCGCCTCGTTAAACCTGTAGGATCATCTTTTCAACTTCGAGAATATACTAAAAGAGTTAAACATAATACAAAATCAATGAAAATAAGTCAAAGCATATAACCTTCACCACAAAATTAAAAACATGTCCGGAAGTATACATTAATGATATCCAAATTCCACTTCTATTCATATTATTTATCAGCGTCTTAAACAAATCAAGAAAAAAATCAAAAAAATATACTGGATGCTCGAAAGAAAATCCAAAATATCACTGTCAAATAAAATACTAACTCATAACACAGTAATATTACCAATATGGGCATATGGCATAAAATCATGGGGGTGTGCCAGCACCTCAAACATAAAACTAATAGCTAGAACACAAAATAAATTATTGAGATATATCACTAACGCCCCGTGGTGAGCACAGCTGCAGAAATTATTAATGAAATTAGTATTAAATATCACGAAAAGCTGAAGGAACACTCGAACGTAGCAATACAAAAGATGAATACTACATCCCAAAAAGGCGCCTGAAGAAGAAATAGCCTGAAGACCTAATCACTTAAAATAAATTGTAGCCGTAGATAATATAGCCGTCTACTAGGGAATCTTCTCAATAGGTCACAATGACTCACAGAAAGTTATTGTATTTTCTGATTGTTTAATAAATAAATAAAAAAATAAATTTACAAATTATGAATCATTTTATTTGACGATTTTCAAACAAACACAAAATTTGTTGCGAATCAAATATTGCCTAACCGTACACAGCCGTGCGACAATGGTGGATTACAGAACAGTTTTCAATAAAATTCCCAAATCGTCCGGTAATATTAGCAGTCCAAAACGCAACATCAACATATACAAAAAAGAAAAACAGATATCTAGACCATCCGGTAACAGCCGTAATACGCACAATAAAACTAACAATCAGGAATGCAAAATTGCTCCTAACAAAGGAGATAAGCAGTTACCTAAACCGCCAGGTAATGACCGAAATATACACAACAATGTTAGCATCGAAGAATAGAAATCCGTCGTTACAAGTATAGAAGACCAGAAAATCAAACATTATTAGATATTGATTCTAAAAAGGTTACTTCGGAAGTTTACTAACTAAACCCAGTACCAATAAGTAATTATTAAGATACACTCCAACATGTAGCTCCAAAAACCAATCTGATAAAAAAAACAACATTGCTGCCTCTATTTTATATATATTTTATGCACGGAATCAATTATGTGCACGGAGATATTTGTGTCAAAATTTATATACTTTGAAAATAATAACAAACGGATAGGTGAAAGTTAATACGAAAGTTTCTGAAACATATAGCAGAGTCTTGAAATTGTTGAAAGATAAGAACACTCAGCTCCACACATATCAGAAAAAATCTAAGCAGTCGTTTAATATTATAGTTGGAAACCTACATCATAGTACCTACAATGGTATGTTAATAGAAGAAATTAAAAATTTATAACTTTGAAACCAGAATAACTAAACTTCCACTAAATATATTAGTTACTGAGCTTGAATAAAATACAAATAATAATAATAATAATAATAAAAATAAATTTATAAATTGAAATTTTTATACAGAACAAAAGTCGTCATTGATGAAAGAGAATGTCTCCTCTCATTGTGCAGTGTATGAGATGTCAAAGTTATGGACACACCTAAAACTATGCACACATCTACCAAGATGTGAAATGTGCAGGTGAACATTACGCTAAACAATGTTCATGAACTGGAAAAATCATTCCTTCCGCAGAATGATCATGCCAGTACAACAAGTACTAATCAAACAAATAACCAACAAAACGATATACAAGAGCTCAAAAATATGATGAAAGTCTTAATTGAACAGATCGTCAAAATGCTGAATCTATTCTCAACTGTTTTAGCAAAGAAATGAAACCTACAATACTTAACATATGTACATGGAACGCCAATGGCTTAACTCAACGTCGTCAAGAAGATAAACATTTCTTACTGCACAACAAAATAGACATTATGCTAATACACAATTTACTATCAAGAGCTACTTGAATATTTCAAACTGTAAACAAATTCTACAAGACGCCCAGGCAACGAAGCGCATAGATAATCTGCCATAATAATCAACTATAGAATCAAACACCATCTTTTAGAACGTTTTTATATTAATTTTTTACAAACAACAAATATTTCAATAAAATATCTTCATGGTCAACTTACAATTTCATCAATATTTTGCCCACCAAAACACAAAATTTAACAGGTGCTGTTTAATCAGTGCTTCAAGAACTTAGGCAACGCCTTCATAGCCGGCGGGGACTTCAACGGCAAACATACGTACAGAAAATAAAGATTATGAACCTAAGAGGACCTGAATTATATAATACTGTTACACCTTTAAACTTAACATTTATAGCGACTAGCAAACCCACATACTGGCCTTGATCTTACTTCAGATCACTCAGATTCCCAGTTTTTTTATATATAAGTAAAATTAATCAAAACCTTAAGAGTACAAGTCTCATAAACAAAAACAATAACTCGAACAAGTACAAAGAGAGTGTCTAAAATAATATAGACTGCTAAAATTTCTTGAAAAATAAACATGATATAGACCAGTGATTCCCAACGTGGGACGCACGTTCAACGCGGGGCCATTTAAAAATTTTGGTGATCTGAATGTAATGTAGAATAGTATTGGTAAAACGTTTAACAAACAATGCTTATATATAGATTTAACTAAGGTGTCCCAGTTTGACCTAGTTTTCAACCTTGCTTCCCTGATACCGAGGTTATGTTTTGTCTCCCGGGTTGACCTGACCATTAAAAAAAACAGCTTGAATTTGAATTTTTCTCATTACTTTATGATAAAATTAAAAATCCCCATTATAATCCAAAAATGATATATGCGATAAACTGCTTATATAAAACAATATATAAAAGAAAATGTTGTAAAATGCAAAAATTCTTATGGTTCAAATAGCCCTTTACTAATTACTTTAAACTTTTATATTAAAATTTACAAATATTACAAATATATAATTAGTTAAATCAAGTTTCTGACTACTTGGCACAAATGCTTTAAATTTAGTGACAAGACTCGACTTGAAATATGCACAAGATTGATATTTACTACTAGAGTCAAACACGAATAGAGTTTTATGCAAGGCTTTAAAAGCGGAAAATCGTAAATATGACTTAAGTTATTCACTCACTGTCAGTAACTATGGCTAAAGCTGAAATTAAATCAAAATAAACTAATTCTTATTGTACTGTAAATAGTACAAGGTTGGCAACTAAGTGCGGCTTTTACTGTTAGACTGCTTAAAAAGAATGTTTAGGTTTGTTGAGGTAGTCTACATGTAAAATACATTTTTTATTGTATAGTTAGAAATTCAGCTGTCAACAAGTAGGAAATATTATTTTGATCGGTTGTGGAGTTTTCGTTTAGCGTTTGTTAAAAGATGGAATATCAAAACAAACATTTTAGTCATATGCATTTTTATTTCTGCAAAGACAAAATCGATCCTCCCAAAGGTTCAGCGCTGACGTCTATATACTTAGCACCGCGATAGTGGAAAATGGAAAAACTGATATGACCTGATTTTTTGACGATTTTTTGCTGTCGATTGGTGCAAACTAATTTTTTTTTGCTCTTTCCGTTCTCGAGATAAATGGGTGGGGCCAAATTCGGTGCTAACTATATATATAGTCAGCACCGACCCCTTGAAGAATGCAAAAAATTTAAAATTTCTTTTTACTATCGTTATCAGTGATTTTTTTGCTGTCGAATGATGCAATTAATTTTTGGAAAAGTTTTGGCCATTATAGATTTTCACGCATAGGAAAATTTCCAAATTTGCCCATTTAAAAAAATTGACAATTTTGAAAATGCCCAATTTTTTTGCTCGCTTACTTAAATATAAAACAAAAAAAAATTTCACAAAATTTATTTTTTCACCCCTTTTCAGAGAGGTTGCCATTTTTTTGGGTGTCCACAGGTCACTTTTTTCAAAAGTTTAAAATTTGTTTCGGAATCTGTAATTTTTTTGCTCTGCGATACAAAAAAAAAAAATTTTTTTCATAGTATAGATACGAATAGTTTGCGTCCATGATAAGTACTACGATGCTTTTAAATTTATTTACGTACTCCCAAAACAGGCTTAATGAATCAATTGGTCAACAATATTTTGATAATTCATTAAAATATATATATATATATATATATATGTATATAATATATATATATATATATATATATATATATATATATTAACAAAGTCTAATAATCGGGCATAACATCAATAAAAAACATGAATTTCTTTCAAAAATTTATTTTAAATCCATACGTTTCGGCTTTAATCCTAGCCTTCATTCAATGGAAATTAAAAATAAAATTAAAAACTAAAACAATTGAATTGGAGTGAAAAGAAAAAATAAAATAGTAATTAGTACTTACAATTAGTAGATCTTAGTGTTAAATTGGAAAATTTTAATAATCCATGGTATTAGGATATGGTAATGCACTACACTATGTATTATAAACATTAATTTGAAATTACACAATATTTTCACGAAATACTGATTTGAAAAAATCACAAATGGATAGTGTGTTATTTGTAGACTGGTTGAAGATGTAATGGAGAAAGACATTTTTTAAAAAAATATTTTTACCAAGATTCTAACATGTGTGGAACGAATTGCGAATCCTTTGCACGAACGCTTTTATTGTTTTTGTAAGAAATTTGGAAATGTTATCTAAATAGAAGAGATTTGTGTCGCACAGCGTGTTGAGTTCATTCCGTTTATTTATTGTCTTATTGTTATAAATAGTTAAAAAAGATCCCTCTATGATTCTTGTAACCAAACCAATTTTAGTACAACTAATAGCACTATTTTTACCAAGACAAAAACCCCATTTAATATTGAACGACTCAGAAATCTCGTCTATCAAATAAATTGTTTAGACTGTAATTTAATTTACATAGGAGAAACTAGCCAGAACCTCAATAAACGGTTACAACAACATAAAAACAATTCAAAGAACCCCAAACAATTCAAAACTGTACTTGCAAACCATATATACACTTTAAAACACAATATGGACTTTTCTAATCCGACTGTACTACAATTCGAACAAAATTTATTTAAACAAAGAATCATAGAGGGATCTTTTTTAACTATTTATAACAATAAGACAATAAATAAACGGAATGAACTCAACACGCTGTGCGACACAAATCTCTTCTATTTAGATAACATTTCCAAATTTCTTACAAAACAATAAAAGCGTTCGTGCAAAGGATTCGCAATTCGTTCCACACATGTTAGAATCTTGGTAAAAATATTTTTTTAAAAAATGTCTTTCTCCATTACATCTTCAACCAGTCTACAAATAACACACTATCCATTTGTGATTTTTTCAAATCAGTATTTCGTGAAAATATTGTGTAATTTCAAATTAATGTTTATAATACATAGTGTAGTGCATTACCATATCCTAATACCATGGATTATTAAAATTTTCCAATTTAACACTAAGATCTACTAATTGTAAGTACTAATTACTATTTTATTTTTTCTTTTCACTCCAATTCAATTGTTTTAGTTTTTTAATTTTATTTTTAGTTTCCACTGAATGAAGGCTAGGATTATAGCCGAAACGTATGGATTTAAAATGAATTTTTGAAAGAAATTCATGTTTTTTATTGATGTTATGCCCGATTATTAGACTTTGTTATTACATATGTCAACATCAAATTTAGAATCATACAATATATATATATATATATATAGTTGACCAATTGATTCATTAAGCCTGTTTTGGGAGTACGTAAATAAATTTAAAAGCATCGTAGTACTTATCATGGACGCAAACTATTCGTTTCTATACTATGAAAAAAATTTTTCTTTTTTGTATCGCAGAGCAAAAAAATCACAGATTCCAAAACAAATTTTAAACTTTTGAAAAAAGTGACCTGTGGACACCCAAAAAAATGGCAACCTCTCTGAAAAGGGGTGAAAAAATAAATTTTATGAAATTTTTTTTTGTTTTATATTTAGGTAAGCGATAATCTGCCATAATAATCAACTATAGAATCAAACACCATCTTTTAGAACGTTTCCTACTTGTTGACAGCTGAATTTCTAACTATACAATAAAAAATGTATTTTACATGTAGACTACCTCAACAAACCTAAACATTCTTTTTAAGCAGTCTAACAGTAAAAGCCGCACTTAGTTGCCAACCTTGTACTATTTACAGTACAATAAGAATTAGTTTATTTTGATTTAATTTCAGCTTTAACCATAGTTACTGACAGTGAGTGAATAACTTAAGTCATATTTACGATTTTCCGCTTTTAAAGCCTTGCATAAAACTCTATTCGTGTTTAACTCTAGTAGTAAATATCAATCTCTTGTGCATATTTCAAGTCGAGTCTTGTCACTAAATTTAAAGCATTTGTGCCAAGTAGTTAGAAACTTGATTTAACTAACTATATATTTGTAATATTTGTAAATTTGAATATAAAAGTTTAAAATAATTAGTAAAGGGCTATTTGAACCATAAGAATTTTTGCATTTTGCAACATTTTCTTTTATATATTGTTTTATATAAGCAGTTTATCGCATATATCATTTTTAGATTATAATGGGGATTTTTAATTTTATCATAAAGTAATGAGAAAAATTCAAATTCAAGCTGTTTTTTTTAATGGTCAGGTCAACCCGGGAGACAAAACATAACCTCGGTATCCGGGAAGCAAGGTTGAAAACTAGGTCAAACTGGGACACCTTAGTTAAATCTATATATTAGCATTGTTTGTTAAACGTTTTATCAATACTATTCTACATTACATTCAGATCACCAAAATTTTTAAATGGCCCCGCGTTGGACGTGCGTCCCACGTTGGGAATCACTGGTCTATATCATGTTTATTTTTCAAGAAATTTTTGCAGTCTATATTATTTTAGACACTCTCTTTGTACTTGTTCGAGTTATTATTATTGTTTATGAGACTTGTACTCTTAAGTTTTTGATTAATTTTACTTATATATAAAAAAACTGGGAATCTGAGTGATCTGAAGTAAGATCAAGGCAGGTATGTGGGTTTGCTAGTCGCTATAAATGTTAAGTTTAAAGGTGTAACAGTATTATATAATTCAGGTCCTCTTAGGTTCATAATCTTGATTTTCTATACGTATGTTTGCCGTTGAAGTCCCCACCGGCTATGAAGGCGTTGCCTAAGCTCTTGAAGCACTGATTAAACAGCACCTGTTAAATTTTGTGTTTTGGTGGGCAAAATATTGATGAAATTGTAAGTTGACCATGAAGATATTTTATTGAAATATTTGTTGTTTGTAAAAAATTAATATAAAAACGTTCTAAAAGATGGTGTTTGATTCTATAGTTGATTATTATGGCAGATTATCGCTTACTTAAATATAAAACAAAAAAAAAAAATCATAAAATTTATTTTTTCACCCCTTTTCAGAGAGGTTGCCATTTTTTTGGGTGTCCACAGGTCACTTTTTTCAAAAGTTTAAAATTTGTTTCGGAATCTGTGATTTTTTTGCTCTGCGATACAAAAAAGAAATTTTTTTTTCATAGTATAGAAACGAATAGTTTGCGTCCATGATAAGTACTACGATGCTTTTAAATTTATTTACGTACTCCCAAAACAGGATTAATGAATCAATTGGTCAACAATATTTTGATAATTCATTAAAATATATATATATATATATTTAATATATATATATATATATATATATATATATATAAATATTTTGTATGATTCTGAATTTGATGTTGACATATGTATTAACAAAGTCTAATAATCGGGCATAACATCAATAAAAAACATTAATTTCTTTCAAAAATTTATTTTAAATCCATACGTTTCGGCTATAATCCTAGCCTTCATTCAGTGGAAACTAAAAATAAAATTAAAAACTAAAACAATTGAATTGGAGTGAAAAGAAAAAATAAAATCGTAATTAGTACTTACAATTAGTAGATCTTAGTGTTGAATTGGAATATTTTAATAATCCATGGTATTAGGATATGGTGATGCACTACACTATGTATTATAAACATTAACTTGAAATTACACAATATATTCACAAAATACAGATTTGAAAAAATCACAAATGGATAGTGTGTTATTCGTAGACTGGTTGAAGATGTAATGGAGAAAGACATTTTTTTAAAAAATATTTTTACCAAGATTCTAACATGTGTGGAACGAATTGCGAATCCTTTGCACGAACGCTTTTATTGTTTTGTAAGAAATTTGGAAATGTTATCTAAATAGAAGAGATTTGTGTCGCACAGCGTGTTGAGTTCATTCCGTTTATTTATTGTCTTATTGTTATAAATAGTTAAAAAAGATCCCTCTATGATTCTTTGTTTAAATAAATTTTGTTCGAATTGTAGTACAGTCGGATTAGAAAAGTCCATATTGTGTTTTAAAGTGTATATATGGTTTGCAAGTACAGTTTTGAATTGTTTGGGGTTCTTTGAATTGTTTTTATGTTGTTGTAACCGTTTATTGAGGTTCTGGCTAGTTTCTCCTAGGTAAATTAAATTACAGTCTAAACAATTTATTTGATAGACGAGATTTCTGAGTCGTTCAATATTAAATGGGGTTTTTGTCTTGGTAAAAATAGTGCTAGTAGTTGTACTAAAATTGGTTACAAGTCGAAGTCCAGATTTACAAAAAAGTTTTTTCCAAGAAACATACAATTCTTTAATGTATGGCAAACATATTATACCAGAATGAGTTTCTGAGTCAGGTAAATCGTTATGTACTGTGCAATTGTCCATTTTATTCAAAAGGTACGTTCGTCTGTTACTAGTTACGGAATTTATAAGTTTTAGGTGATAAGAGTTATCTGTTAGAATTTTTGTAATTAATTTGATGTTGTTTCCCAAAATGTTAGATTTATTATAGTACCTATTTTCATTTTGAGTGGATGATAAAAAAAGTAATTAAGGTAGCGTCCAGAGTTAGTTGGTTTTTGGTACCAATTTGTTATTAGTTTGTTATCTGTAGTACGTATAAGTTTTATGTCTAAGAAACTTATCAAGTTCATTGTCTCCAATTCCACTGTAAATTTTAATTTTTTATTGACGTTGTTAAATTGATCAATTATCATAGTGACATCATCACTAGGGATACAAGTGATAATGTCATCTACATAACGGTAATAAAAAATATGTTTACTGTAATTTTTAAAAATTGTATTTTCGAGAAGTTGTAATGATATTTCTGCTAAAGATGGACTTGCTGGGGATCCCATTGGCGCCCCAAAAATTTGATAATAAAAAGAGCCATTGAATTTAAAATAAGTATTAGAGACAATGAACTTGACAGTTTCCCTGAAACAGTGCAACGATAAAGAAGTCAACGGGGAAATTTCATTCCATCGGATTGTTATTGCGTCTAAAATAAGGTCTAGGGGTACATTAGTAAAAAGTGAGACTACGTCTAAGCTAATTAGTTTGTAGTTGTATGGTATATAATTTATCTTGTGTTTTAAGTCAGTAACGAGTTCATAAGAATTTTTTATGTAGTGTGGTGATTGTTTTGTTATTGTAGTTAAAATGTTACTTATGTATTTTGAGAGTTTATATAGGGGGGTATTAATGTCCGAAACTATTGGTCTAAAAGGTAAATTATTTTTGTGGACTTTGGGAAGGCCATAAAGTCTGGGAAAATATGGGTGCAAATTTTTCAGGTCAGAAGTTATCTCTTTTGTTAGTTGTTTGTTTGTCTAAATATTTATGGCACGTGCGGTTTATATAGTCAGTTGGATCGTTATTGGTAATTTTGTAAGTATTAGTGCCAAGTGATAATTCAGATATTTTATTTATATAGTCTTGTTTGTCTATGATAACAGTGATGTTGCCTTTATCCGCTTTAGTGACCACTATATCCGTATGATTTTGGAGAAATATTTTGCATGCTTTAAGGTCTCTAAGAATATTATCGTAAGTTGTATTTTTAGTATTAAAGGAATTAATATGTTGGATGAATTTTTTACAAAAAAGATTTCTAGTGTGAATTTTAGTTTTCGGATCTTTAATTTGTTGTAAACCATATTCTAAATTACTAAGCAATTTGATAAAGTTAAAATCACGACAAGTAGCAGGAACTGAATTCTAACAGATCTAACAGATAACTGAATTCTAACAATATCTAACAGATAACTCTTATCCCCTAAAACTTATAAATTCCGTAACTAGTAACAGACGAACGTACCTTTTGAATAAAATGGACAATTGCACAGTACATAACGATTTACCTGACTCAGAAACTCATTCTGGTGTAATATGTTTGCCATACATTAAAGAATTGTATGTTCCTTGGAAAAAACTTTTTTGTAAATCTGGACTTTGACTTGTAACCAATTTTAGTACAACTACTAGCACTATTTTTACCAAGACAAAAACCCCATTTAATATTGAACGACTCAGAAATCTTGTCTATCAAATAAATTGTTTAGACTGTAATTTAATTTACATAGGAAAAACTAGCCAGAACCTCAATAAACGGTTACAACAACATAAAAACAATTCAAAAAACCCCAAACAATTCAAAACTGTACTTGCAGACCATATATACACTTTAAAACACAATATAGACTTTTCTAATTCGACTGTACTACAATTCGAACAAAATTTATTTAAACGAAGAATCATAGAGGGATCTTTTTTAACTATTTATAACAATAAGACAATAAATAAACGGAATGAACTCAACTCGCTGTGCAACACAAACCTCTTCTCTTTAGATAACATTTCCAAATTTCTTACAAAACAATAAAAGCGTTCGTGCAAAGGATTCGCAATTCGTTCCACAATCTTGGTAAAAATATTTTTAAAAAAAATGTCTTTCTCCATTACATCTTCAACAAGTCTACGAATAACACACTATTCATTTGTGATTTTTTCAAATCAGTATTTTGTGAAAATATTGTGTAATTTCAAGTTAATGTTTATAATACATAGTGTAGTGCATTACCATATCCTAATGCCATGGATTATTAAAATTTTCCAATTTAACACTAAGATCTACTAATTGTAAGTACTAATTACTATTTTATTTTTTCTTTTCACTCCAATTCAATTGTTTTAGTTTTTAATTTTATTTTTAGTTTCCACTGAATGAAGGCTAGGATTATAGCCGAAACGTATGGATTTAAAATAAATTTTTGAAAGAAATTCATGTTTTTTATTGATGTTATGCCCGATTATTAGACTTTGTTAATACATATGTCAACATCAAATTCAGAAACATACAAAATATATATATATATATATATATATATACATATATATTTTAATGAATTATCAAAATATTGTTGACCAATTGATTCATTAAGCCTGTTTTGGGAGTACGTAAATAAATTTAAAAGCATCGTAGTACTTATCATGGACGCAAACTATTCGTTTCTATACTATGAAAAAAATTTTTCTTTTTTGTATCGCAGAGCAAAAAAATCACAGATTCCGAAACAAATTTTAAACTTTTGAAAAAAGTGACCTGTGGACACCCAAAAAAATGGCAACCTCTCTGAAAAGAGGTGAAAAAATAAATTTTATGAAATTTTTTTTTTGTTTTATATTTAAGTAAGCGAGCAAAAAAAATGGGCATTTTCAAAATTGTCATTTTTTTTAAATTGGCAAATTTGGAAATTTTCCTATGCGTGAAAATCTATAATGGCCAAAACTTTTCCAAAAATTAATTGCATCATTCGACAGCAAAAAAATCACTGATAACGATAGTAAAAAGAAATTTTAAATTTTTTGCATTCTTCAAGGGGTCGGTGCTGACTATATATATAGTTAGCACCGAATTTGGCCCCACCCATTTATCTCAAGAACGGAAAAAGCAAAAAAAATTTAGTTTGCACCAATCGACAGCAAAAAATCGTCAAAAAATCAAGTCATATCAGTTTTTCCATTTTCCACCATCGCGGTGCTAAGTATATAGACGTCAGCGCTGAACCTTTGGGAGGATCGATTTTGTCTTTGCAGAAATAAAAATGCATATGACTAAAATGTTTGTTTTGATATTCCATCTTTTAACGAACGCTAAACGAAAACTCCACAACCGATCAAAATAATATTTCCTACTTGTTGACAGCTGAATTTCTAACTATACAATAAAAAATGTATTTTACATGTAGACTACCTCAACAAACCTAAACATTCTTTTTAAGCAGTCTAACAGTAAAAGACGCACTTAGTTGCCAACCTTGTACTATTTACAGTACAATAAGAATTAGTTTATTTTGATTTAATTTCAGCTTTAGCCATAGTTACTGACAGTGAGTGAATAACTTAAGTCATATTTACGATTTTCCGCTTTTAAAGCCTTGCATAAAACTCTATTCGTGTTTAACTCTAGTAGTAAATATCAATCTCTTGTGCATATTTCAAGTCGAGTCTTGTCACTAAATTTAAAGCATTTGTGCCAAGTAGTCAGAAACTTGATTTAACTAATTATATATTTGTAATATTTGTAAATTTAAATATAAAAGTTTAAAATAATTAGTAAAGGGCTATTTGAACCATAAGAATTTTTGCATTTTGCAACATTTTCTTTTATATATTGTTTTATATAAGCAGTTTATCGCATATATCATTTTTAGATTATAATGGGGATTTTTAATTTTATTATAGAGTAATGAGAAAAATTCAAATTCAAGCTGTTTTTTTTTAATGGTCAGGTCAACCCGGGAGACAAAACATAACCTCGGTATCAGGGAAGCAAGGTTGAAATCTAGGTCAAACTGGGACACCTTAGTTAAATCTATATATAAGCATTGTTTGTTAAACGTTTTACCAATACTATTCTACTTTACATTCAGATCACCAAAATTTTTAAATGGCCCCGCGTTGGACGTGCGTCCCACGTTGGGAATCACTGGTCTATATCATGTTTATTTTTCAAGGAATTTTTGCAGTCTATATTATTTTAGACACTCTCTTTGTACTTGTTCGAGTTATTATTTTTGTTTATGAGACTTGTACTCTTAAGTTTTTGATTAATTTTACTTATATATAAAAAAACTGGGAATCTGAGTGATCTGAAGTAAGATCAAGGCCAGTATGTGGGTTTGCTAGTCGCTATAAATGTTAAGTTTAAAGGTGTAACAGTATTATATAATTCAGGTCCTCTTAGGTTCATAATCTTGATTTTCTGTACGTATGTTTGCCGTTGAAGTCCCCGCCGGCTATGAAAGCGTTGCCTAAGCTCTTGAAGCACTGATTAAACAGCACCTGTTGAATTTTGTGTTTTGGTGGGAAAATATTGATGAAATTGTAAGTTGACCATGAAGATATTTTATTGAAATATTTGTTGTTTGTAAAAAATTAATATAAAAACGTTCTAAAAGATGGTGTTTGATTCTATAGTTGATTATTATGGCAGATTATCGCTTACTTAAATATAAAACAAACAAAAAATTTCATAAAATTTATTTTTTCACCCCTTTTCAGAGAGGTTGCCATTTTTTTGGGTGTCCACAGGTCACTTTTTTCAAAAGTTTAAAATTTGTTTCGGAATCTGTGATTTTTTTTGCTCTGCGATACAAAAAAGAAAAATTTTTTTCATAGTATAGAAACGAATAGTTTGCGTCCATGATAAGTACTACGATGCTTTTAAATTTATTTACGTACTCCCAAAACAGGCTTAATGAATCAATTGGTCAACAATATTTTGATAAATTATATATATATATATATATATATATATATATATACTAGCTGACCCGGCAAACCTGGATCCTATATTCCCATTCTAGAGATGGGTAACTCACTCTGGAGTTATCACTCGGATACAACTCCTCCCTCGGAGTGAATCCGAGTGGAGTTATTTCACAGGATTTGTCATATCCGACTTCCTTAAACTGGTATTAAATCTGTTAACTCGTACAGACATTTAGCGTTTTTGTCGATTTTGCTTTGAGAAGGAAGCGGTCACTTTCTTATCTCGCAGGCAGTTTCATGACCTTTTTTAGGTACAAAAGACAAAATAAATACCATTGTGTATTTTCCAGAAAATACAAAAATGTTACTTTAAAGATACAGAACAATGAAATTGTATTCAAGTGTGAATGGCTCAAATGTATAATTTATTGAATAGTAAGGGGTGATATTTCTAACTACGACAATCTGTGGCCGTAAATGATGGCAAATAAATACGAAACGAAATACATTTAAAATGAAAAATATACGAAACGAAAGACATTTATTTAATCTTGTTTTTCCATAGCCTGAAATATCAACACTTTAGAGTACAAAATTTATCAGTGATATTATTAGTATTAAAACAGAAAAAATATTCATTATTATATTATTACTTTTACACAATTATATAATTGTGTAGAAGTAATAATATGCTAATCGAACTACGCGATATAATATTAATTCTCAAATGGAAATAGCAAAAGAATTTTTTTTTTTAATTTCAATAATTATTACAAATGTTAAATTATTAACATATAGTAATATTAATAAATAATAACATAAATTTAAATAAATAAAAGTGCAAAGGATAAAATTTACATGAAAATAATATCCATAATATTTGATTTGATATAAAATATAAGTAAATAATAATAAAAATAAAATTAATAAATAATATAAATAAAATTTCTGAATAATAAAATAATACTAGAAAAATAATAAAATATAACAAAATAACAATAATAGAAATAGTAAGATAATAATAATAATAATAATAATAATAATAATAATAATGTTAGCGTTTACAAATTTATGAGATCATTGGGAATTTTTCGTTTTAGCCTTGTTGGGCGCGTTTCTGAGAATACTTTGTGTGCCAAGTAATTTGAGTGTACGTCTATTCTTCTTTTGTAGTTGTTTGTTTTTTGTTGAATTAGGAAAGAAATTTAGAAGAAAAATTTTGAAAACAGAAGTATTACGTTTTGCTTTTATTACAAAGTTTACTACATAATTTTTATATAAAATATTAAATCAAAAAAATCAATTATTTTCTCATCAAAAGGAAATCATTAAATTGAATTTGATTCTCAAATTTTGCGTTTTTACTTTGGTCAACTCTGCTAAAAATACGAGTCACTGAGTCGATCATCTGGTCGACCGAAAATTTTTACAATCCGTCATTTATTCGTGATTTTTTTAGAAAAATTATTCTATTGATAATTATTTATAAATTTTTATTTCAAATAATTGATGGGATTTGACAAATCCTTAGATACATAAACAGCGTACTATAGAACACATTTGTTTCGAGTATTTCTGTTTCAAAATTGTCGGAGTCGTGGAGTTATTAAGCGGATATAACTCCACCATGAAGCGGAGTCAAATCCGAATCGATCCGGCTTCGGATATAATAAGCCATCTCTATCCCATTCAATTATTATTACTCAATAATAAATGCTTTTATAAATCTAGTTTGAAACTAATTGATGCAAGATATTTTTGACCAAATCCTCTTTGGCCAGCACAAATAAATTTTTCGGCGATCTTACACATGAGCATCCCACATATAATTGTCTGTGCAAAAAAACATTGATATTCTAAATTAACAAAAACGGGCTTTGTTAGTCCCTGAGCCTTGGTGATATTCATCACAAATGAAAATCGTATCAGAAATTGTAACCTCTTGAATGGTATTGTGCAATCTGAGGGTATCTTAAGAATCCGATTTAGAAGATTCCCTTTTCATTTAAAACTTCCTTGCAGCACATGCTTTCTGTTTTATTTCTAAAGTTCATTGCCTGACAATATTGGCATACTTTATTCATTGCACCAATTGCAATCTTTCAATGAGCAGAATAGTTAATATTCGAAAGCAAGACGAACAAATAATGCTCGTGTTAATGTATAGCAGGTTTGTTGTCTTTGTCAATGTTTCAATACTTACATGGTTATTTTTCAATAGACTCAATAGACGCACCATCAATAAATTAATATAAGTCTCAATGAACTGCAAGTGTATCACTACGTTCATCATCAATAGATAATAATTTATTTAATTTTAATCAATAGATTTGTATCGTGTAATAATATAACAGTGTTCAATATATTAATATATATACCGTGACTGGTGATATTATCTGCTAAAACTCCGCTTTCAATAAGCATTTGACATATAATAACCTAACCTCACAAATATATTTCGCCGTATGCTTATTATCAACACCAAATCACAATTGGCAACATAAAAATACATAATATTTTCCAACCGTCACCGTAGCTCGTAATGCATAGATAAGTAAACGTAATGCGTCAACCGTTATGCTTATTTATCTATGGCGTTAACTCCTGCATCGAATCGTTCATTGCATTTGTTGCTGTATGGTCTTTGTCTTGAGTGGTAGACTCTCGACAGAACTCAAACTATGGTAAAATGTCAAAATATTTTTTAATTAAATAATATAAAATTTCGGCTATTAATTGAGATTTTTAATATATCCTATGCCCTAAATGGGATCCATATGTACACGGTGAGCAAAACAAATTTTAAATCGGTTCAGTATTTTAGGCGTCCATCGCAGATGTAAGGTGTGACACTAAATTTACATATATTAAGAAGATATATATATATATATATATATATCTCATATATAAAAATGGATCGCAAAATGTGTTGGTAAGCGCATAACTCAACAACGCCTGGACCAATTTGGCCAATTCTTTTTTTAAAATGTTCGTTGAAGTCCAAGGATGGTTGTTACGGTGAGAAAAAAACGAATAATTGCCGGGAAAAACCCTAAAAACAGCCCTTTTCTTCTTTAATCGAGTAGGAAACGCAATTTGTAAAAAAAACAATGATCTATGTCATGACATTTTGTGTAGTTTTTGATAGTCTAATTTTGAATATATTTATATTAACATAAAAATATCTTTCTCTTAATCAAGCTATATTGGCAGCCAAAAACATTGATGTAAATTAATTAAATTTCAAAATTCAAGAACAAATTACAGGCGAATCAGTTGATTCGGCAACTAACCAAGACGATCCACCGGAGTTTTTAAACTCGCTGGATTTGCTAGGATTGTCACCTCACAATCTTCAATTAAGGGTTGGATCGGCAATTATATTGTTGCGAAATATCGACCAACTATATTCAAAGGATAGTATAAAGCAGAAGATGTTCTCGCACCATGCACCCAATGCGTTTCCAGTGCGTTTATGGTATCATTAAGTGTTTGTGGTATTAATTTAGAAAACCCATGCTCACATGGAAAATTGTATGTTGTTTGTTCCCGTATTGGAAAACCATCAGATTTGTTTGTCTATGCGCCAGGTAATCAAACAAAATATCGTTTATCACAAAGCACTACAATGAAAATTGAACTGATTTTTGAATTATGATTTACATTATTAAAATTACTTACTTTTAAATGCTTATAGTGTCTTATTTAATTATTCTTAATTCACACCGAATTATTACGAGGGTGAAGGTTCTGTTCAGGATAATTTTTTGCAAAGAATAGAAAAAAGGTAGGCACAAAACACCGCCACATTACAATTTTTTTTTTGACAGGACGGAGTCTGTTGGGCCGGCTAGTATATATATATATATATATATATATATATATATATATATATATATATATATATGGTAGAATCTTGGATTTGTGTATATTTTGTAGAGTTTCGAACAAGAATCCAAAAATAATAACAAAACAAAAATAAAAACAAAATTTTTATTTTGATCATATTATCATATTTCTGTACATTATTATATTTTTTTGCAATTAATTTATTATTTAAGAAAAATCTATTTTCTTTTCCTAAACATATTGTTTGCTAAAATCTCATCAAGATCATGTTTCTTGACAGATGTCCTGGAGATGGAACGTACCTAGTTCCGAAACGTCGACAGTAAACAAATAATTAAATAGAGAAATTGTTTATTAAAAACTTTCCTTGTTTTTTTATTTTTTATTATTTTTGGATTCTTGTTCGAAACTCTACAATATATATATATATATATATATATATGTATATATATATATATATATATATATATATATATATGTTCATATTAATATTCAATGTTAATTTGAAATATTATTCATTTTCCGATTTTTGTAATACACAACGAAATTATACATTAGAGTTGAAAATTTATTTTTACTTTCTTTATCAGTTACCTTTTTTGCTGTCGAATGGTGTAATTATTTTTCGGAAAAGGTTTACCGATCATAGATTTTCACGAATCGGAAAATTCCTAAATTTGCCAATATAAAAAAATTGACAATTTTGAAAATGTCTATTTTTTTGCTCGCTTAAATATGAAACAAAAAATTTTTTTCAAAATATTTATTTTTTCACCTCTTTTTAGAAAGGTTGCCAATTTTTTTGAGTGCTCACAGGTCACTTTTTCAAAAGTTTAAAAATTATTTCGGAATCTGTGATTTTTTGCTCTGCGATACAAAAAAGAAAAATTCCAAAAAATAAATTCTAATTTTGGAGTATATTTTAATTTTTTGAGTATTTTTAAGTATCTTTGTATACTCATTCATAGAATAGTCTTCTGATGATTGATGATAGCAAAAGTGCGGTTCTTACAAGTTTTCATGTTTGATACAACAATGATATATAAACTACATTAATGCCAACATCAACAATGATATATATATGCATACAGGGCCGGTCCTGGGGTTCTCAGCGCCCGCATGCAAGATTTGTTCTAGCGCCCCCTCCCTCAATAATTTTACCTGTTTTAACATTTAAAATTATATAAATATTTACGTAAATTTTTTAAATTGATTTTTAATCAATCTGGATTTAGTACAGAAAAAATTAGATATAATCTAAAAGCTTATAACATACAATGATTTTAATTTCATTTAGAAAATCGAAGAAATTTGCGGGTTGACCATAATCAAATATTTTACTTTTTCAAGTATTTCTATGTATATATATTAATATTACACATATGTATAATAATAATATTTGGGTTTTGAAATATTTTACTTATTTCATTTTTAAACATAACACTCGTTTTTCATGTCGGATTTTTTTTAAAATTTAATTTTATTTTTTTTTCCATTATTTACAATTGTAAATTGAATATTAATATTCAAAATCGCATCGTAAACTTCTACTTATTGATATCGTAAGAGCCGAATTGTATCCATGTTTACTGTTTGTAATTGTTATTTTAAAGTTAAATTTTTAACATATTTTAAAAGATGCAAAGAAATTACATATTTTATTGAACTATGTTGAAAACAAAACACAATTATATTTGTACCTGTATGCTTACGAGTTAATAATTAAACTTAGTATGGACATCACTAGGTATAAAAATTTACTAGGTGCAAATATGCGATTTTTGTTTCTAAGTACATTTTGCTTCCATTTTTCCTATTTGCTCCATTTCCATAAACCACGCATGTCTTCAACTTTAAAGTTCATCAGAAGCGAAACATTTTCAACAAAACAAAAGTTACTATTCAGTTTCTCGGTCTTTATAAGCCATTTTCTAAGCACTGACTTCCCATTTTCCATTTTTCTCTATTATAATGTGTATCTATTTGTTTAACAAGTTTTGTTAAAACTAAATAAGCTCGCAATTTCTCGTCAATAATGCCAAATAATTAAAATCTTCGTAGGTTTGCGCTTACGGGATTGAGCACCAAATAATTTCTTTTTCGATTGCACGTTAACTTGAAACGAAAAAAAAATTAATAAGTGCATTAAACAATAAGCAGAACAATAATTTACTAATTTGCAGAGTAATTAATTGTTTCTACTGTATCACATTGCAAATTGAATTTGCTTTTTGTGTCTCCGTATCCATAGTTAAATTAGATTGTTTATTATAATCTATTAAGTATTCTAGATTTCATATTAAAAAAATATGAATAATATATTATAAATTTCATTTCCGAATCTCGTTTTGGCGCCCCCTAAGGCGTGCGCGCGCATTTTTTGCATGCATCGCATGCAAGGCAGGACCGGCCCTATATGTATAATACATATATAAAGACTACATTAATTAGTCTAACTAATAAAAATTTTTACACCAAAGTGATTTCAGTAAATAAATAATACGTCTTTGGCCACCCGCCGCCGAGAGACTCTACGCCGTATATATATATATATATATATATATATATATATATATATATAGTTTTTTTGTGGCCCGCTTGAAGTTAAGCCTTGCTTATGCGGCCCGATTGCTCCTTTGAGTTTGACATCTTTTTGACGTAGAGAGTCCCTACGCACTGGGTCTCTCGAAGATGAGCGAGTGAGACCGCTATATATAAGCACCGCGATTCCTGTTACATTTTAACAAATTCATATAAAAATGGTATGAGACTATTAATTCCGATCGAGCACATATTTTTGTAAAGGTATTGGTGATGTTTTTGTTATATACTTAATTGGGCAAAAGATAAGCATATTTAAAGCGGATTGCAATCCGCTTCCACACCACGAAAAAAATCAAAATTAAAATTTATTTTTTTGAATTTTTCTTTTTTGTATCGCAGAGCAAAAAAATCCCAGATTCCGAAACAAATTTTAAACTTTTGAAAAAGTGACCTGTGGATACCCAAAAAAATTGGCAACCTCTCTGAAAAGATTTTAGTTTGCACCAATCGACAGCAAAAAAATCGTCAAAAAATCAGGTCATATCAGTTTTGCCAATTTTCACCATCGCTGTGCCAAGTATATAGACGTTCAGCGCTGTTTATGGTGTCGAAGCCTTAAAAAAAAATATCTACGTTAAAATTGATTTGGAAAATGTCATCCTGGTGAGTTTTCACTCACTGCTGCTCTAATTGCCCAATCAAAAGTTTTGGACAACTTAATCAAAGCAATAATCAATTCGGCTAATAGAAACAATTTGGCTATGTTTTAAAATTATTCGGGTTTGCTTGGAATTTTTCACCACATTCACCAAATATTCTTGACTACGAATTATCCGAATAAAACCCTTGAAATAAAAAAATATCATGATGGTGTCTATATACTGTGTCTAATTCAATTTTTGCTAATAAAAACTAGAAGTTTTATAAACTTGGGATAATAATGCTTTTCAGAAGATAACAAAAGGTCATCGATCAAAATGGTGAATTCATTACACGACAAAGTTATTTAATTCCACGCTAAAGTTGTCTTTGATTTTCAAACAAAAATAAGAACTTACTTAGTTGCAAACGATATCTACCAATTTCTAACAAAAATGCGCATTTACTTAGTTGCCAACCTGATAATTACAATTTTCCGTTTCGGTTTAAAAAAAGATTTACCAAAAAAAGATATATAAAATTTAAATATAATTCCGTTCTGAGTTAAGAAAATTTCAACTATTTAAGTAGACTCGTGAAGACATGGCTTTATGAAGAAACTGAAACCAAATGCCCAAATGTTAACATATGTACAAAAATTTGCTATAATTTATTGATAAAAAAGAAATAGACTCTGAACAACACAATGTGAAGACTTAAATTGAAAGCTCAGTCAGTTTGAAACCTAATATAAAATCTTTGTGCAGGATGTACCAAGCTTAAGTATAGCATTAAATAAATTAAAAAAAAAACAGTAATAAAATTAGTTTGAAATTTCCGTTTTTAACTTCCCGCAGGGCTTATAAGTTATAGTAATTGCAAAAAAATTGAAAATGACAATTTTTATATATCTTTATGTTTCAAGGTTTCTGAGTATTTTGGCATACTTTGAAAAAAAAAAATAGATGTGTGTGTGTATGTACGTGTGCGTGTGTGCGGATACAAATTTTCGTCGACAATTTCGGGAACATCGATCAACCGATTTGAATAATTTAAAAAACATTCGATTTGTATTGATAAGGAAACGTGCTGATTAGTTTTTGGCGAAGGCAAAACGGTAACTCAGTTTTTAAAAGAATGGAGCGTCCGATTTTAATAATTCAAAAAACATTTTATTTGTATTGATAAGATGAATAACTGGTCAAATTTTTGGGAAGGCAGGTCTAGCGGTTATGGAGTCTCATTAAAAAGAAGTTATAAAGTGTCATTTGGCGGTCAAAAATGTTTATTGGACATATATTCAAATTATCAGATATTTTATAGAGATTTTAATAATGTGTACACAATTTGTGTAAATTTTTTTGAGTTCCGTACCAAGATTTTTAATTTTGGAGCTTATGTATATGGTTCAAACAAATGTCCTCGACATTTTCGACAGTATGGAATAACCGATTCATAAATTTGAATATTATTCGGTTCGTACTCGATTGCAAGGCGTTTTTGCAAAAGGCAATTTTGCCGTTTTGGAGGTATGGAGCGCAAAGGATGTAAAAACGGTTATGCAGTTTCTGAGAGAATGGATCATCCGATTAAATTACTTCAAAAAACATTTTGCTTAAGTACACAGTGTGCAAAAAATGCATTTACACAAAATTATATAATTTTGAAAATTTTCAAAAAAAAATCCAAATTTTCAAAAAAAATCAAAATTTAAAAAACTCAAATTTTCGAAATTTTTCATTTTCAAAAAAAAAACTAAATTTTGAAAAATTAAAAAAAAAAGATTTGTTACAAAAATTTACTTATTCATCATTTTATGGGGGGTTCATAACGTTTTTAGAAACCTGTAGGTGAGGTGGGATCCAAAAAGGTTGAGAATCACTGATATAGGCTATGCAATAGATAATCTAATAAAGTTAATATGCTTTGCAGCAGAAAATTTTACGCTTGTTGATATTCGCAGTTTTACTGAATATAGAATTAATATCAATATCAAAGATTGCAGCAAAGAGAAACTCGCGTAAATTTTTTTTTTCTTTATTTGAACGGCGATCAGAACTTATGGGTTCTATGAGCTGTTGTGATTAATATATTATAAACTACGTTTGTTTTATTACAGATAGCAACCCAAGCAGTTGTCACATCTCTGTATGATAAATTTTTATTACAATCTCTGTAATAGGGCAAGTATGGTGCAACAATGAGGGCTGTTTTCACTTGGAAACATATTGCTATTTATATTTCCAAGTGAAAATCGTTGTCACTGTGGCTTGACAACAGGCTGCTCAAAGTGGAGCGTAAAATATGGCAAACAATAACAAGAGATATACGTAATATACTCGTAGTGGCTGAGAATAAGCAAAACTTGAATAAAGCGTGTAAAGAACTGAAATTAATACTCAAGGAATGTAGCAGTTCAAGATTTTAATACCGCGTGGAAAACAATACCTTAATGAAAGACAGAAATTACGCTTAGTGGAACTTAACAGAAAGGCTGAAGCATCCATTTCTTGCTATGCCATCAATTAAAAAACATGTTAACACTTGAGCAGTAAGTCACAAAGCAAAAGCTTTAGCCTTCTCGGACAACTTCTACTAAATATTTTATCCTCTGCAGCGATAATGTGCTTTTTTAGAAGAACAGTTTATATTCGATTATTTAGACTAAACGGCAGTGCAAACAGATAATTTAACAATGCATAAAACATGCAAAAAGGCAAGTCTCCAAGCTTTGATAAAATCACTAAACAAATGATGAAAGAATTACCAGAAATGTGAACAAGTTTTATGACAATTATCTTTAATTTAATATTAAGACTTAAAATATACACCCGAAAATGAGAATTGGCTAAAATAATCATTATTACAAAACCTGGTGAAAATCATTAGAATATAAATTCATACCGGCAAATAAGTCTATTACCGGTAGTATCAAATATGTTTTAAAAACTTCTTTTAAAAAACTTATTCCTGTACTTATGAACAAAAATTATTCCGGCACTCCAGTTTGGGTTCAGGAAACTCCATTCGACTTTGGATCAAGCCGTACAGTTAATGAGATAAATGCAACGCTCCAAGAGAAGAAGTATTGTTTGGCTGTATTTCTGGAAATATCTCAAGCCTACGATAAAGTCTGGCAAACA
The DNA here is from genome assembly GCF_003426905.1 of Ctenocephalides felis. NCBI lineage: Eukaryota > Metazoa > Arthropoda > Insecta > Siphonaptera > Pulicidae > Ctenocephalides > Ctenocephalides felis. Next base: position 108,621,468 of record NW_020538040.1, read on the forward strand.
AACCTAAAATTATATCGCCTTTTAGGACCAAGATCAAACCTTTCAACGTACAATAAACTTCTGATACACAAAACCATTTTAAAACCGACATGGAAATAAGGCATTTCGTTCTGGGGCTGCACTGGTAAAACTAACATTAGACGACGTTGTTTATATATGTTTGAAAGAAATATATATAAACAAAATCTAATTAAGCGGACTTATTGTTAGAATGAATATATTTTACTTCAAATGCATCAATATTTTGTTCGTGAAATATATGCACTGAGTTAACAATTTTAAATAGTTCATGTAGGCGTAGGATTCGAACCCGATCAGTCTTGACTTTTTTATCTACCAACTCGAATGAGCTATGAGCGGATGTCTAGGATCTAATCGGAATTTTTGCACTTTTGGCTCTGTATCTTTGAAACGGTTGCGCCTGCATATACCAAAAACTAATTAATACGTCTTAACATCAATACAGAACGAATATTTTTTTAATCATTCAAATCGGTCGAATTGTTATCTCAGAACTTGCTATTTTTGCACTTTTTGCTTTGTATCTTCGAAACGGCTAGACCAGCCATCGCCCAAAACTAATCAGCACGTCTCCTTATCAATACGATTCGAATGTTTTTTGGATTATTCAAATTGGTGGATAGGTGTTCCCGAAATCGTCGACAAAATTTTTTATATCCGCACATATACATACACGTACTCTCATACACAGACTAAGGTATGATAAAATATTCAGAAACATTTAAAACGTAAAGATATATAAAAATTTTCATTTTTGTTTTTTTCGATTATTATAACTTACCCTACGGGAAGTTAATAATTCAAAAACTTTAAAATAAAATTTTGAAAATGTGCTTATTAGCGCCTAAATATGTCCCAAACTGGCTAATACACCAAGATACCAATATGTTCAGGAAGAAATAACACGGTTTGCAAACAAACACAAAAAAGATTGATTGGCAGTAAATATTCCAAGAAGACTAAAATAAAACACATCTGCTAGAACTTTGCAATAAATTTAATAAATTTAAATTCAAATCTATTGGAGCGATTTACATGACGTCGTTGTTGATGCTTCGATAGTGGACTGTAATTTTTATTAATCGACGAAATGCGAAATCCCCATGATGTTTGTGTTAGAAAATGAAACTTCTCTTAGATTCACATTAAATTTATTCTATATACTATTTTACAAAACACCTCCTTATTCTTTGCCTGTTTATGCTAGACTAACTATTTATTTGAATTTCAGGCCCGACGGAATACATTTTACAATCTTATTTTATAACCTAATTACATGAGCCGTCGAACCTGGGCAAGATCGTTCCCTATTTATGGGATTAACAAAATTTTCCTGACCGTTGTATGTAATAATATTTTACAATTTTACGGAGACGTTTACACCAGATGTTTTAGTTTAAAAAATCATCCATCTATTCTTATTATTTTCTCTCTTTTTTTTCTTTCCTTTTCTAGAAAAACCCAAACAAATGTATTTTTTATTTGAAGTAGAAGTAACACTTCTACTATTGTTATTTGTTTGTCATGTGTAATTAAATTATATTATCTTTAAATTTACTAAATGTCGACTGAGAACAGTTCAATATTATATGGCGAAATAAAAAAATCGTATTTTATCGTATGGCAAAAGATGAAGAATATAAATTGAACGACGACGTTGATATGTTCACATGAAATGGAAATAAACAAAACTTAAATAAGCGGAGTTAGAATACAAAAAAGACCTCAACTCATATTTCTAAGAATTATACAAACTGAATTGCAAAGTTAAAATTATCTATTTCAAGCATATAAGCGAGCTTTAAAATCAAAATAAAAATCCGAATCGATTTCGATATTAAAAAAATTGAAATTTTGAATTAAAAAAAATATTTCTTGCCTTTCCTAGAAACCAATCTTCAGATAGTCAACACAAAAGCAAAAGCATTCTAATCGAATGCTTCATTCTCTCAAAAACTACAATGTTAGCACATTTAGCTCCATATCTCCAAAACAGACCTCTTTGACAGAAACTACTTCTCGCCATCATTAAGAATTGAATGTTTTCGAAATTAAAATTGGACGGTCTGTTCCGTAATAAATAAGTATAAATAGATGGCAAACACGGCCGCTTTGATATTACATCAACTGTAATTCTTTCAGCATTCAATAGATGTCGCCACCAACCGCAGCACGTAAATTTACCATAAGGTTCAATTCTAGATAAGATTTATTTGAATATATTGAAATGAATAATGTGGTTGGTAGTAGGGTTAGGTATGGGTTGGAGGTCCGATGTTGGTAGATCCACGCTCCAGATCAATAGTAATAACTCGTCCAACCCGTTCCTGGTTTACTGATTTGATAATAGATCTCTTCAGAAAAGTGGCCCTTTCAGTAAGGTATTTGCTGAAAGAGATAGACTTCTGGCTTCCAATATAAAATCCACTTGTAGTATTATACACTGTATTTATTTCTTTTAATTAACATACATAATCTCTACTTAAGATATCTAAGACTACTCTTAAGACATCATCACTTGGCTAGACTCTTGCCAAAGACATCACTAGTCTACCATGATAATTTTGGTTCTATATATTACGTAGTGGACGTGACAAATTCCAGAAATGGCGTGCTTCCGTGTTCATGCAAAGATCTTGGACTTTAATCAACATTGAACAATAAATTTATATTTTTATTAAAAAACACGTACAATCATGTTATTACAGAACACGCCACCCCTAAAGAATATTGTTAGTCCTCTAACAATTAAGAGAAAAAACAAACAATTTATCGTTCTCGATAAATGGAAAAATAGCAATCTATGGTACAATTGATTATAGCAAAATAGAGAAAAGTTTAAAAACTATTTGCAAAATATGAAAAAGTAAAAGTATAAAATTTTGTAGTATGTCTGAAATATAATAATCAGTTAACAATTCTGATGACAATAGTGGTAAAAATTAACATCTAACCTTTTTTAAAAATCTAATATTGTTGTAACATTTTGCTGCATATTGTGATTTTTAATAGTTCATTAAAATTATTTTGATTTATTTCAACAGTTTGTTTAATTTCAAAGGAAGGATTTTGATAATACAGCAAATTATTATAAGCAATAATTAGTCACATAATTAGGTTATTCTTATTTGATACAGTGTGCAATCTAATACTATACGAATTCGCTCAAGTTGCATAATTTGTGTGTGTGTCTGCTTTGTATACGCGGCATTAAAATGGTTATGTAGGCAAAATTTTGAATATCAAATAGATCATATTTGATTTATATTATTAACACATCAATAAAGCTTTCAAAAATGTATGTGATAAAAATAATTGTTTGATCCATTATCACTATCATTAATTGGTTTCGATATATAATGAAGTTTCTACTAGGATAGTCAAACAATAAAACAACTTTTCTATTTGCATAAGAATATTCACAACGTGCAAGATCTCTTTTTTTTTACAAATTTAATATTATCATAAGTTGTTTAATTTTGTCTGATAACTTATTTGTTTAATTCGAATTTTAAATAATGATCAAAATACTCTGCGTCCGATTCAGTTCTGTTTTGAATAGGATGTTTAAAAATGCGCGCGCGATTATTTCTAACTGAACCTGTATGAGAATCTTGCATCAATCTTCGAAATTTTCAAAAAATAGCTTGCACACTTGTTGCCATTCTGATGCATTACATCTAGATAGAAATGGAAGATAGTGATAATTCGCTTTGTAATCTAATAATTGTGTGTTGTCACATACTTCTACATTAATACATTCCTGGGCCCTCTTGATTTTATAACTTTTATTTTCAAATTCTATTTTGAACATTCTATTTGTACTATAAAAATATACAATATAAAAATATTAATTTGAAATTATTATATTTAGAATGTCAGTATTAATAAAAAATGAGTGGCCTTTCAATTCCAGAATGATTGATACAAATTATTATTATATATTTTTTTGTATTTTATTTCCATGTGAATTATTGATACTATGCATCAAAATTACTTTTGTTATAAGTGAATAAATAATTAAGGTGATAGAAGTTCTATTTGTGTTATTGGTCTTAATATATCTGCTTTGAACGCTCGAAATTCATAGTTATTCATAATTATTATCAATAAAAATAAAAATACAACTATGAAAATATTCATATGTCAAATAAAACAAAATTAATTACGATAAAATTATTCAAAAAGCAAAATTTAAATATCATATTAAATATAAAATATGAATAAAATATGTCGCCAATTAATACTTTAAGAAAATTTTAAATAATAATAAAATAAAGTTTTTGTAGAATACATCAAGATTCATAAAATTAACGAAGTTAATACATCATAAGCAAAAATGCATTCCGTGCCTTGTTAAAATTTGAAACCAAATGTTACGTGATATTTCTTTACTCAAATTTCAAAATAAAAATATGATAAAGCTTTTTATACCATTAACTCAAATAATCGAAATTACATTAAGTACTCGTAATCGTAATTAAAATTATAAAAATAATTATAAAAATTATTATTATTGTTAAGTTACGCGATTAATGTAATAGAAAATAAATTCACTCAATCGCTTACTAATTTTCAAAATAAAATTTATTATATTTGTAGAGAAAACTTAGGAAATAATTCACAATCAATATAACACCAATAAATTGAATTTAATTTGTAATAAAATCATTCTGTATCAATAATTCAATCATGGACTTTTTCTATTTTCCTATTTATTTTTTAATTTATAATTCTATTCTATGAAAATAGTTACATTGCTATTATTGACATTAATTTAAATTTATTTCCTTCATTTCTGTAACATTTTGTGTTGTGGGCTGTTGATTAAATTTAATTATTATTGAAATTTGCGTTTTCAATTCAATTATTTTCACACCAAACTTCAAAGTTCATTGTATGTAATTCGATCACAAATAAATTTTATTTGAAAGATTTTATTGACTCGTTCCCGCGGATTCATAAGTCTCTTATAAGTCATCAAAATTACGTCAAATATATTTAAGATCTCGCGGTTTTCACTAACCTTACGAGTCTCCATTCGGGTTTTTCCTACCCTGATTAATTAATTATTTGTCAGATACCTATTGCTTCATTGAACAATTTAATATTAGGCTATCTGAAATGAAAGATTGGCACTATCGCTTGAAAAGTGGCATAATGACTACACTAAATCCTTTAGGCATTTCGCCCTGATACTGGCACTTAAAGCCACATTAAAAATCGCGACGTTATGAAAGATCAACAGATGTAAATTTACTCTTGATAGGATACTCAAAGTCATTAACTAGAGTCACTAACTTTTCAATATTACTTTCTGCGTCTTTTATATTATTACTTGATGACTTTGTTACTAATCTTTACAATTATTTTACTTTGTCATATTTCTAAACATATTTCTGTTATGAAATTCGTACCTGGCAATGCTCGTAATTGTTTTTGTTGAAAATGCTTAGTTAACAATATTTGCTTGAACTTAACCTTGATGGTTATATGAAGTCAACAAAATAATAGTGGTGTAAATAATAATCGAACTGCCCATTGTTACCGAAATGTTACCCAAGTACAACCAAAATCGTAATACATAAAAAAAATTCAAATTGACAAAATATTATTTATATTCTAATTGACAAACAAAATCTTAAAAAACAATGACGACTATGATGTTCTGGATGTGTAGTTGTTGCCAAAAGGAGGATTGGTTTTTCTTACTTGGGGAGTGAGCCTTAGTCAAGAAGTCTGCATCGATCTACGTAGATCTGTCTGCATAGTTTATCTCGGTAATGCTGCCACCTTTAATGCCTTTAGTTCCTCGTGCTAGTCCTGGTCTTGCTGCTTGCTGGATGCTCTGCTTACTTGGATGACTCTGCAGCCTCTGGGTGCGAAGAAAATTTGATCCAGACTTCACCAAGCACAATTCACAAAACTAACATTTCACTACAAGGAAATCCACCGCTTGACACCATGAAATGATATAACGTGGTTGGCAGTAGGGTTAGGTATGGGTTGGAGGTCCGATGTTGGTAGATCCACGCTCCAGATCAATAGTAATAACCCGTCCAACCCGTTCCTGGTTTACTGGTTTGATAATAGATCTATTCAGAAAAGTGGGCCCTTTCAGTAAGGTATTTGCTGAAAGAGATCGACTTCTGGCTTCCAATATAAAATCTATTTGTAGTATTATACGCTGTATTTATTTCTTTTAATGAACAGACATAATCTCCACTTAAGATATCTAAGACTACTCTTAAGACATAATCACTTGGCTAAAATCTTTCCTAAAACATCACTTGGCTAGACTCTTGCCTAAGACATCACTAGTCTACCATGATAATTTTGGTTCTATATATTAGGTAGTGGACGTGACAAATTCCCGGAATGTCGTGCTTCCGTGTTCATGCAAAGATCTTGGACTTTGATCAACATTGAACAATAAATTTATATTTTTATTAAAAAACACGTACAATTATGTTATTACAGAACAATATAATATAGAAAAGATAACCCTGATTAATTCGATTAAATGAAATGAAAACAAAATATACGCCAACAAAATATATTTTCAACAAAATCACAAATATGTAGTGAAAATTATATGATGAGAAAAAATTAAACATGTTTTTCATTAAAAAAACATATATCTCAATACATGAAATTGGTACTTCAGATAATAGACAGACAAAAATATTTATTGCAATAATTTATCATACATTTTACATTGTTGTTTTTTATATATATATTTGTCTACCCGTGGGTACTTTATATATCATATATGATTTTAATATATATAATTAATATAGATTTTGTATACAATATGTTTGTATGATATACTAAAAAAGGAAAAATGAACTTTCTCCCAAAAAATACAACTTCTCTATATATTATTAATTATATATTTCGTGAAGAGAGAGGAGTCACATAAATAATATGCTGCCTATTACTACCAAAGTAGTATGGTAGTATCGGTCTTACTAGTGTCAAGTATAGTGTTCGCTTGTTTTTCATGCTCAGTGGGCTGTTATGGTTCAAGTGAGGTATCAGTAAATTTAACATTCCGTACGTCTGTCCAATTTTAATATTAATACGTTTTGTGAAGCCGCGGTATCGAACGCCTTCTCAAAGTCGAGTAACACCAATCCGGTATGATTTCGTCTGTTAAAATTGAGTACTGTGTTTTCTATGAATTGTGTCAGTGCGTGTAGTGTGGAGTGTCGTTGTGTATCAGGTATGATTTTTTTGGCTACCTTACTTATTGTGTTGAGGAGGCTGATCGGTTTGTAGTTCTGTGGTATGTCTGACTGCTTCCTTGGCTTCACTATTGGAAATATGGTAAAGGTTTTTCAAGAAGTATGAAAGCAGCCTTTCGTCATTAATCTATTTATTATGCGGGTAAGTAAAATGTAAGCGTTCGTCGGCAGTTGTTTAAGTATTATGTTTTGTAGTCCGTCCGGTCCTTGTGCTTTCCTGTTCGGTAATTTTTTAACCATTGCTTATTGCTTATTCGTAAGTCTTTGTCCCTGTGGAGGTCAGTAAAGTCTTGAATTGTCTCGTGTACGCCTTGTTTCAGGTCTGCGTTTGACATATTGGCATTTTGTTTATGTAGATCCTCAAAGTTTTTTGCCCATATTTCCGCCTTGCCTGTTGATGTCGTTGCGTAATTGTTGTCAGTTAATTTGAGTGGAGGTATGGATGTTGGTTTCCGCGTCAGTCTTCTTGCGGTTTTCCAAATTTTGCGTGGGTCAGTATTTATGTTATCTAGTTTTTTGGTCCAAATGTTATTTCGGTGGTCACGTATTTCATTTGAAATAATTTTTGTCAGTATGTTTACATGTTTCTTTAGTAGTCTGTGACCAGTACGTTGCCACAGTTTCTTTGTATAATTTTTAAGTTTTATTTTTAATAAAATGTGTTCTGGCAGGTCGTTGGCTGGCGTTGTTCTTTTGTCTAGTGTTGGACCGTGAAATGTCAGTGTTGGTATGGATTGGCATTGTGTGACGTATGTTATCTGTGATTATGTCTCTGAAAAAGTGGCCAGTTGGTTCGGGAGTAATCTAGTATTTAATATTTGCAAGTTTGGTAGACGTCGAGTCTGTCTGAAATGGTCATAAAAGCTGGGTTATGGTAGGAGTTAAAAAGTGTTTTTGTGATGGGTTCGGATGTTACGTGTAGATTTTTTGTCAATGCCAGCTCGATCGTGCTGTAATGGTGTGTCTTTACGGTAGCGTATCTGGTCGGTGTGTCAGGATAGTGTAGTTGTGCGTCTGTGGTGTTGTGTGTGATCAGATATTCGTAGAGTTTGTTTCCGTTTGCATTGTTAAAGTTACAGTTCCAAGATGTGTGTTGTGCGTTAATTTCTTCTGCCATAAGTACAAATCTGTTCGAGTACAGTAGTGTATGTAAGTCCGTATGTTGCAGTCCGCTTGCCGGAGTGTAAATCGATATTATAGTTACTTTTTAACCTCTCTTGTATAAATTTATAGCTGTTGTTTCAGCAATGCCCACTGTCAGGTTTGGCACTAGCTCATGCCTGATGCTAGACTTGATCAAAATCGCAGTGCCGCTTCATCCGCGTGCGTCCGTCTGTCTGTCGTGTCTGTAAACTTTGTAGTTGTTGATGTAGAGTCTGTCCGTAGGTTTCAGATGTGTTTCGTTTATCAGTATAATGTCCAGATCATATTTTGTTATTGTCTGTCTCAGTTCGTCGACGTTGTTTTTAGTCCGCTCGAGTTAAAGTGCATTAAGTGTATGTCGCGCGAGTTGTTTATGGGCATGCTGTCAAGAAGTTAAGTATTGTGATGTATTTGTTATTATATGTCATGTTGGTGCTTAATGTTTTAGCCAATTTAATAAGCTCACTGAATATCTCTTTTACCTCAGGTTCCACGAACAGCTTTCTAATCTCTCCCATAGCAGGAAAGAGTCTTTTCGGTGTATTCAGGTCTGGTTATGGCTGGCTGCAGGCAGCCGGATTGGTGATGCTGTAGGTCGGATTGGTGGTGGATTCGGTGATGATGGTAGTGCAGGCTGGACCGTTGTTGGTGAAGACTGGATCATTGCTCTGTATGGTGACGATGGGATAGGGAATTGAGGATACTCGGTTCTGACATTGGGGCCATTGTTGGTAGATGGTACTTCGTCGTTTAAAGTACTGTGTACTATATCTAGAGAAATTTTATTGTAAACCAAACGCTGAATTTGAACCACACCAGCACCATCTTTGGTATGCTGAAAACACTCATACAATGTAAAGCAGATTTGTTCTATGTTTACCCCATATGGTGTGTTCTCTCAAAAACTTAATTTATTAACTTCCCGTAAGGTAAGTTGTGGTAATCCAAAAAAAATTGAAAATGAGTTTTTTTTATATATCTTTACGTTTTAGAGGTCTCTGAAAGTTTTGGCATATATTAGAAAAAATGGATGTATGTGTGTGTGTGTGCGGATACAAATTTTTGTCGACGATTTCGAGAACACGGTTCAACCGATTTTAATTATTCAACAAACATTCGATTGTTGTTGATAAGAAGACGTGTTGATTAGATTTTGGCATAGGCAGGTCCCGTCGTTTTGAAGATACGGAGGAAAAAGTACCACAAACGATAACTCAGTTTTTAAGAGAACGGAGCGTCCGATTTTAATAATTCAAAAAACATTTTACTTGTATTAACAAGAAGAATAAGCAAGGGTAAAAAATGATAAGATTTGAACAATAAGTATAAATTTTGTTTACATTTTTATGGGTTTCGTACCAATGTTTATCAGTTAGACGGCGACGCGTCGCTTACGCGCTTCGATATTACGTCTCTATGCAGTTAAGGCAATACGATTGCTTTTAAAAAAAGTTCATAATTTCCAAAATATTTAAATATACAAAAAAAAAATCAGTTTTTCTTTCTAAAAAAGTAAAAGTTTTTTTTTTCAAAAATCTATTTTTTATAAGTATTTTTTTTTATCAAAAATGTTTATTTTTTGCTACGGGTAGTTCCAGCAATTTGCCTTAAGGTAAGGAATGGTTAAGGATGCCATGCACCCCACTAGTTTAACTTTAACTCTGCTCTAAAGCTCCGAAACGGCAGGACCTGACTTTGCCAAAAACTAAACAGCACGTCTATTCTTCATTAGAAATGAATTGCTCTTTGAATATTTTAAATCGGTTGATCAATGCGCCCAAAATCGTGAACCAAAAATTGTATTGACACAAAACACACATACATCAATTTTTTTCTAAGGTATGCCAAATGTTCAAAAATTTCTGAAAAGTAAAAATATGCAAATTTTGTTTTCGATTTTTAGACGATTACTATAACTTACGATTACTATACAGAACGTTAATTATCTACATGATGCCATGTATTTTTCAAATGTATCATATATAATTATTCTATACTATGATTTATTTCTAAACTTGTGGTGCATCGCATAGTGTCTTAAGGCAAATTGCTAAAAGTTTCCGTACCGTAATTAAACATTCGAGGAATAAAAATAATCAATAATTGTTATAAATAATTTAAAATAGATTATTTATTATAAATACATACTGTAAATTCATAAGTGTTTATTAAATTAGGCGACGAGCGTGTTCTACAAAAAACACTATGTGCTTGTTTGCAAGAAATTGGTTAATTTTATTTTAAATTGGATTTTTGTTTCTATAAATCTTTGAAGTTATGAAAATGGAAAAATATTTTTAGGCAAGACAGAAATATACAGCTGTTCAAAGAACAAGATTATATCGCCAGCAAAAATGTTATAAAAATACAAGCAGTCAATGAACTTATGTTAATTTTAATTACATGAAGTTCTTCAAACACAATTACAAGATGAGTGAAGTTACGAAAACGATATTTGTTTATGCGTTGTTTAATATAATCCACTGTGTGAACGAATATTATAGAATTTATAAATCAGCAATTACTTTGTTTTTCTAATAAAGGTTTATTTATAAATGTTAATTAAAATGACAAACCGATCATGTCATATTTGGCTTTAATTACATTATTTTTCCTAAAAAATCATACATATCTTTAATGCCATTATAAATATATAATTTATAATTTATCATTATATAAATTTGTCTAACGGTTGACACTATTAAATCACGAGTATTACCATATTACTAATAAACATTATTCACAATTGCCATATGATGCATTTATTTTTACTTTATTTATAATTCCTACTTTGCACAGTAGCAAATAAGTTTCACTGCAATCGCGTGTGATCCTTACGCGCACTTTTTTTTTTAAAAAGCTTTAAATTTTTTGAGCACTTAAAATAAGATTTTTGACAATCATTAGATTTTTTTATATATTCTTGAAATATTTTATCATATTTTGAAAACTTTGAACTTTTTTAAAGCAAACTCGCTGCGTTATCTGCGGAGAGATGAAATATCAAAACGCGTAAGCGCCGCGTCGCAGACTAACGGATAATCTTTGGCAGGAAACTCATAGAATTCCAAACAAAACTTGTACCTACTATTAGATTTAATCAGTTCTTTATTTCGGTATATATATTTTTTTTGAATCATTCAATTCGGACGCTCTGGTCTCTCAAAAACTGAAATGTTTTTTTGGCACTTTTTGCCTATCTTTGAAATCGGCATCTGGCTTGGCAAAAACTGATCAGCACGTCTCCTTATTAATAGGAACCGAATGATTTTTTAATTATTCAAATCTGTTAATTCGTGTTCACAAATTTGTCGACTAATATTTGTATTCGAACAAACACACACACAGACATCCTTTTTTTTAAAGTATGAAAAAATGTTCAAAAATCTTTGAAACGTAAAGATATGCAAAAACTAGTGAGGCGCATGGCATCGTGCCTTTATTAACTCCCCAAATCAAAAATTATTATTTTTTTAAAAACGATCAACATTTTGGAAAAATTTTACTGCGAAAGAATTAGATTTTTGAGAAACTATAAATTTGACAAAAAATTACTTTTTTGAAAAAAAATTTTTTTTTTCTTTATTAACTTCCCGTAGGGCAAGTTATAGTAATCGCAAAAAATCGAAAACGAAAATTTTTATATATCTTTACGTTTCAAAACCTTTTGAACATTTTGGCATACCTTAGAAAACAATGATGTATGTGTGTGTGTATGTACGTGCATGTGTGTGTGCGGATACAAATTTTCGTCGACGATTACGGGAACACGGATGAAGCAATCCTTATCAATACGAATCGAATGTTTTTTGAATTATTCAAATCGGTTGATTGGTGTTTCCGAATCCGTCGACGAAAATTTGTATCCGCGCACACACACACACGCACATACATCCATTTTTTCTAAGGTGTGCCAAAATACTCAGAAACCTTTGAAACGTAAAAATATATAAAAATTTTCATTTTGGATTTTTTTGCGATTACTATAACTTGCCCTACGGGAAGTTAAAAAATATTTTCGATTATATTGCGATTATTATAATCTACCCTACGGCAAGTTAATAATAATATCTTTAGCATTTTTTCCTTTTCAATGGCATACAATCATAAATTTATTTTCCTCTAAGAAAAGCCTCAGCTAAAAGTTGACAAAAAAATCTTTTCAATTTATCGATATTCACTGTTTCAATATATACTAGTATTACTGAGATTGGTAGTGGGAAGAGAATAGGCACCCATTAGAGTGACTTTTTATTTTTCAAAATTGCATATTTTGTGTTTTAATTCATTTTTACTAAACATTAAAATCAGTGCGAAATAATCTAAAGAAAACAGAGGATTTTCAGAACAGAGGAAAAAATAAAAGATGTCAAAAAATCACGACTTATCGGATAGTTCAGACATGGACTCCGATAAGGAGATTGAGGATTTTAGGAAGGTGACACGCTGCAAGAGGGCAAAGAAGAATAAAGAGCCCAAAAAAGCTACTGTCGAACCGAAACCACCCACCTCTGGCATACAGACAGTACCACCTAAAACAACACCGCTGAAGAAAAAACAGTTGAGCGAAGAAAAAATACCTCCCATTATCATGAAGGCGGAACTAAAATTAAAGATTATTCGTTACATCCGAGAGATATCAGTTTCTGAAAACGAATTTGCATAAAATCTTCACAGATTCAATTTCAGACCATGAAGACATCAAAAATATTCTGTGCGAATGTCACTTACCTTTTTATACTTATTCCATGCAGCAAAACTTGTGTAAAAAATCATAATAACTTGGCTCCACCCATCAACATCTGAGGCAGAAATCTGCGAAGGTTTGCAGCTGAAAGGAGCCAAAGTTAAACAAGTTATATAAATAAAAAGGAAACAACCAGATGGTAGTCAACATAAGCTGCCCATATACATAGTGGTAGTGGATAAAAATCTGCACATGTCGAAGCTAAAACCCATCACTAATATTGGGGGACATATCTTCTCTTGCGAGACCTATAGGCCGCAGAATAGAGCGCTGCAGTGCCACAAATGTTCTAACATTGGTCACACATGGTACACCTATGACCTAAAGTACAGGTGTATAAAGTGCCTCAATGTGCACGCGCCAGGAGCGTGCCAGAAACTACCACATGAGGCACCGATGTGTGTCAATTGCAAGAGTGAACACCCGGGAAATTACTCCCAATCCAGCGCTCTTATTAACTACAAGGAAAAGAAGGAAAGCGACGCTCTTAGGAGAAGACAAGCGTATAGGAGCTTCTCGTCAGCTGTAAACTCTACCAACAATGTTCCCAACGTCAGAACTGAGTATCCTCAACTCCCTATCTCATCGTCACCATACAGAACAATGATTCAGTCTTTACGAACAATGATCCAGCCTGCACCACCATCATCACCAAATCCACTACCGATCCAACCTACAGCATCGCCAATCCGGCCTGCCTGCAGCCAGCCCGATCCAGATTTTAATACACCAGAGGGACTTTTTGCTGCTATGTTTGCAGATTCCCAGGTGAAACAAATTTTCAGTAAGCTTTATAAACTGATAAAATCAACTTATAACAGCATCTGCATAAATCAAACGCGCGACTTACATATAATGCACTTTAACTCTAACGTTCTTAGAAACAACGTGGACGAACTGAGACAGACGATAACAAAATACGATATCGACATACTACTGATTAATGAGACACACTTAAAACCTACGGACAGACTATATATCAACAATTACAAAGTTTACAGAAACGACAGACAGACGGACGCACGCGGGTGGGGCGGCACTGCGATTTTAATCAAGTCTAATATCAAACACGAGCAAGTGCCAAACCTGACAGCGGGCGGTTCTGAAATAACAGCTATCAATGTATACAAGAGAGGTCAAAAAGTAATCATAATATCGATTTACATCCCGGCAAGCGGACTAGATCATACGGACTTACAAAGACTACTGGTCTCGAAGAGATTTGTTCTTATGGCAGGAGACTTTAATGCACAACATATATCTTGGAACTGTAACTTCAACAACGCGAACGGAAACAGACTTTACGAATACCTGACCTCCATTATTACTTCACAGACCGTAATTTTACAGTACAAGTAGACAACACACCCTCGACGATTAAACAAGTGACGGCGGGAGTACCGCAGGGCTCGATCCTGGGACAATCACTGTTTAACGTCTACATTCACGACATATCCACTGACGCCGACACAACGTTACTGACGTTTGCTGACGACACTGCTATATACAAATCATCATGATCATCCACGCTACTGACTACAAAGATAGAGACACACATAGATAAGCTAACAGAATATACTGACAAATGGCAGATCAGGATCAATCCGCAAAAGACAAAGGCAATTTTATTTACAAAGAGCCGAAATGCCACGACTAGACTGACTGACTTGGACAAAATTAAAGTATTGGACTGTGAAGTTGAGTGGTCCAAGAACGCCAAATACTTTGGTGTGACCCTGGACCATAGACTTCACAAAACATATTAATACGAAAATTGGACAGGCTCACGGGATGGTAAATCTACTGAGATCTCTCTTGAACCACAACAGCCCGCTAAGCGTGAAGAACAAGCGGACACTATACTTGACACTCATAAGTCCGTTACTGACATACGCCGCTCCAGCATGAAACGCGACGACTAAGACTAACTTACGGAAACTACAGACATTACAAAATAAGACACTACGACTAGTACTTAACAAAACAAGGGACCCACTGACTAGACAAAAAGTCTGACGTACCAACAATACTCGACTATATAAAAAAGCTCACCGAAAATTTTTATCTAAAATGTGGGGGTCATCCTAATACTAATATCGCGGGCCTCGGCCAATACACTAAAGACGTAATTTGGTATGGTAATCACGCCATGCCAAACTATATACTGATCGACCCATAGTGGCTAAATAAAGAGCATATTATTTACGTAACTCTTCTCACTTAAGGGGAGGTAAAAAAATATATAATTATTAATATATAAAGAAATTGTACTTTTTTGGAGCAAGTTTATTTTTCTCTTTTTTTAGTATACATATACAATCATTTTGTATACACATTGTAATCAATATTTAGCTTATATATTATAATCATATATGTCATATAAAATACCCACGGGTAGACAAGTATGTATAAAAAGCAACAATAAAAAATGTATTCTAAAATTTAGAATCTAATATTTAGAATCTAAATATTAAAATAAATACTTTTGTCTGTCTGTCTGTCTACATACTAGTGTGCTCAAATCCCGCGTTTTCCGCACTGTTGTGCGATATCATACAAATACATTGAAACTGCGAAAACAATCAACGCGAATCGTCGTCTAAATTATTAACACTGAAATATTCAAGCGGACGATGGATGTTTATTAACAGAAAATCCAATTCAAAACATTTCATGTATAAATAATTGAATGAGATTTATTGAAATTCTGGAAATTCATGCGAGGTAATCAATCTGAAATAAATAAAGCAATTTGTTGAGCACTGCGTCGTGCTATTTCATAATAATGACAGTCAAAAATATGGTACAGATATTTGGTATATACCAATAAGGTAAAGATTGTGAAAAAGTTATGCATTTGCAGATTTTTATTCTCTAAATTTTATTGTTTAAATTGCACAACATTACTGTTGATGACACTGCAGTTGAAACTGATGGTGCATGGCATCGTGCCTTAAGGCAAAACTTCCCGTACCATATTAAACATTCGAGGAATGAAAATATACAATAATCAATAAAAATTATTTAATAATTAATTACAATTCTTTTAAATATTTTTAAATAGACCATTTATTAGTCTATATATTAGTCTATAAATATACTATTTATTAATGTATAGAAAATAATAAAAAAAATTGTAATTAATTATTAAATAATTTTCATTGATCATTGTATATTTTCATTCCTCGAATGTTTAATTATATGTATTTATCTTATATATAAAAATGGAGCTCTCTTTCAAATGTCTTAGTAAAACTCGAAAACGGCTAAACCGATTTGGCCAGTCTTAGTCTTGAAAAATTCGTGCCGATCCAGAGATGGTCGGAAAGGTGAGATATTATTTCAAAATCGCGTACAAACTTTACATTTTTAGTTTGAAATTTTTTGTAGAAGCGCAATTTAAATAAAACAATGAACGGTGGCTAATACGTTAAATGTCAAACGCTTTTGACAGATGATGTTCAATTACGTTTAATAGGATATTTTACGTGAATATTATTTAATTATGGTTGAATTGTAGTAAGTAGATTTGTTTGTAGTTTTATTTATATACAAAAACGTTAGTAAACGGGCCGCAAGTATTACTAGAGACTCAACATATCAACTTTTTTGAAATGATAATATGAAAACGCACTTTTTGGCATATTTTTCTCAAACACGGTGCTCTGAAAGATATCATTTGTATAATTATATACTCATTGTTATTTATAAAACATTTTTTAGGTTCTGATAAATTCAGAACCTAAATTTGGTATCGATTAAATGGACATTTTGTCGAATAACATTTTCCCAGTTATAATTTCCCAGAATTTATCGAGGAATAGATAGTAATATATGGAGGTCCTGAGTCAAAAAGGTTCGATGAGTCAAAAATCAGTGAAGTTAGGCATTGATTAACAACAATATTTGAAAGTAAAGGAAAAAAGATGTATAACCAGCTATACCCTTGATTTGAAACCGGTAATCTTTGAGATGAGGGAGATAAACGGTAATCTTTGAAAATTCATCACAAAAGTATTTTCTTCCAATGGTAGTTATTTTAGCATTAGTTAAAAATGTAATTATTCTAAAAAAAAGGTAAAAAGTTCTAGATAACAAATTTTCAAAAACATCAAAAAAGCACATTTCTACAATGATGAAATAGAAGGCAGTTTACTGAACATAGTCAGATAATTGTTCATTTGATATGTGTTATTTGTTGTAATATAATTGTTATATTTTTCACAATATTGCTTATATTTGCTCAAAGTCAAATGGGACTTTTGTGCCTAGCCCTGCTCTACATATATACTATTTATTAAATTTACTTTAATTCATCATTCATCAAAGAAGAAATACTTAATTCATTTTCTATCTCTCCTCGCAAAAAAATTGAAAATTTTGTATAAGTTCAATAGTATTATTTACAATTATAATCACTAAGTCGAAAGACCAAAAAAGACTTGGATGGTTTATACTATACTGCAATAGACCATTTGCTTGCCTAAAATGCGGTGATAATCATAATACAAAAGCTTGTACCAAAGATCCGAATGCCACGGCATGTTGTTATTTTTGCGACGGTGCTCATCCAGCTAATTTTTGCGGTTGCTCCTACTTTCAAAAGATTAAAGAATAAAGAAACAATACTCCAGTAAATCAATCAGTCATAAATCTAAATCCAAATAACCAAAATTTTAAAAATTCTAATAATCAAAACAACATTTCTCCGGCCTTGAAGCTAACAATTCATGACTCATCCTATGCAGACATTGCAAAAAACAATTAGTCTGCTTCTAATCATTCACCTTCAAACCCCAAATCTTTTTCTCTAGCAAAATTTATTTTAGAATTTAAAAATGCCAATCAGCTTATGCAACAGAACACCATTATAATAAATATGTTATCCACGTTAGTCAACAATATAAGCAATGGCAAAAATAATTAAAATTGCTGAATGGAATGCCAACGGTTTATTACCTAATAAAAATGAAGTAGTTTTTTAAAATTAAATTCAATAGATATCTTATTAATCTCAGAATCACACTTTACTGAAAAAAAAACTACTTTAAAATTTATAACTACACTACTTATAATTCAAATCACTCAAGTGGCAGGGCTCGCGGCGGTTCGGCTATATTAATCAAAAATAAAATAAAGCATTTTGTTCTACCAAATATTTGTGATGATTTTCTACAAGAAACTCAAATTTCTGTTGAAACAAATTTATATAATTTTTGTGTTTCTGCTGTTTATTGTCCACCAAGATTCAAAATTTCTTGTGCTCAGTTCTCTTCATTTTTCTCTCAATTAGGTAATAAATTTATCATTGGTGGTGACTTCAATTGTAAACATATTGCCTGGGGTTCTAGACTAACTACAGCCAAAGGTAAGATACTTCATGCAGCCATAGGGCAAAATAACCTCTCCTTTCATATTGGCCTTCTGATCTTACTAAAGTTCCAGACCTTTTAGATTTTTTTATTGTGAAAAGTATTGACAATTCAAACCTTAATATTGAATCTAGTTACGATCTCTCTTCAGATTATTCTCCAATACTTGTGACGTTTAGCACATTTCCTGCTCCAGCTATCAACAATCATATTCTACACAACAAACTTTCTAACTGGACTCAATTCAAATCCATACTTGATTCAAAATTATTTCCAAAATCTAGGCCTACAAGCGTTATTGGTATAGAAAATAAAATAGAATATTTTTCTGAGATTGTACGCGAAACAACCAAGCAGATAACCCCGAATGTTATTCCAAGAAATGATAATCTAATAATTCCGCAAGAGATTTAGAAAGTAATTGCGCAGAAACGAGGAGCAAGACGTACCTGGCAACTTTCTCATCTACCAACGAATAAGACATCCCTTAATCATCTCAATAACACGCTGAGGAAAAAAATGAAAGAATGGAAGAATTGTACATTCATGTCGTATATATTGCAGCTAAATAGGTACGATAATTCCATATGGAAACCAATCAAGAACAAAAGTAAACCCCTACAACAAAACCCTCCTCTGAAAATAACTAACCAAAATGGTTTCATTTGGGCAAAAAGCAACGAAGAAAAAGCGGAGGCATTTGCTGATCATCTAAGTAGTATTTTTAGCGCTCGAAATATTTCCCAGAATAATTTACTTAACAATTTCGTAAATCAACCCATACATTCTACACCGTTAGGACATTTTTCACCAAATGATGTCTTATGTGATAAAAAAAGGATGAAAAATATATCTTTGCAGGGTATGAAGAAAATTACTCCAAAAATGTTAAAAGAATTGCCTACAAAAGGTATTTTATATATAACAAATATTTTCAACGCCATACTTCAATTCAATTATTGGCCCACAGCGTGGGAGACTGCAGAAATTATTATGATCGCTAAAACAAACAAAAACTATCACACTGCTAGTTCATACCGTCCTATCAGTCTTTTATCGATATTATCGAAAATTTTAGAGAGACTTGTGTTGCAGAGATTGCCAGATGATCATCCGAATGATAGTTGGATTCCTCACCACCAGTTTTACTTCAGAAAAGACCACTCTACAATTCAACAATGCAACAGAACGGTGTCTCGTATTCTTGAAGCCATGAATAGAAAGGATCACAGCGTAGCCGTATTCTTAGATGTCAGCCAGGCTTTTGATAAGGTTTGGCACTCAGGACTCCTATATAAAATCAAAACAACTTTTCCAAACTACTTCAATACCTTAAGCTCATATTTGCTTAATAGATTATTTAGAATCAAAATTAAAGATGTGACTCAAGCATTAGAAATATAGAATGCGGGGTACCACAGGGCAGTGTGCTAAGCCCAGCACTTACGCCGATGACATAACAATTATTTCATGCGATTCCAATATTAGAACAGCAACATGCCAGTTACAAAGTTATTTATCTAGTCTCGAAAAATGGTTTTTAGAATGGAATATCAGAATCAATATCGAAAAATCACAGCACATAATCGTTTCTCTAAAACATCACAACAGTCCACCTATCATCATGAACAATTCAATAATTTCACTATGCATTTCTGTATAGATAAGTATGATGTTCGTGAATTATAACATTGATTACAACAAGTTGAGAATTTATATCATTCTAGATTCTCCCCCCACGAAGTAATGCCTAACGGCGGTTTCCGTGGGGACCAGAGGCAAGGGCAAAACGGAGGTTTTAGTCGGTATTATACCAGGGCGGTATCGAATCTGACATACCCAGACAGAAGACCGGTCTGGGATGCATAAAGGCATTTCCTTCGCTATACAAAAAAAAAACTATGCATTTCTGCCAAATATTTTGGCATGCACATTGATTTGAAAATGACATGGAGAACGCACATTCAATATAAAAAGAAACTGAAAATAAAAGATCTTTACTGGCTTTTTGGCAGGAAATCTGAAATCTCTGTAATCTCTGAAATTTCTGTACAAAACTATCATAGTGCCCATTTGGACTTATGAAATCGAACTATGGGGTTGCTCTTGCAAATCTAACATAAACATCATTCAAAGGTGCCAGAACAGAATTCTGCGTATCCTTACTAATGCGCCTTGGTATATTTCGCACTTTTGCCAACATAAGGATTTGAAAATCTCATCTGTCAAAGAAATGATCAAGATTAGAAATTCATCTTTCAACAATAAATTAATCCAGCATACAATTCCTACTATTCAAGCGATTCACAGACCGTTAAAAAGATTGAGCAAGAAATGGGCTTCGATCTACCAAACACCTAGCCCAATGTCTGCACGCGCCCTGACGTAGTACGCGGCAACATCATCACGTCATAGTTCATTTATGTTATTATTTTTGTAATACTGTTTTTATTTTATTTTTATGTTAACTTTTTTAAATTTTATATTCAATTTATTGCATTTTTTGTATTTTTGTTTTTTTTTTGCTCATATCAATTTTGTAAATAAGACATTGAAGTCTTGATTAACAAAAATAAATTGTAACCAAAAAAAACATTTTGTGTAATTTTTTTTGGGTTCCGTATCAAGATTTTTAATTTTGAAGTTTATTTATATGGTTCAAACAAATGTCCTCGACGTCCTCGACATAAGTTGTTCATAATATACGCTCGTCGCTCAATTTAAAAAGCACTTATAAGTTTACAGTATGTAATAAATAATATATTTAAAATTATTTTCTTCATATTTTCTTCATATAAAGTTATTTTCATTCTAAAAATATTTAGCAATATTGTTAATCTTATCAAATAAGAAAAGAATTAAATGCGTTTGTTAGAATGTAAATAATATAGATTCTTTTATTGCACAAGTCATATCTACTATATTGTTATTGAATACATATCACAGTAAATAAATTTCTCGAATTACTGTTTGAATATTAATGTATATTTTGATTTGCTTTTAAAAAGACAACGTTTTCACTGATGTTGAATCAATTATTATTCAATTCAGATTCAATAACCATTTTTTAAATATCCATATAGTCTGACCTGTTTTGTACAAACATGTCCAATTTTTGTGTCAAACATTACCAAATAATAATAATACCCTAATAATAATTTTTATAAACAGATGCAAATAGATATAAAGTTTGAACATTGCACATGAAATTTGAAGAACTTTATGACGAATATTATATTTATTGTTGATGTTTACTTTCAGCTAAAGATTTATTTATTTAATCTGGCCAATTTTCCCTTTTGTACAAAAAGGTCCTATTTTTAATGTGACACTTTACCAAATATTTATTATTAATACCCTAACAATAATTTTCAATCGACATAAAGTTTGAACATGGCACATGAAATTTAGACTTGAACAGAGACTGGTTAGGCTTTCTTATGAAGAACTTTATGACAAATATTATATTTATTGATGACGTTTACTTTCAGCTCGTTTTGTTGAAGTTTTACGGAAGTGAATGTTGTGCGGCTAAAATTATATTCAAAACAATTATTGATTATTTTCATTCCTCGAATGTTACGGGAAGTTCCAGCAATTTGCCTTAAGGCACGATGCCATGCGTCTCACTAGTAGCTGATTCGAATCATTTGAACCGGAAATTTTTCGAGGTGGCACATCACTAATATATATATATATATATATATATATATATATATATAATATTATAACAAATGTATTCTGAGTGGATAATAGATATTAATTTGGAAATATGAACAAACAACACTCTTCTTGCACTAATTTATTAAATAATAATTTTCACAAACGCTTCAAGACTAGGTTTGTCTCATCATCAGTGTGTTATAATTAAACAATTTTTTAAAATATGGAAATCTAAATTAGCATGTTGTGTTTTTCATTACAAGTCGTTCACTGCACGCTGCTCTTTTAATACCAACTGTCTCCGGTATTCGTATTCTCTCCTACTTGAAAACCACTTGAAATTGTAAAGTCACTCAATCAGATAGGAAAGAAAGGATTAGGGTCCAGTTGAAAAATAGATGTCGTTAGGAGAAAAAATATCCTATGATGAGATGGTTTGTTTATAAGATTTGTTATACATTGTTATAATTAAAAGTGTATGTACATCTATATATAAGCTACAAAGTATGAATGAGATTCAGATATGTATCATGTAATATATTGGTGTCTGTCCGTAAATTTACTGTGTTACTTGTATGGGCTATTAACATCGATTCTGCAATACTTCTTTTAAATAAATCTTGTTCATAATATAAAATGTGCGGATTATTGAAATCGAAACTATGGCTGTTAGAGATAGCGTGGTCTACAAGTGTACGCTAAGACCGGAATAATGTGCGGATTATTGAAATCGAAACTATGGCTGTTAGAGATAGCGTGGTCTACAAGTGTACGCTAAGACCACGCTATCTCTAACAGCCATAGTTTCGATTTCAATAATCCGCACATTTTATATTATGAACAAGATTTATTTAAAAGAAGTATTGCAGAATCGATGTTAATAGCCCATACAAGTAACACAGTAAATTTACGGACAGACACCAATATATTACATGATACATATCTGAATCTCATTCATACTTTGTAGCTTATATATAGATGTACATACACTTTTAATTATAACAATGTATAACAAATCTTATAAACAAACCATCTCATCATAGAATATTTTTTCTCCTAACGACATCTATTTTTCAACTGGACCCTAATCCTTTCTTTCCTATCTGATTGAGTGACTTTACAATTTCAAGTGGTTTTCAAGTAGGAGAGAATATCGAAAAATCTAGAGAAAATTATATGAACACACTTAACCATTTATGTAGCATTTTATTCATAATTTCATTCTGCATCTTTCGTACGAACAAAGTTTTTTCGTATCTTTTACGGCTTAGATAGTATAAAGCAATATGTGTAGATGTTAACATGTTGAAATGCAAAGTGCGGTTAGGTTAGAGCAACACATGATTCGATATTTCTCTAAAAACATATATAGTATTATACATAATTAGAAAGGTCTCAAAATGCTTAGTTCTTTTTTCATATATCACAACTTCGAATTTCGCACGGTGTGGCCTACAGGCGAGTTGCCGTCGTGAAAATTTGGGAAAATGGGAAAATCTAGAGAAAATTATATGAACACACTTAACCATTTATATACCATTTTTTTCGTAATTTTATTCTGCATCTTTCGTACGAACAAAGTTTTTTTGTATCTTTTACGGTTTAGATAGTATAAAGCAATCTGTGTAGATGTTAACATGTTGGAATGCAAAGTGCGATTAGGTTAGAGCAACAAACTTTACAATTCGATATTTCTCTAAAGAAAACATATAAAGTATTATACATCATTAGAAAGCTCTCAAAATTCTTGTTTTTTTCCATATATCACAACTTCGAATTTCGCACGGTGTGGCCTACAGGCGAGTTGCCGTCGTGAAAATTCGGGAAAATCTAGAGAAAATTATATAAACACACTTAACCATTTATGTAACATTTTATTCATAATTTATTCTGCATCTTTCATACAAACAAAGTTTTTTTGTATCTTTTACGGTTTAGATAGTATAAAGCAATCTATGTAGATGTTAACATGTTGAAATGCAAAGTGAGGTTAGGTTAGAGATATACACTTCACGATTCAATATTTCTCTAAAGAAAATATATAAAGTATTATACATCATTAGAAAGGTCTCAAAATTCTTAGTTCTTTTTCTATATATCACAACTTCGAATTTCGCACGGTGTGGCCTACAGGCGAGTTGCCGTCGTGAAAATTCGGGAAAATCGGAAAATCTAGACAAAATTATATGAACAAACTTAACTATTTATATACCATTTTAATAGTAATTTTATTCTGCATCTTTTGTACAAACAAAGTTTTTTTGTATCTTTTACGGTTTAGATAGTATAAAGCAATCTGTGCAGATGTTAACATGTTGAAATGCAAAGTGCGGTTAGGTTAGAGCAATACACTTCACGATTCAATATTTCTCTAAAAAAAACATATAAAGTATTATACATCGTTAGAAAGGTCTCAAAATTCTTAGTTCTTGTTTTATATATCACAACATCGAATTTCGCACGGTGTGGCCCACAGGCGAGTTGCCGTCGTGAAAATTCAGGAAAATCGGAAAATCTAGAGAAAATTATATGAACACACTTAACCATTTATATACCATTTTTTTCGTAATTTTATTCTGCATCTTTCGTACGAACAAAGTTTTTTTGTATCTTTTACGGTTTAGATAGTATAAAGCAATCTGTGTAGATGTCAACATGTTGGAATGCAAAGTGCGGTTAGGTTAGAGCAACAAACTTCACGATTCGATATTTCTCTAAAGAAAACATATAAAGTATTATACATCATTAGAAAGCTCTCAAAATTCTTGATTTTTTCCATATATCACAACTTCGAATTTCGCACGGTGTGGCCTACAGGCGAGTTGCCGTCGTGAAAATTCGGGAAAATCGGAAAATCTAGAGAAAATTATATGAACATACCTAACCATTTAAATACTATTTTATTCGTAATTTTATTCTGCATCTTTCGTACGAACAAAGTTTTTTCGTATCTTTTACGGTTTAGATAGTATAAAGCAATCTGTGTAGATGTTAACATGTTGAAATGCAAAGTGCGGTTAGGTTAGAGCAATACACTTCACGATTCAATATTTCTCTAAAGAAAACATATAAAGTATTATACATCATTAGAAAGGTTTCAAAATTCTTAGTTCTTTTACCGTTTAAGAGAAAATCGGGGAAAACTGGTGTAAACATTTATAGTAAAATTAGAAAATTTAAACAAATAATTCAAAAAAAAAAAATAATATAACTATATATAAATTCGTATTATATTCATTGAGATCTATAAAAACCAGTAAGTACATATTTTTATACAAAAGTTTAAAAGAACCCAAAAAAACACCTAAAACTCAATAATTAACTATAATTCATATTATCCTATAGATAAAACTGTTTGAACATCTAAGAAAATTTTCGAAAAAAAAAATTCTATCATAAGTCAGTTCGAAATTTTCCCAGACTTTTGTCTTGACGATTCACACCGTAACCCGGAGCGACGCCTCGCCGCAGGTCAAAATCACGTCGCTTGGGACTCAATCTAATACTCGCCGCGCGCCTTGTATAGGGGGATAGCTCGTGTCGCGTGCAATGCGAGCAAGCTTAGGCTAAAGTACGCTATGTTGTTCAGGCGGGTACGGATATCATTCCCCGGTGTAGTTTTTACATCATATTCGATACTTTTAGTCTGTCAATGATATATTAGCGTAACTCTTAATAATGTTGTGAGCCATATCTAGAATTATATACCCTGTATATATTCGGATGCTGGTTTGCGGCTATAGATAGGTAGTGGAAGGATCATTTGTTTTTGAACGTTTGATCAAAGCTAGTTGAAATTATTTGGGTCTGCGGACCGCAAATATAAAATGTATATATTTTAATAATATATGATTTTACAAATTGACTACGGTCAAATAGATGGATAGTGGAGTGGAAGGATCATTCGTTTTTGAACGTTCGATCGGAGCTTGTTGAAATTATTTGGGTCTGCGGACCGCAAATATGAAATTTATATATTTTAATAATATAGGATTTTACAAATTGACTACGGTCAAATAGATAGATTGATAGCAGAACTAATGATTCAAAAGCTTCTCGCAGCGAAGATCATTCTTTTTATGAACGTTCGATCGGAGCGAGTTGCAAGCTGAATCTTGTGGTTCCTCGACAAATTATCGCAGTAATCAAGTGCGCTCCCATAGTATAATATACTGTGGGTAAAAGCCTCTGGCAATGATCATTCGTTTCATTAACGTTTGATCGGAGCTAGTCGAAGAATATTGCTCAGTGTGCAAAAGCAGCGTGATGCGGTTTACAACCGCTTAGCGCGCTTATGCATTGTGTGAGATCACTGCCATGTATATCGTCAGATGCCTGAGCAAATGACAAAGTTCGTTGTGAAAACGGCGTTCTTTTTGAATATTATACTTTAAACGCATAGCTCAATCAATTCTTTGGGCGCTAGATAAGCGTCTAGTGTTTCAAAATCGATTGTAGTAAACGCTTGCGTTATTATTTTATATACTGTGCACATTTAACTCAAATTGTGCGAATTTGAACATTTGCTTCATTGCGTTGTTTTAAGAAAATGAAAGATCAGCGAAAGCAGATTTTTTAATCCCACACACTATGAAATATTCATATTTCAATTTTGAAACGAGAACTCGTATATCGGACCGAAAACCGAAAGCTTTACGGTGTACTAATTGTAACCATAATAAACATACTAGTTTTAGAATCGCCCGAGTTATCTTAAACGATTTCGACGGAATCACGATCAAAACATGTATAAATATATTTAAAATTACCCTGAACGGTAGATCACTTGGCTCGTGGGTCAATAAAGAACGCAGCTAATTGCGCGTGAACTGCAGGATACATGAATATTGACATTTCGAACGCACATTGCGGTCCTCGGATACTGTTCCCGGACCACCTCTGGCTGAGAGTCGTATAACATTACCAGACTGCCGCTTGCTTTAAACGGCTTGCCGGCGAATGATGGAGTTTTGCGTATAAGCGTGCTCTTAAATAATTCACTCAACGTGTGAGCAAGTCCACATTGCAACATTGGACATTACCGTTCGTTGATGTTCTGTGAGATTACGGCGGGTTGTTTGTCCTAGAGATTTTATATTCTTGCGACCCTCCCGATAACCGGAAACCAGAACTCTTCGTAATGCGGTTTCGTTCCGGCAAATTTGGATGATTCAAAGGTTCCTCGGCGATTTTGTGTGCGCTTGCTTACTAACGTTTGCGAGCACATCATAATCATAATACGACTTCAGAGCTGATGTAATTACCCGCTGAATTTAAGCATATTACTAAGCGGTGGAAAAGAAACTAACTAGGATTCCCTTAGTAGCAGCGAGCGAACAGGGAAGAGCCCAGCACTAAATCCCGCGGCCGAAGACGGACGCTGGGAAATGTACTGTTAGGGAGGATCCGATTATCTCGGTGCGTTGCGGCGAGTTCAAGTCCATCTTGAATGGGGCCATTTTCCCATAGAGGGTGCCCTTCGCACAGCGAACGAATGATCAGAGGCCTTGGGGCCGAAACGACGTAAACCTATTCTCAAACTTTAAATGGGTAAGATCTCTGGCTTGCTTGAATAGTGAAGCCAGAGATTTGGATCAGAGTGCCTAGTGGGCTACTTTTGGTAAGCAGAACTGGCGCTGTGGGATAAACCAAACGCCGAGTTAAAGCGCCTAAACAACGCTAATTGGATACCATGAAAGACGTTGGTTGCTTAAGACAGCAGGACGGTGGCTATGGCGCTGAAACGACTCACCTGCCGAAGCAACTAGCCCTGAGAATGGATGGCGCTGAAGCGTCGTGCCTATACTCGGCCGCCAGGGCATGAGAAGCGTTCATATTAGTTTGTTTTGACGCCCTGGTGAGTAGGAGGGTCGCGGTAGTGTGCGCAGAAGGGTTTGGGCGTAAGCCTGCTTGGAGTCGCCATCGGTGCAGATCTTGGTGGTAGTAGCAAATACTCCAGCGAAGCCCTGGAGGACTGACGTGGAGAAGGGTTTCGTGTGAAAAGCCGTTGCACACGAGTCAATCGATCCTAAGCCCCAGGGGAAATTCTATGTTGATGTTGGTGTATTTTATTTTGAATAAAATTTCACACCCATCGATCGAAAGGGAATCCGGTTCCTATTCCGGAACGCAGCAGCGTAACCGTTTACCGCAAGAGAGTTCGTCGGGATAACCCAAAATGATCTGGAGACTCCGTCGGAAAATAAGGGGAGAGTTTTCTTTTCTGTATGAGCGTTTGAGTTCGCAGGAATGGAGATAGGGTTTGGAACGCAAAGAGCACCGCTGTTGCGGCAGTGTCCGTATCTTTCCTTCGGACCTTGAAAATCTAGGAGAGGGCTACGGTACGTGTCGCGACGGTTCGTACCCATATCCGCAGCAGGTCTCCAAGGGGAAGAGCCTCTAGTCGATAGATTAATGTAGGTAAGGGAAGTCGGCAAATTGGATCTGTATCTTCGGGCTAAGGATTGGCTCTGAGGATCGGGGCGTTGGTTGGGAAGCGGGCCCGACACTGGGACAGATTTAGCCAAATGCCTCGTCGTCTAACTAGTGACGCGCATGAATGGATTAATAAGATTCCCACTGTTCCTATCTACTTTCTAGCGAAACCACTGCCAAGGGAACGGGCTTGGAAAAATTAGCGGGGAAAGAAGACCCTATTCAGCTTGACTCTAGTCTGGCATTGTAAGGAGATATGAAAGGTATAATATAAGTAGGAGATAGTAATATCGTCGGTGAAATACCACTTCTTTCATCGTTTCTTTACTTACTCGATTGGGCGGAAAGCGTGCGTCGAAAACTTGCGTTCCGACTGTCACGGTTTTCTAGAGCCAAGCGCATAAGAGTGGTGTGAGGCATTGCGCCGATCGCCAACAATACTCTAGCGTGATCCGATTCGAGAAAACTGCTAAACGGGGAGTTTGACTGGGGCGGTACATCTGTCAAATAATAACGCAGGTGTCCTAAGGCCAGCTCAGCGAAGACAGAAACCTCGCGTAGAGCAAAAGGGCAAATGCTGGCTTGATCCCGTTGTTCAGTGTGCACAGGGACTGCGAAAGCTATCGATCCTTTTGGATTAAAGAGTTTTCAGCAAGGGGTGTCAGAAAAGTTACCACAGGGACAACTGGCTTGTGGCAGCCAAGCGTCCATAGCGACGTTGCTTTTTGAACATTTGATGTTGGCTCTTCCTATCATTGCGAAGCAGAATTCGCCAAGCGTTGGATTGTTCACCCACAAATAGAGACCGTCGTGAGACAGGT
This sequence comes from Ctenocephalides felis, assembly GCF_003426905.1. Lineage (NCBI taxonomy): Eukaryota > Metazoa > Arthropoda > Insecta > Siphonaptera > Pulicidae > Ctenocephalides > Ctenocephalides felis. Next base: position 108,650,917 of record NW_020538040.1, read on the forward strand.
TAGTTTTACCCTACTGATGAATCGTCGTTGCGATAGTAATCCTGCTCAGTACGAGAGGAACCGCAGGTTCGGACATTTGGTTCACGCACTCGGTCGAGCGGCCGGTGGTGCGAAGCTATCATCCGTGGGATTATGCCTGAACGCCTCTAAGGCCGTATCCTTTCTAGACAAAGTAAGCAACGATATCTTTAGGAGTCTCGTGAGTCGGAAGGCTCAATACAATGTGATTTATTAGGTATTCGACGCACGCCGTTTATCGCACGAGTTATTTTTAGCCGAATGAGGCGCTGGACAGTGACGGTATCCATCCGTTATATCTGTCTTGCCTAAAGCGATAGATCATGGGTCACTAGTTTGATGTAGAGACTCAGAATCGTTTGTAAACGACCTAGGTACCTGGCGGGGTGTTGTACTCGGCAGAGCAGTTACCACGCTGCGATACGTTGAGACTCAGCCCTTGGCTTGGGGATTCGTCATTTTGGCTTGATATCACCCCACGCTATTAGAGCATAAGCCTTAAGCCGTCGCATTGCAGCATGCCACAATCAGTAGGCTTGACAGTCGAAAACTTGTACATGCTGTATATGTGACCCTTCTTCGGTATCTACTAGGCTATTTTGTACAACGTGCGTAAGTCAGCACGTAAATCAAAACTTATCGACAAATTCCAATACTAGAAATATTCATTATTTCTTTCAATAACCATAATGCTAAGAAAATGGTTATAAAAATTTTGAGAGTTTACGAAATATACGTTTTTACGAGAAACTTTTTATATTTTTTATTATAAATATATGATAAAATTCATTTAATTCTAAATAGAGAGTATGTTTTTTGCTAAATTTCTTGGAAATGCGTACAAGTTGCTAATAAGCAAAGTACGTATAAGTTATCTATAATGCAAAATGCGTGCAAGTTGTCAATGTGTAAAATACGTGCAAGTTGTCAATTTGCAGAATGCGTGCAAGTTGTCAATTTGCAGAATACGTGTAAGTTGTCAATGTGCAAAATACGTGCAAGTTGCTATTTTTATTTAATTTTTGTAATATACTCTAAATAATTAGTAACTACCAACCTATAAATATTTCGATTTTTTTATAATAAAATATTCAGTATATTTATTTCTTTTTTAACAAAATATTCAGTATTTATATATAATTTCAAACTACATCAAGTAAACTTTTAGGGGACATTAGCGAGTAAGCCTAACCTAGAATCATGCATCGAAACAGGTTAAAAACATTTTCCGGCTATTTGAAATCAGTAACTTACGGGTTCCTCAAACTACATTAAGTAAACTTTTAGGGAACAAGAGCGAGTAAGCCTAACCTAGAATCTTGCCTCAAAACAGGTTAAAAACATTTTCCGGATTTTTGAAATCAGTAACTTACGGGTACCTCAAACTACATCAAGTAAACTTTTAGGGGACATTACACGAGTAAGCCTAACCTAGAATCTTGCCTTAAAACAGGTTAAAAACATATTCCGGCTTATTGAAATCAGTAACCTCAAACTACATCAAGTAAACTTTTAGGGGACATTAGCGAATAAGCCAAACCTAGAATCTTGCCTCAAAACAGATTAAAAACATATTCCGGTTTTTTGAAATCAGTAACTTAGGGGTACCTCAAACTACATCAAGTAAACTATTAGGGGACATTAGCGAGTAAGCTTAACCTAGAATATTGCATCGAAACAGGTCAAACTACTTTTGTAGAAAAATATTGTTTTTGGGTTTTTAGGAATGACATATATTTATTCTATTATTTATTTACATGACATGGTTTAAATACAACATTTTTATTTCTTTAAGTTATATTTTTATTTAAAATAAAATTTCTTACATTTAGCTAATACAATTAAAATAAATTAATATCTGAAATCTTGCCTGCTTTCCAGTCGAGGATGCTTTTCACGAGATAGTAGTGTCGCTGTCATAACACCTTCGCGATTTTGCTCGAATACGCGTTTTGATACATTAGTCAGTAATTGAACATGTCTCTCAGTTCCCTGAATATGGACCGGAATTTTAGGGTCACTCCATGGACGCTCATTGATTTGTAGATATTGTACTAGATGTTCATGAGGAATATTTAGCAAAAAGGCTGGTTCGGATATATTTGAATACTCATCCATATCTATCATATTATTATAGTCGGTGCATTCGAAATTTATTTCGGGTGTTTTGTAATCTCTCAACTGCGTCAGGTCTTTCACATTATTACGGTAATATAAAATTTTTCTTATAGCTGAATCTCGTATTTCCTTTTTATTATCAAACAACATTGCTAATAAAATATTTTCCGAGTGAGCATAGTATGCATTTTCTTTAGCAACATTGTTCACAATTTGTCTTAAATTCGAGTCTAAATATTGCGTCCAGCTAATAAATTTATAAAATAATATACTACCATACACCACAGAGTTGTAATAATTAATGTTAAAGTACATTGGAATATATACTTTCATTACGTAATTTGCCAGAATTTTCAAATTTTTGGATGGCTTATTAGTAGTTACATATAACCGAAGTAACCTACTAGCCTTCATGAGCCAACGGGAGTGTGCTATTGGCCCTGGTTTCATGTTAGCTAAGTCTGTCGATACTTCTCCAGAAGCAACTGCTTTAGCTATTTTTATTAAATAACTTGAGTCAGTTGTCGATTAAGCAGGACTTAAATCAGCCAAATTTTTAAGTGGGATTGTTTTAAAGTCTATTACCGGCTTGAAGTACATAAGAAAAAATAAATTATATTGAATTTGAACATAGGGTATTAAAAAATAGTAAATATGTCATAACTCACCGGTATATTTTCGCATGTTTCAATTTGTTTGCTTGATATTCTAGTTTTTGTTCGTGGTCCAGTGATCAATGATTTCTACAACTAGTTAAATAAATGGCGAAGTGGAAGTTCGTTAAAGTGGAGAAGACACAAACCAATGCAGTGGCCTATTTTACTGAATTTCAAATCGACGTAAAATCCCATTTTTACGCCTGTATTTGCTGGTTCACCATCGCAACATATGCCTATCAAAGAATCTAGAGCTATTCCTTTATCGGAAAAAAACTAGTTCAATTTGATTACTTTACTTTCCGAATCTTTATTTTCCATATTTATGTAACCCAACAATTGACAATTCGGTTCCTTTAAAATAACTAAATGCGCTTTTTTAATCATTCGTGGGTGAAACTTCTTATCGATTTTTTCCATGGTAATAAAATCATTTTTTGGCCGTCGAATGAAAATGCTATTAATTCAGAAAAATCATATCGTTTGTGTAGAGTTTGCCTATTTTTCTGCCTCTCACGAACGCTTTTATTTTTATCCATAATGACAGGATTGCCCCAATCATGCATTACGCCCAGGTCATGCAGGATGGCTGTCACCACGCCAGAACCAACTCTATCAGAAATCTGTCGCACATTAAGGCATAGCTTGGAGCCTTATGTCTTCGACTATATGGTCTACGTTTTATATGAGAAGTATTTTGTGAATTTTCCGAACTGCTTTTAAACTCAAAATCAACGAAAATAATTCTTTCGTGGATTCTACAAACTCCTGAAATGATGCTTGGGTAGACTTGCTTTTATTTGTACTTTTATATTTATCAATCAATCGGTTCAATTTTCTAGCGATACTTTGTTTCTCCATAATTGGAATATCAATTTTTTCCCACGTCTGAATCAAATTTGTTACCACATTTGGAGTAAATGTTTTATATGAATACATTTCATTTTGTTTTTTTGATTTTTCCGCCAAATAAAAATAATACCTGATAATTTCCACACTTGTCGGAAGATTCACTTCTGTAAATTCTTCTGCTGGTCCAAATGTAATTTGATCATGCGAGCGCATATGATTCAAATTACTGGCACTTGCGCCTGAATTTAAATATGGATTCGCCATTGATACATCACGCCCTAGTGACGAACTGAACGAACATTTATGCGGATTTGTCACATTAATATATTATTTTCGAAATTTCTATTATTATAATAAAAAAATACTAGCGCACTCTGATGGAAATAAATAACAACAAACTAAACCCGATTTAAAAACACCCGCACAAACTATTAATAAAAATATAACTCACAATTTGAATTATTCACATGCCTAAATTAATATATTTACTTATTAAAAACAGTATTTTATTGAAAATTTTGCTGGCTAAAGAGATATTTGCGATATATGGTTTTGCAGTCAAAATTCATTTAAATTCAATTCATTTTGCAGTCAAAATTCATTTTAACACATATATTTCATAAAAAAGGTGCCCATATCCCTTAATTTTACTTCAATAATGAATTGGCCCGACCTAATATATATATATATATATATATATATATATATATATATAAATTAATTTTTTTTTGTTCGACGTTGAGACACTTGAATCATTGAATAATTATTTTTAGCCGATCGTCGAAATAAAAAAAACAAATAAATACAAATATTTATTTATAATATAGGTTTCGACACGGATTGTGTGCTATCATTCAGCAATTCTTTGTTAACAGTATCTAAAAAATATTTACAAAGTTTTGAAAATAAATTTAAATGCAATATAAAATATTTAAAAAATATACATACGACACCAGTACCGACGTTTAATTACAGCATGTTAATGGTCGGCAATTAATCAACCGTGCCGTTACTAAACATGTTTCTTTTGGTAAGGTCAACATGGACGATCTAAACGACAGAATGCGGTTTCCATATGGCGCGATGCGGCTTCTTTCTTTCATTGGAGTCTAAAAAAGATCTATAGGTAATCCCCAGGTAAAACAAATATTCAGTAAGCTTTACAAACTGACAAAGTCACTAAACACCAACATAACGCACAACACACATCTTGGAACTGTAACTTCAACAACGCAAACGGAAACAGATTTTTCGAATACCTGACCAAACACAACACCACACATGCACAACTACACTATCCTAGCACGCCGACTAGATACGCCACGACACACCATCACAGCACGATCGATTTGGCTTTGACAAAAATTCTACACGTAACATCCGAACCCATAAAAGGAACACCTTTTAAATCCGACCATAACACAGTTTTTTAGACCCAAACCTAAATTTCTAGATTACTCCAGAGCTAACTGGTCATATTTCAGAGACATTATCACAGACAATACACGACACACAATTCCAATCGATACCAACACCGACATTGACGAGGCTATAACACATCTTACACTCACAATCACAGACGCCGTACAACAGGCTATTCCGACACTAGACTCAAAAACAACACCAGCCAACGACTTGCCAAAACACATTTTATTGGAAATAAAACTCAAAAATCATACGAAGAAACTGTGGCAACGTACCGGTGACAGACTACTCAAGAAACATGTGAACAGACTGACAATAATTATTTCCAATGAAATACGTGACTACACTAGTACCAAAAGACTCGATAACATAAATACTGACCTACACAAAGTTTGGAAAACCGCAAAAAGACTGACGCGGATACCAACATCCACACCTCCACTCAAATTAACTGACAACAATTAAGCAACGACACCAGCAGGCAAAGTGGAGATATTGCAAAAAATTTTGAAAACACACATAAACAAAATGCTAACATGCCAAATGCAGACCTGAAACGTGACGTACACAAGACAATTCAGAATTTCACTGACCTGCACAGGGACAAAGACTTACGAATAGACCCCACCACAGTTTCCGAAATAAAAACAGTAGTTAAAAATTACCGAACAAAAAAGCACCAGGACCCGACGGACTGAAAAACATAATACTGGAACAATTACCGACGAACGCCTTCATTTTACTTGCCCGCATAACGAATAGAGTTATGATGAAACGACACTGACACTACTCATAGAAAACACAGTTCTCAATTTTAACAAACAAAACCATACCGGAATGATGTTACTTGACTTTGAGAAGGCGTTTGACACTATCTGGAATGACTGACTTGTTTATGAACTCAACCAACTCAACTTTTTACCGTACATTACAAGAACATAAGACTCATACCTCTCAGACAGCAACTTTACCGTACAAGTAGACAACGGACTTTCGACGGTTCTGACGGGCTCGATTTTGGGACCGTCATTGTTTAACGTCTACATTCACGACATACCCACTGACGCTGACTACGAAGATACAGACAGACATAAACAAGCTAACTGAATATACTGATAAATGGCAGATCAGGATCAATCCACAAAAGACGGAAACAATTTTATTTACAAAGAGCCGAAATGCCATGACTAGACTGACCGACTTGGAAAAACTGAAAGTAATGGGCCATGAAGTTGAGTGGTCCAATGATGTCAAATACCTTGGTGTGACCTTGGACCATAGACTAAGTTTCACGAAACATATTAATACAAAAATTGGCCTATGGGATGTTAAATCTACTGAGACCTCTCTTGAATCACAACTGCCCGCTAAGCTTGAAGAACAAGCGGGCACTCTACTTGACATTTATAAGACCGTTAGTGATATACGTCGCTCTAGCACGGAACGCGACGACTAAGACCAACTTACGAAAACTACAGACAATACAAAATAAGACACTACGACTAGTACTTAACAAAATAAGGAATCCACTGAATAGACATTACTACTCTACAAAATACATACATGAGCAGACTAACGTACCGACAATACTCGACCATATGAAAAAGCCCACTAAAAATTTTTACCAGAAATATGAGGATCAACCTGATACAAACATCGCGAGCCTCGGCAAATTTACTAAAGACGTAGTTTAGTATGGCAAACACGCCATGCCAAACTATATACTGATCGGCCCATAGCAGCGGATGATACTTGGTTCGTTAACGATTTTCCTTTTGTTTCGTTTTATTATAAATATTATGTGATCTTTTTTTGGAAAAAAATATTCCTTTCCCACTTTTTATGTCACAGAATTGTATCACACCTTTTATACTTATAATAGTCATTATTGTATTTTTGTATTGTATGAGAGATGATATACCTGCGCATACAACTCCAAACAAAATTGCCAGTGTTATGTATACATTTATAATTATTGAAATGTTTGTCTTTATCTATCTTTTATATAATACCTAAAATGTGATTGGATGTGCGTATTCTACAAACAACTTATGTGTATGTTTATGAGAAATTTGTCCATTTTTTTTAAATTTGAATTTTTTGATAAGTTTTTTTAAAATGTTGAATTTGTTTTAGATGTTTGAAATTTTTATTTCAAAATTACGAAATTATCCGTTAAAGCATTTTTTGCACACCGTCTACTCAAGCAAAATGTTTTTTCAATTAATTTAATCGGACGCTCCGTTCTTTCAAAAACTGCATATTTGAGCTCTATACCTCCCGAACTGCAAAATTGCCTTTTGCAAAAACGCCTTGCAATCGAGTACGAACTAAATGATTTTTCAATCACACAAATCGGTTATTCCATACGAAAATGTCGAGGACATTTGTTTGAACCGTATGCGTAAATTTTTGAATTTAAAATCCTGGTACGAAACCCAAAAAAAAAATGACCCAAAATTTGTACACATTTGTGCACATAATTTGATGTGTAGGTATATGTCCAATGAATATTTTTGACCGTCAAAAATGAGCGTTTCTAAAAATATGATCTGAGTTCTTCGGCTAGTCAATATAAATTAAATGTTTTTTGAATTATTCAAATCAAACGCTTCGTTCTCTCAAAAACTGAGTTACATTTTTGATTCTTTTTGCCCCGTATTATCGAAATGGCTAGACCTGCCAATGCCAAAAACTAATTAGCACGTTTCCTTATCAATACAAATCGAGTACTTTCTAAATTATTCAAATCGGTTGATCCGTGTTCCCAAAAATTCAGAAACCTTTGAAACGTAAAAATATATAAAAAAAGATATTTACAATTTTTTGCGATTACTATAACTTATACCCTACGGGAAGTTAAAAATTAAATATAAACAGAGAAAAAAAAATATATAACTAAATAAACGGACTATATATATCTAAATCTTAAATTAAAAAAATACAAATAAAAGTACTTACTTGAACTTTGAAGACAGATACTAATACATAGTAAATACGCTTAACATGTAAGTAATTCATATTTGAAATAAAGCACTAAGTGTCAGTGGTCACTGTTTAATAAAATTTTTTTATTATATATGAATTGAGAGATGTCGATCATCCGAGGCACTTGTATAAGCTATAAATGTGCGAAGCGTAAATTGTTGAAAAAACTCGACACAAGTGTTGATAAAAATTGAACGTATGGTTGTTTAGTTCAGTGATCATCGTTTGCCCTTGATTTTTGTTTTTCAAATTATTATCATGTTGTTTTAGGCGTTTAATGAGATTCTGTTTGTAGGAGTTTCTGAGATCTTATAAACAACATTGGATATTCGTTCCAAACCAGTGCGCGGCTTCAAATTTTAGAATTGGAGATTAGCGTTATAAAAGAGTTTTTTTCACTAAGGATGAACTTCTTTAATGTAAAGTAGAAACTAAACTAGAGTTGGAGTTAATAATTTCGTTCTTTAAAATAGTGAGTATGTTGTTTGTGACGGATTTTATTAGATGTGTGGCATAGGAGTTCTTAATGAGGATTTTAAAAACTAAATTTATATTGGAGATCCAAAATTGTTTGTCAGAAAGCAGGATAGCATAGTCTACTAGATTAATGATAGCTTCTATTGTCATACTAGACTGGTGGTAAGCGTGAAAATTTATATATCCACCTGACCATGTGGGTTTGTGGTACCTATTAGTGAAGATGCAATTATCTTTGTTTTTAATAAGTTTGACGTCTTAAATAGTCCAGTCATTTGGTGCAAAAAATGCTGTTGCCGGTACAGTACTCCGGGAATTTTGAAAATTGGTAATCTCATAGATTTAGAGGTGTTCTTTCTTGATTTCAACTTTGCCACCTCAAATTTTGACGGCAAGTCATATTGGAAAAATGGCATCAAAAACAGTTTTTTTAATATCTCTTTTACGACTTATTTTACGATAAAAGTAGCTATGTACGAATTAAACTAGATAAAATTTCCTACAATTCATTCAAAAACCGTTTTTTTGTAAAATTAATAGTTTGAGAGTACAGCGGCTTAAAATCCTTTGCTGCTCTCGCCGTCATAACGGATCTCTCCATATTTGACTTATATTGTAAGTTCTTATAAGTTTGTCATACTGAAAACTTATATTGTAAAACTACTTATAAATTATATAAAAATAATATATAATAAATAAATAAATAATGAATGAACTAGTTGGGCGCTTGGCATCGCGCCTTAAAGCAAATTGCTGAAACCTGCCGTCAGTAGCGGCGCGAGGCGTCGGCGGTGTCGGCGGCCGCCGACGGCCTCGCGCCTGGGGTGGCCTCGCAAGGGCCTCGCAAAATTTTTAATTTTTCGATATTATTCAGTTTTTTCCGTATTGTTGCGCGAGCAAAAAAAGTGATTAGTGCCTTACTGGCACAATCAATATTGCCTGTCAACACCGTTGATTATTAAATCTAAACAATAGCACGCGAGACGATGGGTCCTCGATTTCTTTACATTTTCGTATTTCTTAGGAGAGCATAATGTAAACAATCTTTCCTTCAATTTAATCAACACTTTCATATTATATCGCATAGACAACATTTTTTTTTAGTGCGTTGTGTAAAGAGAGTTAGTAAATTGAGTTAGTACCTTGAAGTTTAGCTTATTAGTGTAAAGTAATTATCTTTAATGAAAAAAGTGTTTTAAGTTGTGATTTGGATCATATTTTGAAGTTTATAAGGTAAGCTAATTACAACTTCTATAAATACTTTAAACATAATGATCTTATCGACATCAATATGTATAAATACTTATATTATTTCGCAAATATTATGTATTTTTCAACATAAATCGAAATAAACTCGGTGTAAGTGGCAATTGCAGAAGCATTCCAACATATGTAAATAATCGGCTTAATAAAAAGGAAATCAGATTTAGCAAACTGAGACGTTAATATTTCGAAATTCTGAATCGGCCGAAAAATTTTAAGCAGTTTTTATAATTAACTTTTTTAGGTCTATAATATTTCAATATGTTTGTTAAAACTATATCATTATACAAGGTTTTATCAAAATTTTCAATATATTTATTCATCACTCAATTGCAATCAAAACACAAAGAGTTTTCATAATGAGTTCACAAACGATTCATAAATTTTGTAAATCGTAGAGCCGTTGCTTAGAAAACGTTAGCTAAAAGTCTAATTTTTGTATCACGTACGAACACGTTGGATTCTGAATAGTTTGAAATTGGAAGAAGTATGAATGTTTGTGTGAGCATGTGAGCAAAACTTTACCTTTTATCGGTGTTATCACAATTTGATAAAATTTTATAAGAACTTGCGTTGATTAATTTTGCAAGACAATTGGCTGAGCCCTTTCTTAAGTTAGCATAAAAAATTCTAATTTTTTTGTGCACGTTTTGAATAAAAATCCTGAAGATATCAGCCGAGGCATTTTTTCGTAATCAATTGTGAATTTTTTTTTGAGAAACTTTTATACATGGGCCTACGACAAGTGATTTATCTATAAAAATACATTGAATTTTAGAATAATGATCCGAGCTTTCAAATCATGTCTACTGAACTGTAATAACAATTCGAATCATTATTTTGTTTAATAATTACAAAACGCGTTGCTAGTTATATGTAGGTTACGCAGACATCGGAAGTGCTTACTGTTGGATTTTGTAAATAGGTTGTAAACAATAAATTAGTATATAAGAGTTAGACAAAAGTTAGACAGTCAGTCAAACCTGGAGAGAAGCTTGGAGTCAAGCTTGGAGCCAGACATAGTATTCAGTAAAATGTAGTCTTTGCTGATATGATAACCAAAAGGTTATCAAAAATTTTGACGGCAAGTCATATTGGAAAAATGGCATCAAAAACAGTTTTTTTAATATCACTTTTACGACTTATTTTACGATAAAAGTAGCTATGTACGAATTAAACTAGATAAAATTTCCTACAATTCATTCAAAAACCGTTTTTTTGTAAAATTAATAGTTTGAGAGTACGGGCGCTTAAAATCCTTTGCTGCTCTCGCCGTCATAACGGATCTCTCCATATTTGACTTATATTGTAAGTTCTTATAAGTTTGTCATACTGAAAACTTATATTGTAAAACTACTTATAAATTATATAAAAATAATATATAATAAATAAATAAATAATGAATGAACTAGTTGGGCGCTTGGCATCGCGCCTTAAAGCAAATTGCTGAAACCTGCCGTCAGTAGCGGCGCGAGGCGTCGGCGGTGTCGGCGGCCGCCGACGGCCTCGCGCCTGGGGTGGCCTCGCAAGGGCCTCGCAAAATTTTTAATTTTTTCAAAATTAATTTTTCGATATTATTCAGTTTTTTCCGTATTGTTGCGCGAGCAAAAAAAGTGATTAGTGCCTTACTGGCACAATCAATATTGCCTGTCAACACCGTTGATTATTAAATCTAAACAATAGCACGCGAGACGATGGGTCCTCGATTTCTTTACATTTTCGTATTTCTTAGGAGATTTCGTATTTCTTAGTTGATTAATTTTGCAAGACAATTGGCTGAGCCCTTTCTTAAGTTAGCATAAAAAATTCTAATTTTTTTGTGCACGTTTTGAATAAAAATCCTGAAGATATCAGCCGAGGCATTTTTTCGTAATCAATTGTGAATTTTTTTTGGAGAAACTTTTATACATGGGCCTACGACAAGTGATTTATCTATAAAAATACATTGAATTTTAGAATAATGATCCGAGCTTTCAAATCATGTCTACTGAACTGTAATAACAATTCGAATCATTATTTTGTTTAATAATTACAAAACGCGTTGCTAGTTATATGTAGGTTACGCAGACATCGGAAGTGCTTACTGTTGGATTTTGTAAATAGGTTGTAAACAATAAATTAGTATATAAGAGTTAGACAAAAGTTAGACAGTCAGTCAAACCTGGAGAGAAGCTTGGAGTCAAGCTTGGAGCCAGACATAGTATTCAGTAAAATGTAGTCTTTGCTGATATGATAACCAAAAGGTTATCAACAAATATTAATTGTAAAAATAGTGAATAATAAAGTATCATTCAGAGAAAGAAGTGTGTTTACAAATTACTATCAAATCGTTGTTCGTACTAAAGGCCTTTCACACTACCATTGGACTCTGGAGAGTCCACATCACAAATATAATATTTCAACAACTATTCAACTGTTCACCGCTCGGGTCCAGCCTATCATTACAATTCCTGGTCGTACTGGTGGTCCAGAACCTACATCCAAACTATCAACCACCAGTCCAGGACAATTCATGGTGGCTTAGCGGTTTTTTCCCTCGTAGCGAGCAAGAATTTTCTGGCGGAGATATCGAGTTCAAAGCTGCCACAACTCGACAAACCGAACGATCATTCGCAGCACAAACTAAGGGATGGTGGCGCCTACCGAAGAACTTTAGAACGAACGCGAGACTACGACTAACTTGGACATAACTATCTCATCGGATTCAAGTAAGCAAATCAAAATTTAATCATATCTCAAGATGGAACCCATTTTTGAAGAAGCTAGAAAAGGTAAAGATAATAGTATAGAAATAAATAAATTTAGAATTCAATTAGCAATTAGCTCTATACCCGAATTCAATGGCAATTCAGATGACCTTTATAGATTTTTAAGTACTGTAGACTCAATTTTAGATGATGTAGATTTTGAGACTTATAAATTTATATCGAAGATTGTTATTTGTAAATTGAGTGGAACAGCTTTTGATTGCATTAGACGGGCTGATTATCAGTTATGGAATAATATCAAACCTATTCTAATTAAACGTTTTAAAGATAGAAGGTCCGTCGCTGAGTTACATCACGAGCTAGCAACAACAACAAGACAAAATGGGGAATCGATTGAGAAGTTTGCAGAGAAAGTTGAGAATTTGCTTACGTTAATAAACAACGAATGCTATTTTACACATAATGAAGAAGCGTATCCATCATATTGTGACTTGGCTTTGGCAGTTTTTGTTAAAGGCCTACCATTGGACTTGAAAGTTATAGTTAAAGCAGCCAAACCGAAAAATTTGAAAGATGCTATGCACATTGCTGCAAAGGAAGAAAAATATTTAAACATCAGATCTGATAAAAAATACAACCCATTCGTCACTTGCAGATACTGCAAAAAAAGGGGACACCACATTAACCAATGTCGAAAACTTACAAATAGGAAAAGAGATGACAAACTTAGAATCTACAATGGTGGAAATGACGATAGAATGGACTACGAAAGTAATAAGGATCTGAAATATACAAAAACATATGATGATACATACAAGGCATTCATAACAACTAAGGAAGAATCTGAAGAATCCGAAGTATCCGAAGAACAAGAAAAATACAAAGAAGAAAGTTTGACTCACAACACCAAAATAGAAGAGTTGACGACAATAGCTGCAAATTCATACGAAGAAGAAAAGGATCTATATGTGGCCGAAGATATGGAACAAACCATACGTGCAAATTCATACGAAGAAGAAAAGGATCTATATGTGGCAAAAGATATGGAACAAACCATACGAACAAATTCATATGAAGAAGAAAAGGATCTGAACATATATGTGGCACAAGATATGGAACAAACCCAAGATGAGGTTTACGACATGAAAGAAATTAATGATAAACAAGAAGAAATGAGAATACTTAATGATGAAGGACCAGAATATATGAAAACTATTCCCATTAAAATAAAGAAGAAAAAGAAAAAGAAAAGAAATATTAAAAGAAGAAAAATTAATGATGAAATTATAGAAGAAAATAATCAAGAAACCAGGGAACATAAAGTTAATATGATAAGAAAATTACCTTCACAACGAAAATTGTCAATAAATGAAAATATAGCCACTATTACAGATATGTTCAACCGTAAGAATATGAATTTGAACACAAAGAAGAAATATGCACATTTACAAAACCATAGCAGCAGAAAATTGATATCGTCGCAAACACATGCAAAGAAGAGAAAGATTCCCGATTTTATTATATTCAGAACAGCACCAAAATTGTTTAATTATAAATACCGGAAGAAACTGAAAACTCGCCAGGTGTAAACACAATAGTAACAACGCAAGTCATTTTGTTTGGTTGACACATAAGCGAATTCTCATATTTCAAAGCAGCATTTGTTCAATTTTGATTACCCAGCAAATTTCGAATATATCAAGTATTAACAATACAACGTAAATTTAAATTTTCATTATTACTATTTATGATTTAAAATATCAAATGCAAGATTCTTTACGCCATTAATATTTTTTTGCAGATTTCAAAGACATTTTCAAATTATGATTTTTATGCTCTATTGATATAAAAGTTTTTTTAAAAAAAAATTATTTGCATCATTTATGGTAAGTTGTTCGAAGCATATTTTGTTTTACCGGAATAACATTTTAAATTTCAGTGATGCCTTTACATAATCAGCGACCATCTAATTTGCATTCAACTGCTGATTTTTTTTATATGTATGTTATTAAAGATTTATTCATGTAGAGATAAAAATAAAATTATTATTAGATTTTTTTTTCAGAGCACATTATTTGTAAACATATTCTAACAGTAATGACACTTTTGAGGACAAAAGTTTTTAAGGGCCGAAGGAAGAAGAGATGGAACTCATTTTTTTTAATTTTTTTCTCAATATTTATAGTTTTCCGAGGACGAAAAACTTTTGAAGAGGGAGGTTGAACTGTAATAACAATTCGAATCATTATTTTGTTTAATAATTACAAAACGCGTTGCTAGTTATATGTAGGTTACGCGGACATCGGAAGTGCTTACTGTTGGATTTTGTAAATAGGTTGTAAACAATAAATTAGTATATAAGAGTTAGACAAAAGTTAGACAGTCAGTCAAACCTGGAGAGAAGCTTGGAGTCAAGCTTGGAGCCAGACATAGTATTCAGTAAAATGTAGTCTTTGCTGATATGATAACCAAAAGGTTATCAACAAATATTAATTGTAAAAATAGTGAATAATAAAGTATCATTCAGAGAAAGAAGTGTGTTTACAAATTACTATCAAATCGTTGTTCGTACTAAAGGCCTTTCACACTACCATTGGACTCTGGAGAGTCCACATCACAAATATAATATTTCAACAACTATTCAACTGTTCACCGCTCGGGTCCAGCCTATCATTACAATTCCTGGTCGTACTGGTGGTCCAGAACCTACATCCAAACTATCAACCACCAGTCCAGGACAATTCACTACTTGCGTTCCATGTGCGTGTTCGTTGCAAACAAACTATTTATTGCAATTACAAATTATGATTAATTAATAATCTAATTATTTAATTGGAAATTATATTGATTTGTTTTTAGCGTAAGAAAACCAATTAAAATTTTTATTTATTTGTTTAAATCTGAATTCTTATTCATTAAGTAGATTATTTATACGTATTCGGTTCATGAAACATTCTTCTAGATAAATTAACACCTACTAGTTCCAATTTTGTTGTCAAACGATTAAGAAGAACATGGAATGTCGATAAACCATACAATGAGTGAATCGAATTTATTGGTGAAAATAAACTTCTCGTTTGAGATAATGCTTTAATTTCAGTATTTTTCTAATTAAGGTCATCATGTCTGGAGGATCAGCTAGAGACAGAGATATAGGTAGAAAATGGGAATCCGGCGCATTAAAAAGAAAAAAAAATGCTGTAACTGTTATGTCCAACCAAGCTCTGAGTTTCAGTATGATGAAATTTCTCAAGAAATGTTCTACTGGTGTCACTGTTTCACAGTCACCCAAAGAAACTTCAGTTTCACAGCTAGTATCAAACAAAAACTTAGCTGAAAATTCGGTACCTGGAACATCAGGCAAATCTGCTATGATCTAAGTGTCCGAACCCAATAAAGAGTTGGAAAGTGAAACGATGTGTGATTCAAAAAATCAAGCACAAGAAGTTTATTTAAAAGAGTCATTTATAGACTTAGATCCAAGAATGTGGGTATTGCCATTAAATAATGGACAACGTCATGACCATCAAAATTTAGGGATATCCGACGAAAGTTACCCAAAAGACGCAAATAATAGACATTTTTCCAAATTTCATTTCAGTCGAAAATTAAGTAACGGCGAAACGCAACATCCGCAAAAGCCGAAAAGTTAGATTATGTTAGATTATGTAATATTCGTTTATTTTAATTATTTATGTTATTATTTTATTTGCAATAAATTTCATTTTATCATACATTACTTTAACTATAATTCAATTTTTGTAATTCAGCATTTTCCTAAAAAAAAGCGAGGTAGGGGGCCTTGCAAACTAATTTCGCCGACGTCTACAGATGGTCTAGCGCCGCCACTGCTTGCCGTAGCAAAAATTTTTTTATTAAAAGATTAAAATTTTTGAAAAAAAAATTACTTTGAAAAAATTATATTTTTTAGAAACTATAAGTTTTTGAAAAAAAAAATTGTTTTTTGGAAAAAAGACTTTTTGAAAAAAAATGATTTGTTTTTTCCTTATCTTGAAAGTTCTGAACTTTTTTTCAAAACGTACTGTCTTAACTGCATAAAAACAAAATATCGAAGCGCGTAAACGCCGCGTCGCCGTCTAACGGATAAACATTGGTACAGAACCCATAGAAATGTAAACAAAATTTATACTTATAGTTAAAATCTCTATAAAAAATCTAATTATTTTATGTGCATAGGTCTAATAATCATTTTTTACCGCTAACTGACATTTTTTCACTTACTAGATCTCCGAAACCGCTAGACTTGCCTTCATGAAATATTAATCAGTTGTTCATTTTAAGCAAGTAAAATGTTTTTTTGAATTATTAGAATCGGACACGTTCTCTTAAAAACTGAGTTACCGCTTGTGGCACTTTCAGCCCCGTATCTTCGAAACGGCTAGACCTGCCTATGCCAAAAACTAATCAGAAAGTCTCCTTATCAACTGCAATCGAATGCTTTTAGAATAGTTGAAATCGGTTAAACCGTGTTCCCGAAATCGTCGACGAAAATTTGTATTTGCACACACACACACAAATACATCCATTTTTTCTAAGGTATGTCAAAATGTTCAGAAACTTCTGGAACGTAAAGATATATAAAATTTTCATTTTCGTTTTTTTGCGATTACTATAACTTTATTTAAAAAGTTATATACGGCAAGTTAATAATATCAAAATTTTAGCATATTAACATTGATACGATGTCCTTGTAATAATGGTATCATTTTGCGGACGGCTTTTAAAATTATTTAAATAAATAAATAAACTAGTGGGGTGCATGGCATCTTGCCTTAAGGCAAACTGCTGGAACTTTCCATACCGTAATTAAAAATCTTAGTACGGAACCCAAACAAATTTTCACAAAATGTGTACACATTATGAAAATCTCTATAAAATATCTCATAATTTGATATGCATAAGTCCAATAAACATTTTTGACCGCCCAATGACATTTTTCAAACTTATTTTTATTGAGAGTCCATAACCGCTGGACCTGCCTTCCCAAAAATTTAATCAGTTCTTCATCTTGTCAATGCAAGTAAAATGTTTTTTTAAATTATTAAAATCGGAAGCCCCGTTCTCTTAAAAACTGAGTTACGGTTTTTGGCACTTTTCGCCCCGTATTTTCGGAACGGCTAGACATGCCTCCGCCAAAAACTAATTAGCACGTCTCCTTATCAATACAAATCAAATGTTTTTTAAATTATACAAATTGGTTATTCCATACTGTCGAAATTGTCGAGAACATATGTTTGAACCATATAAATAAACTTAAAAATCTTGATACGAAACCCAAAAAAATTACGCAAAATGTGTACACAATATTAAAATCTCTATAAAATATCTGATAATTCGATGAACATGTGTCCAATAAAGATTTTTGACCGTCAAATGACACTTTTTTAACTTATTTTTATTGAGAGTTTTTAGAATTATTAAAATCGGACGCTCCGTTCTCTTAAAAACTGAGTTAACGTTTTTGGCACTTTTTGCCCCTTATCTTTGGAATGGCTAGACATGCCTTCGCCAAAAACTAGTCATCACGTCTCCTTATCAATACAAATTTCGTATTAATAAGGAAACGTGCTGATCAGTTTTTGGCATATGCAGGTCAAGCCGTTTTGAAGATACGGGGTAAAAAGGACCAATAATAGTAGTTCAGTTTTTGAGAGAACGAAGCGCGCGATTTGAATAATTCAAAAAAAACATTTTATTTATATTAATTAAACGAAGAATTGTTAAAAAGGCAGGTCTAACGGAAGATCTTTCTCAAAAGGCATGGACGCTCAATAATTTTATATTTAATAAAATTAATTTGGCGGTGAAAGTGTTCACTAAACATATGCACATCAAATTATCAGGTATTTTATAAAGATTTTAATAATGTGAACATATTTTGAGTCAATTTTTTTGGATTTCGAATTTTCGAAAAAGAATTTAATTTTCAGAAAACTCGATTTTTTGAAATTTTTCATTATTTTGAAAAAAATATCTAAATTAATAAAATTTTGAAAACATCACAATTAAAAAAAAAAACGATTTCTTACAATAATTTGAGAATATTTGGAAATTTTCAATAAAAAATCGGACATTTTCAAAAATTTCTAAATTCTCAAAAAAATTTAAAAAATCGATTTTTTTTAATTTCAAAATTATCGAAAAAAATCAAATTCAAAAAAAAAAAATTAAAGAAATTTTTGTAAGCTTACACATAAGTTGTTTGTAGAATACGCTCGTCGCCCAATAAGCACATATAAATTTACAGTATGTTTTTATAATAAATAACTTATTTGAAATTATTTAAAACAATTATTGATTATTTTCATTCCTCGAATTTTCAATTACGATACGGGTAGTTCCAGCAATTTGCCTCAAGGCACGATGCCATATGCGCCCTACTAGTCGATTTTTTTGCGATTACTATAACTTACTTGTCCTACGGGAAGTTAATAAGTAAATAAACTAGCTGCAAGTGGAATTCTGTCTTAACGCAATTAGGGCATCGTGCCTTAAGGCAAATTGCTGGAACTTCCCGTACCAAAAATTATTATTTTTTTAAAAACGATTAACATTTTTGAAAAAATTTTACTTTGCAAAAATAAGATTTTTGAGAAA
Organism: Ctenocephalides felis; assembly: GCF_003426905.1. Taxonomy (NCBI): domain Eukaryota; kingdom Metazoa; phylum Arthropoda; class Insecta; order Siphonaptera; family Pulicidae; genus Ctenocephalides; species Ctenocephalides felis. Next base: position 108,670,040 of record NW_020538040.1, read on the forward strand.
CTATAAATTGGACAAAGAATTACTTTTTCTTGAAAAAAAAATTAAAAAAAATCTAAAAAAAATTAAAAAAAAAAAATTTTTTTTTTGAATTTTTTTTTTTTTTATTTTGACATATTTTGGAAGATCTGAACTTTTTTCAAAGCAATCGTACTGCTTTAACTGCATAGAGACAAAATATAAAGCGTGTAAGCGCCACGTTGCTCTACGGATAAACATTATTACGGAACCCATAGAAATGTAAACAAAATTCATACTTATTATTTAAATCTCTATAAAATATCTGATAATTTGATATGGGTCATTCTTTTACAAACCGGACACTAATTAACCTTGACATTTTAGAATTGTCTGAAAATTTGTTTACAGATACTATTCATAAAATCATTTGACACGTATTTCAGGATTTTGCTGAAAAAAATTTTTTTACGTAAATATTTACGATTGAAATATGGATTTTTTGCTCAATTTCTATGAACATCATCTGCGGTAAATTAATTATCTCCGGATGTGCTGATCCGATCAGTATTTTCTTTTTATTACACTCATATTGAAGTGAACTTTGTAATGATTAAAAATTTTTTTTTTGTTTTTGCAATTTTCTTAACAATAACAACCCTTAAATATTTACAAAGGTTTTACTCGGCTTTTACCCGAATTGAATCGATCCAAAAAAAAACATATATTTTCTTTTTTTCTCTGCAACAAAATTCTTTTTACAATTTGTTGGAGGTTTTGTTACATCGAAAGATATTAAATATTTTCAAGCGCGAGCCGCGCTTTTCACGTGGTGGACCTCAAAGACTTGTACTCATTTGTCACTTTCGAATGACAATCTTATTGTTTTTCGGTTGAAAAATATTTTATAATTTCGCTTCTGGCGAAAAATGAACATATAGTCGAAAAAAAACATTAGGGGAGAGCGGAGCTTAAAAGTTCGTGGGTAAAAAGATCTACTGCCAATATCTCAAAAACAAGTAAAGTTAGAATTTTTTTAACAACAATATTTGAATGTAGAGGAATATTTAAGTTAATAAGTAACTAGTGGGGCGCATGGCATCGTGCCTTAAGGCAAATTGCTGGAACTTTCCGTACCATTTTTTTTTTTTTTTTAATTAACATTTTTGAAAAACATTTACCATTAAAAATTAGATTTTTGAGAAACTATAAATTTTTGACAAAAATTTACTTTTTTTGAAAAAAAGACTTTCTGAAGAAAAGTGTATTTTGTAATATTTTGGAAATTCTGAACTTTTTTTCAAAGCAATCGTACTGCTTTAACTGCATAGAGATGGAATATCAATGCGCGTAAGCGCCGCGCCGCCGTCTAATGGATAGCATTGGTACGGAACCCATAGGAATGCAAACAAAATGTATACTTATTGTTAAAATCTCTATAAAATATCTGATAATTTGATATGCATATATCTAATGATCATTTTTGACCGCCAGATGGATTTTTTTTAAACTTTTTTTACTAGATCTCCGAAACTGCTAGACCTGCCTTCATGAAAATTTGATCAGTTCTTCATCTTGTTAATACAAGTAAAATGTTTTTTGAATTATTAAAATCGGACGCTCCGTTCTCTTAAAAAATGAATTACCGTTTTTGGCACTTTTTGCCCCGTATCTTTGAAACGGCTAGACCAGCAAGCGGCAAAAACTAATCAGCACGTCTCCTTATCAATACGAATCGAATGTTTTTTTAATTATTCAAATCGCTTCATTCGTGTTCCCAAAATCGTCGACGAAAATTTGTATCCGAACACACATACACACACGCACACACACACACACACACATACACATACATCCATTTTTCTAAAGAATGCCAAATATACAAAAACCTCTGAAACGTAAAGATATATAAAAATTTTCATTTTCGATTTTTTGCGATTACTATAACTTACCCTACGGAAAGTTAAAAAATTGTCTAAATGCAATATGCTAATAGCTAGGCTTATAATCTTTATTGATTCTGTAAGAGCTAACTTAGAAATAACTACGTCAATGCAGAGATGTAAAGCCAATCAAAGCAAATACTAGCTGTAAGTGGAATTCTGTCTTAAGGCAATTAAGGCATCGTGCCTTAAGGCAAATTGCTGGAACTTTTCGTACCAAAAATTATTATTTTTTTAAAAACAATTAACATTTTTGATAAAATTTTACTTCGAAAAAATTAGATTTTTGAGAAACTATAAATTTGACAAAAAATTACTTTTAAAAAAAATTTTTTTTTTTTGAAAACAAATTTTTTTTGAAAAGTAAAATGTTTTCTTCATTTTGACATATTTTGAAAAATCTGAAGGTTTTTTCAAAGCAATCGTACTGCTTTCACTGCATAAAGACGAAATATCAAAGCGCGTAAGCGCCGCATCGCCGTCTAACGCGTAAACATTGATACGGAACCCATGGGAATGTAAACAAAATTTATACTTATAGTTAAAATCTCTATAAAATATCTGATAATTTTATGTGCATATGTCTAATGATCATTTTTGACCGCCAAATGGCTCATTTTTTTACTTTTTTCTCCATATCTCCAAAGTCGTTGGACCTGCCTTTCCAAAATTTTGACAGTTCTTCATTTAGTCAATACAAATAAAATGTTTTTTGAATTATTCAAATCGGACGCTCCGTTCTCTTAAAAACTGAGTTACCGTTTTCGGCACTTTTTTCCCCGTATCTTCGGAACGGCTAGACCTACCTTTGCCAAAAACTAATCAGCACGTTTTCTTAGCAATACGAATCGACTGTTTTTTGAATTATTCAAATCGGTTGATCCGTGTTCCCAAAATCGTCGACGAAAATTTGTATCCGAACACACACATATACACGCACACACACACATACACACTTCTTTCTAAGGTATGCCAAAAGTTTCAGAAGGTTTTGAAACGTAAAAATGAGATCTTTCAGAGCACCGTGTTTGAGAAAAATATGCCAAAAATTGCATTTTCATATTAACATTTCAAAAAAGTTGATATTTTGAGTCTCTAGTAACACTTTCGACCCGTTTACTAACGTTTTTGTATATAAATAAAACTACAAACAAAACTACTTAATGCAATTTAATCATAAATACATAATATTCACGTAAAACATCATATTAAATGTAATTAAACATCATCTGTCAAAAACGTTTGACATTTCACTTATTAGCCACCGTCCATTGTTTTATTCAATGTACGCTTCTATAAAAATTTTCAAAATAAAAATGTAAAGTTTCTACGCAATTTTGAAATAATATCTCACCTTTCCGACCACCTACTGATTAGCACGAATTTTTCAAGACTAAGACTGGCCAAATCGATTCAGCCGTTTTCGAGTTTTACTTGAACATTTGAAAGAGAGCTCCATTTTTATATATAAGACTAGCTGACCCGGCAAACGTTGTTTTGCTAAATAAGGTATATTCTAAACCATTTCTAGAGAATCAAAAATATTAATACTTTAAGTGCATAAGGATGTGTTGTTTGAATGCTGTATACAATTAGGTATTATAAAAACAATAAACCCCATTAGTTTGTCTATATTTTGTCAATACAATCAAACTGCAAGTTTTATACACTTTCTATAGAAAACATCGTATAATCCAATCCGAGTCTTTTTTGGTCTTTCAACTTATTAATTACGTTTCAAGTTTTTCAGATTTTTTTTGGATTCTGGATTTTGTGTATAATTAACTTCCCGTAGGGCAAGTTATAGTAATCGCAAAAAAATCAAAAATGAAAATTTTTATATATCTTTACGTTTCAGAGGTTTCTGAACATTTTGGCATACCTTAGAAAAAATGGATGTATGTGTGTGTGTGTGTGTGTGTGTGTATGTATGTATGTATGTATGTATGTATGTATGTACGTGTGTGTATGTATGTGCGAATACAAATTTTCGTCGACGATTTCGGGCACACGGATCAACCGATTTGAATAATTTAGAAAACATTCGATTCGTATTGATAAGGAGACGTGCTGATTAGTTTTTAGAGAAGGCAGGTCTAGCCGTTCCAAAGATACGGGGCAAAAAGTGCCGAAAACGGTAACTCAGTTTTTAAGAGAACGGAGCGTCCGATTTGAATAATTCAAAAAGCATTTCACTTGTATTGACAAGATAAAGAATCTGTAAAATTTTCATGAAGGTAGGTCTAGCGGTATCGGAGGTATGGAGAAAAACAGTAAAAAAATAAGCCATTTGGCGGTCAAAAATGATCATTAGACATATGTACATCAAATTATCAGATATTTTATAGAGATTTTAACAATAAGTATACATTTTGTTAACATTCCTATGGGTTCCGTACCAATGCTTATGCGTTAGACAGCAACGCGGCGCTTACGCGCTTTATATTTTGCTCCTATGCAGTTAAAGCAGTACGATTGCTTTGAAAAAAAAAGTTCAGATCTTCCACAATATGTCAAAATAAAGAAAAAAAATTTTTTTTTCAAAAAAAAAAAATAAATCAAAAAATTTTTTTAAAAAAAAAAAATTTTTTTTTCAAAAAAAAGTAATTTTTTGTCAAACTTATAGTTTGAAACATCTTTTTTTTTCGAAGTAATTTTTTTTTCAAAAATGTTAATCGTTTTTAAAAAAATAGTAATTTTTGGTACGGAAAGTTCCAGCAATTTGCCTTAAGGCACGATGCCTTAATTGCCTTAAGACAGAATTCCACTTACAGCTAGTTGTAAATAATATTATACTACTGAGCTTATACAAAATTTTCAAATTTTTGCAAGGAGAGATAAAAAATGAATTAAGTATTTCTTCTTTGACCTGCTTTTTGAAAAGTTTCAAGTTAAATTCGATGAACTAAAGTAAATTTAATAAAAAGTATATATGTAGAGCAGAACGAGACACAAGACAAGGTCCAATTTGACTTTGAGCAAATATAAACTATATTGTGAAAACCATAACAATTATATCACAACAAATAAGACATATCACACGAACAATTATCTGACTATGTTAAGTAAACTGACTTCTACTTCATCATTGTAGAAATGTGCTTGTTTGATGTCTTCCAAAAATTTGTTATCTAGACCTTTTTATCCTATATGCGGGGTAACTTGTAACGGGCAGATGGCAAAAGGTTTAAAGCCTTATTATAATTTTAAAGGTATTTTACAAAATAATTACATTTTTAACTAATGCTAAAACTACCAACGGAAAAAAATACTTTTATTATGGATTTTCAAAGATTACCGTTTATCTCCCCCATTTCAAAGATTATCGTTTTCAAATCAAGTTTGTAGCTGGCTATACATCTTTTTTCCTCTACTTTCAAATATTGTTGTTAAACAATGCTTAACTTTACTGATTTTTGGCACATCGGTGGTGGACCTTTTTAATCCCGGACCTTCATATATTACTATCTATTCTGCGATAAATTCTGGGAAATTATAACTGGAAAAATGTTATTCGACAAAATGTCTATTTGATCGATACCAAATTTAGGTTCTGAATTCAAATAAGATAAATAAAAAATAATATAACCTAGAAATGTTTTATAAATACCAATGAGTATATAATTCTACAAATAAGATCTTTCAGAGCACCGTGGTTGAGAAAAATATGCCAAAAAGTGCATTTTCATATTAACATATCAAAAAAGTTTTTATTTTGAGTCTCTAGTAACACTTGCGGCCCGTTTACTAACGTTTTTGTATATAAATAAAACTACAAACAAAACTACTTACTACAAATTTATCATAAATAAATAATATTCGCGTAAAACATACTATTAAACGTAATTGAACATCATCTGTCAGAAGCGTTTGACATTTCACGAAATTGCCACCGTCCATTGTTTTATTTAAATTACGCTTCTACAAAAATTTTCAAATTAAAAATGTAAAGTTTCTACGCGGATTTGAAATAATTTCTCACCTTTTGGACTTTCTCTGGATTGGCACGAATTTTTCAAGACTAAGACTGGCCAAATCGATTCAGCCGTTTTCGAGTTTTATTTGAAATTTGAAAGAGAGCTCCATTTTTATATATAAGATATATATATATATATATATATATATATATATATATATATATATGTATATATATTATATATTCATATATATATATATATATATATGTATGTATATATATATATATATATATATATATATATATTCATATATATATATATATATAAATATATATATATATATATATATAAATATATATATATATTGTATGATTCTGAATTTGATGTTGACATATGTATTAACAAAGTCTAATAATCGGGCATAACATCAACAAACAACATGAATTTCTTTTAAAAATTTATTTTAAATTCATACGTTTCGGCTATAATCCTAGCCTTCATTCAGTGGAAACTAAAAATAAAATTAAAAACTAAAACAATTGAATTGGAGTGAAAAGAAAAAATAAAATAGTAAATATTACTTACAATTAGTTGATCTTAGTGTTGAATCGGAAAATTTTAATAATCCATGGTATCAGGATATGGTAATGTACTACACTATGTATTATGAACATTAACTTGAAATTACACAATATTTTCACAAAATACTAATTTTAAAAAATCACAAATGGATAGTGTGTTATTGGTAGACTGGTTGAAGATGTAATGGAGAAAGAATCTTTCCAATTTAACACTAAGATCAACTAATAGTAAGTACTATTTAATATTTTATTTTTTCTTTTCACTCCAATTCAATTGTTTTAGTTTTTAATTTTATTTTTAGTTTCCACTGAATGAAGGCTAGGATTAAAGCCGAAACGTATGGATTTAAAATAAATTTTTGAAAGAAATTCATGTTTTTTGTTGATGTGATGCCCGATTATTAGACTTTGTTAATATATATATATATATATATATATATATATATATATATATATAAACTAGTGGAGCGCGTGTCATCGTGCCTTAAGGCAATTTACTGGAACTTCCCGTACCAAATTTTTTTTTTTAAAGATTAACATTTTTGAAAAAAAAAATTACTTTGAATAAATTATATTTACTTCAAAAATTTACTTTTTTTGTTTGAAGTTTGAAGAAGAATTTATTTTGAAATATGTTGGAAATTCTGAACTTTTTTTCAAAGCGATCGTACTGCTTTAACTGCACATAGACGAAATATCGCAGCGCGTAAACGCCGCGTCGCTAAACATTATTACGGAACCCATAGGAATGTAAACAAAATTTATACTCATTGTTAAAATCTCTATAAAGTATCTGATAATTTTATATGCATATGTCTAATGATCATTTTTGATCGCCAAATGTCATTTTTTTTACATTTTTCACTAGATCTCCAAAACTCCTAAACCTGCCTCTATGAAAATTTCATCAGTTCATCTTGTTAATAAAAGTAAAATGTTTTTTGAATCATTCAAATCGGACGCTCCGTTCTCTTACAAACTGAGTTACCGTTTTTGGCACTTTTTGCCTCATATCTTCACAACGGCTAGACCTGACTTCGATTTTTTAATAATTCAAATCATTTCATTCGTATTCCCAAAATCGTCGACAAAAATTTGTATCCGCACACACACACATGCATCCATTTTTTGTAAGGTATGCCAAAATGTTCAGAAACCTTTGAAACGTAAAGAAATATAAAAATTTTAATTTTAGATTTTTTTGCGATTACTATAACTTACCCTACGGGAAGTTAAGAATCGTTTCTTTATCGTAGAATCTCCATATCATTTCAATCCTCTTGGTTATGTATATTGTTATACGTTTGCTCAAAAAGAGTGTCCGTTTCTTCCTCTTCATCGCTATCTTGTGATGCATCCCCTTTTGCATTTGCAAGATATAAGTTTTAGCATCGCTTCGGGAGCTGGCGGCTCAAGTGTTGTGAATCAAGAATCAGACCATTTTTACTTTTTTTATCTCCATTTTCAGCGTTTAATTCATTATCATACCACTTCTGAACTTGGTGATGGATTCGGAATGAATTTTGTCATGCTACTGCCTCTGTCGGGGGTAAAGGTGCAATGTTAAATTTGATTTTAAACTCGAATTTTCGGAAACATTGTATATGTATAAGTATTTAAATACATTTTTTTGGTAGTTTTTACATCACTATAGCTGCATAATTCGAAAAAAATGATCTCCTGATGTAGCAATGAGCTCTGGATCAGTATTTGCATTTTTGAATATTTCGATAATTTTATTTAGGTCTTGATTTTTATATAATACGTTGATATATTTTATTTTGCCTTGACTAAAAACTGCGGATGTCATATCACAGCCGCTGAAGGCGTGCAAAAATATTTTTTTTTTATAATTATACTTTATTTCTTAAATATCTGCATTATAATTTACAAAATTTTGTACATAAATAAATTATTCTTATTTTTATTTCTTATTATATAGTCTTTCCTCTTCTCTCTTAAATTCCTTTCGATTAATGTTAATTCATGAATTCAAATATATATATTATTTAGAACACCAGATAATAGCCATATTATGATATTGTTTTCTTCTTTTGATCTTTTCCTAATGTCGAATTTTATTAATTTATGATCTTTCTCATTTAGATTAATTTTTAATAATTTTAGTCTATGCTTCATTCAATTCCATATCTTTTTATTTTCACCGCACTCTGTTAAGAAATGTATTGCATTTTCTTCTTTATTACATTTTGTACAATTTGCAGTATCAGTCATTCTCATTTTAAACAGCTTCATTCTCATGGCTATACATTCATTGACTATCATATAGTTTGTGGTTTTCCAGTCAGAAGGAATATTTTTATTATTTAAATTCTTCCAAATATTATTCCAGTTCAAATTCGGGTTTTTTTCCATTATTCTTGGGGTATAATCATTAATTAGTTTTATATATATTTCTTTAGTTGTAATATTTTCTAGATTCCATTGATATTTTTCATTTATAATTACCCATTCTTTTTTAATAGATTTCGGAAAATGTTTATTATTGGTCCAAAGTTCTAAAAATCCTGTGTTGATTTCCTTTGTTATGATCTGTTTTAGCATATTTTTAAAGAGTAATGCTTTACATTTTTCAGCAGTTGATATTAAATTTAGACCTCCTTGTTTTTTTTTTCAATTTTAATTGGTTTCTATTAATTCTTATTCTATAGCCATTCCAGATATAATAACCTATTATAGTTTCAATTTTTTGTGAAAATACTTTATGCATTGGTAATACTTGCGCTAAATACCATAATTTTGCTAAGGCAAATTGATTTATATGCCAGATTTTTTGAATTACATTTAGTCGTTTTGATAAATCTGTATTTGATGTCACTCTTATGTTATTTATTAATTTATTCCAGTTCTCATTAATCATTTCCTCTAAATTTTTTGTTATAATCATTCCCAAATATTTAATTTTTGGGGTTTCTGGTATGTTGCTTTTTGAATCCCTTACCCATCTCACACCTAGCGATAAAAATGTGGATTTCTGTTCATTTATTTCTGCTCCTGAACTTTTACAATAAGATTTAATGATTTCTAAGGATTTTCTTTTTTCATTGTTTGATTTAACTATTAAAGTAACATCATCAGCATAAGCAAGTATCTTAACATTTTTAGTTATTATTTTTTGACCTTCTAATTTGTTTTTCAATTCTTCAAGTAAGGGATCTAAACAGGGGCGTAATTACCGCCATATCAGCTGTATCAAAAATACGGGGCCCCCGAGCCAAGGGGGCCCCCAACGAGCGCAAGCAGAAAAAAGAATTTATTTCTACTGCAATATTTCTGCAAGCTCTAGCAAACAATTCAAATAGTAAAGCTTTTCCACATTCGATAAGCTAACAAATCTATAAAACTAATTCAGATTGTACATTATCTTCATCAAAAATTGCAATTTGGAATGTTTTGAAATGTAATGGGGTTGTTGGTAACGTGTTTGTATTGACCTCCAAGTCAATACAGCCTTGCCGAGCGGTGGTTATAGAAATATTAGGCTTCGGATTTGCCTTGAGTTCTTATTAAGATATTGGCTGAAATATCTCTTCTAAAGAACAACACTGATTGACTATTTTCAACAACACTTTATTAGCACCCACAATGATGATTAACAATTGTCTTTACATGACTAATATTGCGACTCTGCTGAGGCCAACAGCAACTATGCTGTGGCCTACAGCAACTCTGATGTGACTATGGCAACTATGATATAATAAATACAACTCTGATATAATAAAGACAACTCTTTTGTGATTCCAGCAACTCTGACTTCCAACTCAATCAGTACTCTTTATATACTGCTTAAGTGGGACTGCAAACACTTTACGATGGGGTATTTAAAGTATTTGCTGATTGTGATAATTACTGCAATCGATATCGAATTTGGCATATCAGCATTGCTATTACACAATGCAGCATTATCGATTGCTATTACACAATACGCCACCCCTAAAGTGTCTGTCAGTCTCTTGACAGATTAAAAAAAAAAAATACGGGAGTTTGTGCTTCTCCTCCCTCTTGGACAAATTATTGTCCTCAATAATTACTTAAGCATAATTTCATTCTAAAAAAAAAAAATTTAATAAACAAAAATTTTCTAAAGGGTATGGGCGTGTTTCCATACAGAATTGGCCCCACCCTGGTATTTAAATTATTTTGATGCCATTTTATAGGTATTTTCGAGAAAATTCGACATTCCAAATTTCAAATCCGTAGCTCATCATTTGGCCGAGATATCAGTGAAAACATGTGAAAGTGGCCCCTTTTTTCAAACTCACTTTTTGTCGGAAATATGAGAGATATCGAAAAACTATTTACGTCATTCTATTTGTACTGATCTTGTCTATATTATATATAAAATTTTTTTTTTTTTTTTTTATAATTTTATTTGATCATCTATCTACAGGAGATATAAAATCAATTGCATGGCTTAGAATTTAACAAGGAAAGAAAAAGCTAAGATCTGCATCCAGTGATGCAGTTCTTTACAGTATGATATATAGATTGTACAAAAAAAAAAAAAAATACAAATTAGTACTTATTATTAAACCTAAAACAAGTCGTTGGGGTAGTTCTTTTTAAGTCTTCTGAATTGGATTGGTTTTAGCAGCTTTCTTGCAAGGTTATTTGGGTGAAAGGTGAGCCTATTACGATACTTTAGACAAAATCTAGGAATCTCGTCTCTAATGAAAGAGACACCCAGTTCATCATGGAGTAACCAATTTGGGGTGTATTTAGGTGCGTTAGCAATTTGCCTAAGCATTTTATTCTGGAACCTCTGTAAGATCTCTACATTTGAGTGGCTGGCTGTGCCCCAAAGCTGAATCCCATAGGTCCAAATGGGTATGAGTATTGTTTTGTATATCAAAACTTTATTTGACATCGACACTTTGGATTTACGACCCAGCAACCAATATAGTTGTCTTTGCTTTTCTTCGAGTTGTTTACGCTTTTGGCAGATGTGTGTTTTCCACGTGAGTTTTCGATCCAGGTGAAGTCCCAGGTATTTAACATTATCCTTGATGGGTAGCAAATTATGGAAGAGTGTCACTGGTGGGCATGTATGTTTCCTCAGTGCGAAGGTGACGTGAGCTGATTTTTGGTTGTTAACCTTGAATCTCCAGATGCTAAGCCAGTCTTGCAGTGTATCCAGGTTTGATTGTAGGAGGTGTGAAGCTAGAGCGGGATCTTCGTGGGCAGCTAAAATTGCCGTATCATCCGCAAATGTTGCTGTAACCGTATTAGTTGTAACGGGTAAGTCATGAGTATATAAAAGATACAGCAAGGGTCCAAGTACACTTCCTTGCGGGACACCGGAGCAGATAGGCCGAGTTGAAAAATTTTGATCACCTATGCTAATGAAAAAGGATCTGTTTAGTAGGTATGATTTAAGGAGAAGGAAGTATTGAGCAGGGAGTAAGGTTTTAATTTTAAAAAGAAGTCCAGTGTGCCATACCTTGTCAAAGGCCTGGCTGACGTCAAGAAAAGCGGCAGAGCAATAGAGTTTATTTTGGAAGGAATTAGTTATATAGTTAACCACTCTATGTATTTGCTCAATAGTGGAGTGCCCACTTAAGAAGCCGAATTGATGGGTGGGAAGGATAGAGGAAGACACCATTAGGTTTTTAATTTTGCTGTGGATTAGTTTTTCAAATATTTTGGAGAGTGAAGGGAGAAGGCTGATAGGCCTGTATGACTCAGGTAGAGTTGGGTCCTTGCCTGGTTTTGGTATAAGGATTATTTTTGCTGTCTTCCAGCATTTAGGAAAGTGGAGAGTTCTTAGAATTCCATTAAAAAGTATAGTTATGTATCTATAAGCAATAGGGGGAAGTTCTTGTAAAGGTTTAATACTAATATTGTCGATTCCCGGAGATTTGCCGGATTTTGATGAACGGATTGTGCCTATGACTTCGGAGATACTGAATTTGAGTGGTGGTTCAGTCTGGCTGCTAGTTTTGTCGGCTAATAAATTATGTATTGGGCGCTCCAGGAAAGGGTCACAAGTCGGTGGATGAGGTGTAAACACGTTCTCAAAGTGGTCGGCGAAGAGATTGGCTTTATCTTGTGCGGTGCGAGCCCATAGTCCATTTTTATTAATAATAGGCGGATTGCTTTGTGTGGGACGTTTAAGTTTATTGGTAGCCCTCCAAAGAGATTTGTCAGTAGTAGAAAGGTTTATTAGAAAATTTTCCATTTTTTGATTGTGCCAGTCAGACAGTAGATGTTTGATTTCTCTAGAGGCTTTGTTTAGATTATGTTTATCGGCTGGAGATCTTGTACATTGCCAAATTTTGCGGAGTTTTCTCTTCTGGGCTATAAGTTTCTTGATGTAAATAGGACAAACAGGCGTAGTAAAAGTCTGGGATTTTGGAGTGGAGAAGGTTGCTGCTTCTGTAATTATTTTGTTGAAGTTGTACACTGCTGCTTCTATATCATCGTGGGTTTTCAGAGGAACGTTGCAATGTAAGCAATCAGCAATGTAATTCTGAAAGGTAAACCAGTTTGTGCTGTTATTTGTTAAGTACCTATTATTTAATTGGACAGGACACAGGGAGTTATATGAAATGATGACTGGTGAGTGATCCGAAGAAAGATCAAGACTTGATTTAGCTGAAATGTGGTGAGGTTGGATGCCTTTTGTGATGCAGAAGTCGAGGAGGTCAGGTGTTTTGTATGTATCACTGGGCCAGTAGGTTGGTTCGCCAGACGATACGTGTAGTAGGTTATTGTCCAGTATAGAGAGGTAAAGCTGCCGGCCTCGCGTAGTGGTTAGTCTTGAGCCCCAGAAGATGTGTTTAGCGTTGTAGTCTCCACCTGCAATAAACTTGGGTCCCAAGAAGTTGAAGAAATTGTTGAATTGTTCACTCGAGATTTTATGTTTAGGAGGATAGTAGATTGCGGCTAGGATAAGTTTATTTGAAGGATGATCAATGGTAACGCAGCAGGCTTGAAGATAGTTTGTACAATAGTGCTGCGATTCATGATGTTTTATGTTTGATTTGATTAATATTGCACATCCACCGTGTGCGGTACCATCCGGATGATTGATTGTGTACGTCAAAAAACCGGGAAGTTTGATGTAGCTGCTGGAAGTAAAGTGTGTTTCTGAGATCAGAATAACATCCAAGCTGTGAAGCTGCATGAACATTTGCAATTCCCGTTTGTGTTGTGCCAAGCCGTTGGCATTCCAGACTGCAATTTGAAGGAAGTGTTGCATTACTTGAGTTTAGCTACGACGACGGTTAATAAGTTCATGACTGTGTTTAATTGCTCCGCTAAAGTTTTAACTATGGATTTTAACTCTGTTATGTCGTTAGCTTGCTGATGATGGTTGATAGCTTCGGTGTTGTTTATATCTTGTTGTAGTTGGCTATTTTGACGAGCAGTTACAGCGAATGAGATTCCGGGTTTAACTGTGTTTGAGGTGATAGGATTAGAGGAGGAGGGAGGATTTGTTTGTTTAGGACGCAGTGGAGGATATCTGCGAGAGTACATTTCCTGATAGACTTTGCATCCTTTGTAATTGGCTGTATGGCCTTCATTGCATAGGACACACTTTACGTTTTTGTTGGTACGATCGGTCCAACTGCAGTCTTTTGTGAGATGATTGCTGGCACATTTCACGCAGCGCGGTTTCAGATTACAGTAAGTTCTAGTATGACCGTATCTTTGGCAATTAACACATTGGACTATTGATTTACTTGGATTCTTAGGTTCGATGTTCACTTTAGTTCGGCAAATAAATTCGATTTTGTAGATTTCTTTGTTGTTGGGATTTTGTTCCAATTCGACAAGAAACATGTGCATAGGAGCCTTAGTAAACCTGTGTTTCATGTTAGTGATTCGCATTACTTTGTGCCCATGAGTTGTTAATTCTGTGGCGATATCTTCAATTTCTGTGCTGGAGTGTAAGTTCCGAACGACGACCTTGAACGAACGTGCCGATTTGCACTGAAATGAATACATTTCGGTATTTTTTTCTTTTAGTAATTTCAGAATTTTATTATATGTTTCAGCGTCTGTGAGGGTAACTTTGACCTGCGTATTGTTGATTAATTGTATGTTATATTTTCCTGGCGCATTAACACTTAATAATTCAGTGAGGGGTTTGATATTTTCGACACCGTGAACAAAGATCGGTGGCGGTTTTGGAATAGGGGCAGCGGTGTTCACTGTTTGTTCTGGCTGTATGTTATTTAAGACATTGTAGATATTGTTCGATGTTGAATGCAGCCAGTAGTTACTTTCTAGCTTTTTTGACACAGAATTACCTTCAGAGCTGCAGTCGGAATTATTTCTATTGTGTTTTCTGTTGTTAACCGTAGTCCAACCTTCCTTGGAGGTAGAGGGTATTGGCAGCGGTACATTACTGTCAGTTTCCATTACGTTAGTTTTATTATTAATTGTGGATTCTTGATTACACTCCGGTTGTACATTATTAACACAGTTCACTTGTTTTGCGACAAATTCAGAATTAGTTGTAGAAGTGTCATGTAAAATTTCGATGGTTTCGACAAGCGGTATAGCGAGCGATATACCTGAGTCCCCCGGCTGGGGACTCGCCATAGTTAATCCGGTCGACGAACAATACACTGGTGTGTTGTGACTCACTGTTAGATAACACTGATAAGAATTAAATATTTTTATTTGCGTGCTCGAAGTGACCTGTACGAAGGTTGAATTAGAACTGATATATAATAAATAATGTTAAAAAAAAAATTGTCATTTACTGGCTGAAAAGTTGAAAATAAGTTTTCATTTGAAATTTTCGACCAGTACGGTTAATTTGACTACTTTCTAAATAGCATCATTTTAAAGCCTGTACATTTTACTTTTATTATCTAAAATTATATTTAA
This sequence comes from Ctenocephalides felis, assembly GCF_003426905.1. NCBI lineage: Eukaryota > Metazoa > Arthropoda > Insecta > Siphonaptera > Pulicidae > Ctenocephalides > Ctenocephalides felis. Next base: position 108,685,298 of record NW_020538040.1, read on the forward strand.
ATCGAAGTAGAACTTTTTATAAAAAGTTGAAAAAACCGAAGGTAGTACACGCGGAACCCGTAGAATATCCGTGTAAGTAGCGTCTCTCAATAGCAAACCAGTGCACATTGCGCTTGGCGCGCATCGGAACATATTCTATATAAAGGTAATACTTATTTAAAAAATAAAATTAGATATATACATTTATGTCTTTTATATTCATATATTTATGTATATAATTATTGTGGTTATATATTTATATACAATGTTTTGAAATTATACCTAAAACTTTATTTGCTTTTTATATTTTATATTTTATATTGTTACTGTATGTTATTTTATAACGATAGAAATACATAAATAAATATTCACTATATTTACCATAGTAATATGGAAGTTAAGTTACGAAGTTATTAAGACACTTTTAATCGTAGTCGCTATCATTGTTAATAGAAACTGTTTAACTTGTTATTAACATTGTTAATAGAAACTTTTTATACACTTGTTTATTGCAGATTTTGCAATTTTCCGGCATTATTAAGTTTATAATTATGAAATTACTAAAATACCCACTAAACCACCAAAGCTCTCACTAAAATAACAATGGATTTGAATCAGAAAAAATCTAAATGCAGATTTCACACAGAACACAAAAAAGCAAACAACTAAAATAACTCTGAAATCTATGATAGTAATTACCGAAACATTATATTTTCTGATATATTATTATAAATTCTTGAAGTAACTATACTGGAAGCAGCTTAAACACAAACTGATGCATTTTTTTAAATAAAATTAAGTAACAAAACTAGAGCATTTTAAATTATTAAGAATTTTTTATATTATATTCTTCTATCTTTGTATTATTGCAGTATCGATAAAGATATGACAGAGTAAAGAACGTATTTTTATCTCAATATTCGAATTGTTATTCAAAGAATAATTGTATATTTAGTTTTTATTGTGAGTGAATGGTTGAATGCATCATTATTTTGTATAAACAAAATATAAATATAAAAGACATAATATTTATAACAGAAAGAACTACAGTTTCTATTAACAATGATAGCGACTACGATTAAAAGTGTCTTAATAACTTCGTAACTTAACTTCCATATTACTATGGTAAATATAGTGACTATTTATTTATGTATTTCTATCGTTATAAAATAATATACAGTAACAAAACAATTTCATAACAAAAAAACATTGTATATAAATATATAACCACAATAATTATATACATGAATATAATAGACATAAATGTATATATCTAGTTTTATTTTTTAAATAAGTATTACCTTTATATAGAATATGTTCCGATGCGCGCCAAGCGCAATGTGCACTGGTTTGCTATTGAGAGACGCTACTTACACGGATATTCTACGGGTTCCGCGTGTAGCGTGTACTACCTTCGGTTTTTTCAACTTTTTATAAAAAGTTCCACTTTGATTTAAATATAATTTTAGATAATAAAAGTAAAATATACAGGCTTTAAAATGATGTTATTTAGAAAGTAGTCAAATTAACCGTACTGGTCGAAAATTTCAAATGAAAACTTATTTTTAACTTTTCATACAGTAAATGACAATTTTTTAACATTATTTATTATAAATAATATAGACAAGATCAGTACAAATAGAATGACGTAAATAGTTTTTCGATATCTCTCATATTTCCGACAAAAAGTGAGTTTGAAAAAAAGGGGCCACTTTCACATGTTTTCACTGATATCTCGGCCAAATGATGAGCTACGGATTTGAAATTTGGTATGTCGAATTTTCTCGAAAATACCTATAAAATGGCATCAAAATAATTTAAATACCAGGGTGGGGCCAATTCTGTATGGAAACACGCCCAGACCCAATTTACCTAAAACTTCGATAATGGTTGTTTAATTTTATAATATAATCTGAAATCTTTCTTGTTTTATATTTGTTTAGGTAAATTTAAATTGCAAAATTTATTTTATTTAAAAAAATCAAAATCATAATATTTGCTTAAAAAAAAACACCTATAAATTTTTTTTTTTATTGTAATTTGTTGTAATTAATGAAGATTGCATTTAATTCAAATAAGACAAAATTAAAAATCACAAGTAAATTGATTTCAAGAATAATATATGTTTTTAAATGAGTTGACATAATATCAGACTTGCTGCTTTATTCTAGTGCTAGTGGAGTCGAGAATTAGAATTGGAAAACGAAATTTAAATATGATATGGCTTCATATAATAAAATGGTACAATAAATTATTATTTATTTCTATAAACTCCAATTTATTTATTTATTATTATGTAATTAAACTCGCACTTTACTACTATCAATTAATGCAGAAATGTAAATGTAAAAATGTAAATTGTAAACAATAAAATAAAAAATCGATAATTAAATTAATTAAACATGAATTATATAAAATTTTCGATGTACTAATTGTTTTTATATATGAGTGCAATTTGACTATTATTTCTTCTATCTCAGCTCAATTTTTCTGACGTAGTATGCAATTTAATACTATCTGAATTCAATCAAACACTCAAGTTGTATAATTCGTGTTACTGCTATGTCAATGTATGTAGCATAAAAATGATTAGGTAGACGAAAAAGAAAAGGTTTTTGACCTCTTTGATTTAAACTGTTTATAGATTGTATTTAAATATGATGCTTTTGGAAAATTTATGTAATATAATTAATTTGAATTTTGATTAATTGATCTAATTGCTACATACTTGAACATTAACAATAGATTCCTGGGCCTTTTTGATTTGATTTTTGAACTTTTGAAAGACTTCAATATTAGAAATAATACATTTAGAAATAATAAAATATTAGTGGCCATTCAACTTTGGAATCATTACACAATAATTTTTGTATTTTATGTAAATGCGAAATATTGATACAACACTTACAAGTTCATTTTTGTTTGTGAGTGTATAAAACTTTAAATGTAATATAAATTTAATTTAATGTAATAAATGACCAACTATATGGAACCACATTCAGGATTTCAAGATTTCTCTACACATCATAATTGTCATCAATATCCAAGATCTCTTCCAGTTCGATCTTCTAATTCGTTTTTTAAAATTATCGAGTTGCATTATGGATACCAAACCAGGTTAAAACTTTCTTGTTATTAATAACTTACAACTTTAATAACTTGGTTTGGTATGTATAATTTTAATTCTGTTTTATTGTATTTTGTTACTTTGTTTTATTACTCTGTTTGTTTTTTTAGCTGAATGATGAGCTAGCAGAATAGCTCGAAACGTACTAAAAAGATTTATATTTACGTTCTTGTTTTATTTTTCGACTTGTGGCTGCAAAACTGTATCATATATATATATATATATATATATATATATATATATAAAAATTAAAAATTTTAAATAATACGAAATAATTTACTGTAAAGTAATTTAATAAATCAAAGATAAATTTTCAAATTTAATGAGATAATAATTGGGTATTAATATGTTGAACATTAATAATATACTCAAATTTTCAAATAATTTTTGTAATAAACATTAAGAATCATAAATAAAAATAAAATAAATCATAAATGAATTAAGTCTAGTATTGTTTTGAAATTGTATCGTTCACTTTATATGATATTTCTTTATTTAAATTTCAAAAGAGAAATATGATGAATCCTTCAACACTATTAACCCAAATAATCGAAAAATACAAATAGTATGTACAATTACGTACATTTAACTAGAATTTACTTAAAGATTTCGTAAAATAATGCAATTATTATAATCGGAAGGAATATTAATTAAATTTATTTACTAAAGAAAAATTACTTTAATATAGATGCAGCTAAAGTTTATAAACGTTGTGCGTTCAATAAATTTACTATAACACCATGAAATTAGAAAATCATATTGTATCAATAATTCTAACATAAATATTTTTCTATTTTTTTTTTCTTTATTGCGGGGATGGTTTGTAATATATTATTGGCATGAACTTAAAATTTTCCCCTTCTATTCTATAACATTCGGTAGTTAGGGCAGTTGATTAAAAATAGATAATACCATTTTTATTAATACTTTTTCTAATTAAAAGTTAAATTATTCAGTATATTCATCGGGTGTAAAAATAAAATATTTAGAAAGAAAATTGTGCAATTTAGTGCACTTTACAAGTTACTTGATCTCTGAGGTTCTATATAAGCCAAATAGTCATCAATAACATGTTGTTATTGATTTTACGACAAAATTTAATATTATGAGAGATTTTAATACTCCTACAATTATCTTTTTGGGTATTTAATAACCCTATATTTATTCTTTTAGGTTTTTAATAACCCTATATTTATTCTTTTGGGTTTTTCTACCCCATTTATGTCCTTTAGTAATTTTAACAGATTTCCCAATAAGTTTACCGGAACTATTAAAAATGTGAAAATCTGAAATGAGAGAACCTTTATGTCTCCTTTATTAATTATTGGCAGATTTCCCAATAAGTTTACCGGAACTATACATGAAATTTGGAAGTCTGTAATAAGAGGACCTTCAGGCACATTGGCCATAGAAACGGCATTAATAGCCAAATTTGAAGTTATATCATCCTGAATCGACGATATCGACGATGTTGGCGTTAGACCGCTCGAAAGCCGGGTTACTAACTTTATCAACATAAATAAAATGAATGGCGATTGCAGGGAATAAAATTAATTTAAATGAAAATTGTATCATTCTGAACTGCGATATCATCTGTGTTGGCGTTAGACCGCTCGAAAGCCGGGTTACTAACTTTATCAACATACATAAACTGATTCGCGAAGTTCAAGGAATGGATATTAGTTGAAGATGACTTCTTAACCCTTCAGAGAATTCTATATAAAACTATAAAATTAAAATTATTTTTTTGCTCGTGATTGTTAAAACTGCTGTAATAGTTATTTAATCAACTGTCCGCTGTTATAGAATTATTAACCCAAGCTACCATTCTAATCAATATAATTGACATAAAAATAATTACACTAACAGTATTTTCATTTACATAATTCTTAAAAATTTAATTTAATTTTTAAAATCTTAAAAAAAAATTCTCTTCAAATCTTAGATGGACTGGTTGTCATTCCTGGATGTGCAAATTTCTTGTCCAAAGCAAAAATGGTTAACTTTGCCTGGGGAGAGTTGCTGACATCTTCTGGTAGTGTGATGTCCGAAAAAGGAAAATAAATTTGTCACTTACTTAGAGTGAGTCGCTGTCGTTGCGGGTTGCTTACGGTTCAGTGTTAGTAGAGCCGCCACCTTACTACCCTTAGTTCCTCGAATTAGTATCGCTGTGATATATAACTATGATATAATGAATACAACTCTGATATAATAAAGACAACTCTTTTGTGATTCCAGCAACTCTGACTTCCAACTCAATCAGTACTCTTTATATACTGCTTAAGTGGGACTGCAAACACTTTACGATGGCGTATTTAAAGTATTTGCTGATTGTGATAATTACTGCAATCGATATCGAATTTGGCATATCAGCATTGCTATTACACAATGCAGCATTATCGATTGCTATTACACAATAGTTTATATTTATATTATATTTATATCGTTTCTTGTTTGTTGTTGTTACTACTTGAATTGTCTGCATGACGCGTCAGTTTAATAGTTAGATTTTTATAAATATGATCAACTAAATAATTTTCAGATTTCTTTCTTCACTGTTTAAAAATATAAGTTTTTGTTCTGAAACTTTACAACACGCCAATAATGACTTACAAAAACTAGTATTTTATTAAGTAATCTTTTGAATAGACTGTGCGAATTACCATACGAAAATTTATTGAAATAGTTTGTTGAAGAAGTACAAATAATTTGCATAAAGATGGATTGCAATAACTATTTTAAAGAACAAAATACAAAAGATAATGAAGCGTTATTGACAAGATCAGAGAATTTTAGACCCAAAATTTTATTTTAATGTATACCAACTATTGCTGTTTGGATATATTAATTTCACAAACCAAACAAAGATTTCAAAACCTTTGCGACGTAAGTAGTAACATTTGTCTTTTTGAAATCGGGAATTAAGTTCAATTCGAGCATTCGAAGCGTGCACATCGATAAGATATGGAGAGTGGTGAGTACGGTGAGAACGGTGAGTCATCACCGTCTCAGTACAATGTCAATAGAATCAGTAATTTAGGAACAAGCATTGCTGATGCAATGAAAACATATTATAATGAAGATTTAAATTCAACACAACAATGCTATAATAGTTTAATTAACAAGAAAAGTGAATATTCTAAAAAATTAAGTGATTTAGGCAATAAACTACATAGTGGAAAAAAAAGTGTTAGTATTAATTTATTAAATAAATCAATTAAAAGTGTTAAAACTGATAAAATTAAAAAAGTGACGGAAAGATTAAAAAATACTTCTAAAAAACTAGAAAATGTTAAAACTTCTATCAAGACTAGTGAAGATATCTCGGAAGAGTCGGAAACAAATTGGGATGAAAGTATGGAAGAAGAAAATATTAGTACAGAAACAGATAGCAACAAAAATATGGATTTAGAATTAGAAGATCAAGATAATTTAGAAATTAATGAACCCATAAAAGAAATTAGCCAAAATAATGATATAAACAAAAATTCATATAATAATAAATATAAAAATTTGACCTACTCAAACAGTGATATAGGACCATTCATTATCTACGTGGAATCCGAAAATATAAACAATGGAGTGGTACACCAAATGGCAATAGGCAAGCTTATGTTTAAAAATTTTCCACAATACAAACATGATATATTTGAAATAAGATCCATAGGAAAAAACAGAATCAAAATTATATTTAATAACTATAATATAGCAAATAATATTATTAAGGACGAGGTGTTCGTTAAAAACAAATTGCGAGCATATATACCCACGTTCTTACTAATTAGGAAGGGTGTCATACACGGCATAGACGCTGATATGACAGATCAAGAGATAAGAGAAGATATAAAATCAGATGTTGAAATTTTAGATTTAAAAAGAATAAATAAAAAAGAAAATAATAAATTAGTGCCTACAAAAACTTGTGTAATAAGCTTCAGGGGACAGCAATTACCTGATCGTGTGTCGATATATGCAGTCAAATTCAGGGTCGAACAATACAATAACATTACACAATGTTTTAATTGCCAAAATTACGGCCACGTGACTAATCAGTGTAAGGGTAAAACAAGGTGTAGTCATTGTTCAGGCGAACACAAGTATAAGGATTGTGAAAACAAAGAAACTTCTCCGATATGCGCATTATGCAAGGAAGAGCATCAGGCAAAAGACAAAAAATGTGGTAAATACTTATATCACATCAAAGTAAAAAATATAATGACCGACTATAATATAAGTTTTAGGGAAGCCAAGGCGATATTAAATAATAAAACATATGCTGATGTCATAAGACCCGATGTAGAAATTAAAAACAAAATCAATTTTCCCGATCTGCCTGACGTACAGATAGAAAAATATACAAAACTATATCAACATCCAGAAATCATAAGACCAACAACAACGGTACCTAAATCGACATCTAAAAACAACAATAACATGAGCAGTACAAATCATAGTAATGTCAACAAAATAACGGGAGACCCACCCAGCGCACAGGAGCGAAATAGATACAAAAATAATTATCATAACACAACACAAAAACCCATAATACACGACAGGAGTGAGAAAAACGAAATACCACGTGATAAGCAAACGATATTGAAAATTGAAGAAAGACACAGAAGAAGAAATGTAAAAGAATACTACGATAGAAGGAGGGAAATAAACAAAGACGATACTGAATGGAAAACTCCGAATAATCAGGAAGATAAAGATAGCAATAATGAAGAGAAAGAAAAGATGATAAAACGATACTGCAGAGAAATATTTAATAAGTTACAAACAAGACTAAGACATAAAACAAATGAAAAAACAGAAAAAATATGGATAGCTTTAGAAAAGGAAATTGATTCTTTATGTAATGAAAAAACAACACATTCAGAAATTACACAAACAGATAAGGGTAAAGAAAATACTGTTATAAAATAACATTTTGTATAGTATTGAATATAAGTTAGTTGTATTATTGTATTAGTAATATTGGAAAAAAAAAGGAAAATACCAAAATGTATAATCTTCAGTGACAGCAAGGCGAGCATTTTACAAAAGCAAAATAGAAGATCAAGCAAATTAATTTTTGGAATAATAAATACAATGAAAACAATAAATTATAGTGAAAACTCTATGACATTAATATGGATCAAAGCACATGCGGATATCATAGGAAATGAAACTGCTGATTTTCTGGCGAGAGAAGCTTGTCAAAATGGAGAAGAATACACGAGGCTGCCGGCAATAGAATTAAATTATCTGGTTAAAGAGCAGAGTTTAAAAACTTGGCAAGGAGAGTTTTTCAAAATCTTTAAATTATAAGGGATCAATATACGCTCTAACAAATATGAAGATAACACAAAAAACGTGATTTAAAAGGTAAAAGAGGACAGAAAATTATCTCTAATATTTCAAGGCTGAGATTTGGACACACAAGAAGCAAATCCCATCTTGCAAAAATAGGAATAATACAAAATCCCATGTGCCAGTGTGGCGGAGAACAAGAAACGATAGATCATATTTTTTGTAAATGTTAAAAATATATGAAACAAAAAAAATCCATGTATAAAATGTTACAGGACAAAGGAATCGTGTTCCCAATAAATTCACAAGTGTTGATATCCTATAATATTGTTAACATACACAAAATTATGTATAAGTATATAACTAGTATTAAGATTGATTTATAAATTTGGAATTGTAAATGTATATATCTATGTAACTGGCGAAATGATCAAAAGATTAAAAGCCATAAATAAATAAAAAAAAAAAATCGGGAATTAATAAACGTTTCCGGAAAACTGTCGACTGAATTACTGTAAAGAAATATTGGAAAATATCTCATATGATCAAGATCAATTGATAGTTCTAGAAATAGGTTTGAATACAGAAATCTAAGAAATTTATTTCATTAAGGTACAATGATGGATGCAATAGGCTTGCATCCAGTTTGCCCAACGAAATAACAGTATGCATTTTTTCTTGGCCTTTAATTACAATTTACTGTTAAAATCGCAACTGCTAATTTTTTTTTAAATTAAAACTAATTAAAAATTACGTAAATACTTTAGGACATAAATGTCTACCAGATCTGTTTGTCTACCAGACTAAATAAGTCAGTTTTTCAAAAAAAGGTAAGGTGAGTGAAAATATATCTGGAATCATTTGTGAAAAATTCAGAAAATTAGAGAAAATTAGATAGATAAATAAATATTTTTTTTAAATCATGTATTACTATATTTTGTAAAAAAAATTTTTGTTCTTGAGGGGCCCCCAAACAAATTTTGATACGGGGCCCCGCCAAAGCACGCTACGCCCCTGGATCTAAACCAATAACAAATAGAATCATTGACAAAGGATATCCCTGTCTGACGGATCTTTAAATTTTTATATAATCAGATAGATTCCCATTTATTTGTAATCGCGAGGTTGCGTTTTTATTAAGATTCATTATTACTTTGGTTATTTTGTCAGGAATTGATATTTTTTTAGTACATGCAGCAAATAATCATGTGACATCATGGCAAAGGCTTTCTTAAAATCTATGTTTATCAAAGATGCTTTTTCATTATGTTTTATATTATATTATGCCACTAAGTTTCTAACAGTTATTAAATTATCAACAATATTCCTTTTATCCATACAGCATGTTTGCCCTCGGTTAATAATATTTTGAACAGCCATTTTTATTCTATTTGAAATAATTTTTGAAAATAATTTCATATCACAGTTTAAAAGCGTAATTGGTCTATAATCTTCTGTATATTTTGGATCCTTTTTTTTCGAAATTGATATTATTATTCCTTCATTAAGTTTTTTATTTATCTTTTCCGGTTCGTTTAAAAATTCGTTAAATATTTTAACTAAAAAGGGTGTTAAAATGTCTTAATATTTTTGATAAAATTCATACGGAATGCCATCTATTCCAGGTGCCCTATTTTTACTGCTTGTCTTAATCGCTTCTCTCACTTCTTCCTCCGAAATTTCTTTTCTTAGTTGTTCATTAGAAAGAATGCTTATGTTTTTATTATATTTCCTAAGTATGACATACATTTCCTCATAATCTATCGGTTTTTCTTTGTAGAAATTTTTGTATGATCTTTCTATTTCTACAATTATTTCTTTAGAATTTTTTAAACAAATATTTTCGTTATTAAATAAAGATTTAATGAACTTGTTTTTTCCATTGATTTTTTCCTTTGAAATTTGATATGTAGTAATACGTTCTTCTTCTGTAATTGTTTGGGTCCTTGATCTTATTTTAATTCCTTCGTTACGAATATCATATAATTTTCTTATTGTGGCTTTTGTTTCTTTAATTATTTCCCACATTTCACCATTATTGTGATTTATAATTGACTCCTTCAATACTTTTTCAAAAAAAATTATTGTATTATTGAAATCTATTGTATTTTGTCTGGAGAAATTTTTTGCAATGTATTTTAATTTGCTTTTAACTTTATTTTGCCACCAATCAATTACATTCATACGTGATGAATTTTTAACAATTACTTCCCATTCTTGTCTAAACAAATTATCAAAATCTTCGGATTTAAGTATTTTGGTATTGATTTTTCAGTAACTTTTTCCAAAAATGGCACTGATGTCACAACTTTCAATTTTAGAACGACCGCATTATGGTCTGAAAAGGCTACTGAGATTACTTTACAATCAACTATTCTATCTTTTATCAAAGTGTCAGTATAAAATCTGTCTAATCTTGTAGCTGAATCTCCCCTTATAAATGTAAACCCATTATCTTTCTTATTTAAATACTCCCACACAACTTTTAATTTTAATTGGTTCAAAAGTCTTTTTAATGCTGCACTATAATTTGTTCTTCCTTTTTGGTCCTTGACATTTAATACACAATTAAAATCGCCTGCGATTTGTTTGTTCCTATTATACTGGCTATATCTTCTTCAAATAATTTCTCCCTTTGTGCACGCTGACCATTACTGGCATGGGCATATATATTTATTAAATTTAAATCATCTATGTTAGCACCTATTATTCTAGAATTTTCATGAAGTATTACATTTTTTATTTCAATTCCTAGTTATATGGCTGTACCTCTTTGATTTTCATTTATGTTTACTATACCTTCATATGGTTTAAAGAATCTTAAATCGTTTTCATTATTCATCAATGTGTGTTCTTAAAAAGAAATATAAAGAGGAAAATCTAAGTTATATAGTTTTTAATTTTATTATTTTTTTATTTATTCCATGATTAGGCGTTTCACCATATTCTTTACTATATTCTAGTGAACTGTCTTCTTCTGACATATCTATATCTGAATCCTGTAGAATACAATTCATTGAAAAAATTGGTGTATTTATATCCTGTATTTGGGGTTGTTATTTTAAGTTTTTTTTATTACTGATAGGCGTTTTTTCTATTTCATTTATGCTTTGTTTTCCTTTTTCTTCTTTTTGTTTTGTTTTTTTATATTCAGTTATATAATTAGAACTTTCTTTGTTTTTTATAATTATTATTTTTTCTTCTTTTTTATTATTTATTTCTTCTTTATTTTTTCTAATTTGTTCATTTTTTTCCTTTTGGGTAACAACAATTTTATCTATTATGTTTTCTTCATTATTCACTATTGGTTTATTTTTCACCAAATCTTTTAATCTCTCTCCTATTTTTGAGTTCATTGTACATTCTTTTTTCACGTGGTTTGTTTCTCCACATTTAAAGCATTTTCTTGGTTGTCCTCTAATTATTATCGTTGTGTTTTTTCCGTTCACTTTAATCATGTTTGGAATTTCTTTTGTTACTTCTATTAATAAAGTTCGATTTCCGGTGTAGCAGTTTATAATGCCTTCTCCTGTCCATATATCTTCTTGGTACTTTAATATTTTGCTGTACTCTGACATTATTTTCCGTATTTGTTCTTCTGTTGTCTCCCATTGTACATTTAACAGTTTTATCCACTGTGGTGGTTCCCTAGGTTCACTATATTCAATATCGTAACACAGATTTTTATCGGAATTAAATTTTATATTAGTTTCATATTCACTTTTAATTTTATTTATAATTTTCTCATTATTAAATTTCACATTTAATACCTTATTTTCCATGGATATTCCGTATATACAGATGACATCTTCATAAATACTATTTAAAATTCCTTTTAACCACAAATGAGCAGTTAATGGTGAAATTAATCCTTGAATTACCTTGAAATTAAATAGAAGTGTGTTTTTCGGTTTAACACACTCCATTATGTAGTTATTATAATAACTGTTTCAATATAAATGTATACCAGGCAAGCCTGGATTTTCAACTTGTTTATTTTGTTACGCAATCGATGTGTTCACTTCGAATGTTTAACACAAACTGTGAATAAGTGATCTGTGGCTGTGTTAACTAAGGCACTGTTTTTTGAATAGATGTTGTATTTATGTTACGTAATTATAAAATGTATTAAAACTCTCCTTAGATTAACTCAGGTTGTGGGGTTATAATTCAACCCTTGTAGCTGTGTACTGTATTAAACACTGATTTATTTGTGTATTATATATTTATTGCAGTTCTAATTACAATCACTGATTTGTTATAAATATATCTTAACAACTAGTTCAATTAAAACACTCCGCTACCCCCTGTACCAGGGGTAGCAACCATTCCATGTAAAGCTTAATGCCCTGAAGGTTGTCACTTGCTTGGCCAATATGATAAAACGAAAATACGTCCGAACATGCCGGCCGCCTTAAAAAGCTACAGCTTTTCAATAGCCTTTTGAACTAACAATAAGTACAGAAATTGTATAAAGATTTTACAAGTATATAAATTGATTAACAATGTAATAGTGACTTGCATGACAATCTAATCTAAAATTATTTAACTTATATTTCTTAATATTATATAAAACTTGAGATATTTCATTGTTGATTGGTAGAATGCACAATTTGTTTAGTCCCCTTTTTAATTCTCCATTGGGGCTCTTCAGTGTACCAACCCGTACGACACCATCATTGCCTGGGTGTATATCTGTGATCCGTCCAAGATGCCATTTTAATGGTGATGGATTATCATCTTTCATAAGCACCAGTTTGCATATAAAATTATCTTGTACCATTGGTCTTCTTCATTTGGTCCGTGATTGTAATTCTCCTAGATATTCCTTGTGTCATCTTGTCCAAAAATGCTGCCTCAGCTTTTCTAGATGCTAGAGTTGTGTTAGTCTGTTTTATGGGATCCTGCTAATCATGGCCAACATTGTTAAATGGAAAATCTTGATTAACTCTACTAATAAGCAAATTTCCCATTAGATAATCATTTGACCCTACTAATCCAAGTGGATAAAATATTTGACTAACTTATGATAAAACTGTTTGCTTTATTGGATAGTGTCTAATATGTAGTCCACATTATTCCAAGACTTTTACTTACTTCTGATTGCATTAGTTCTAGCGTATTAGGTTTTTGTAATTAAGGATACTATCGCGTTTTTATTATTTGCTAATATCTATGTTTGATATCTACTTTTGTTATTCAGTACCACCGGCTTTTTAAATATAATAAACTTTGTTTATTGTTTGTAATTCTTATTAAATCTTAAATAGTTTTCGCCTCTGTTATAAGGTTATTTAAATAAAAATCTATGTCAATTATGTTGTAAGCAAAAAAATAAAATTTTATTTTATTTTACCAATTATTTAAGATAACGTATAGCTAAAAATGGTGCAGATGCTGTACCATATGTGACCGTATTTAAATCACAAGTTTTTAAATCATCTGCTGGATTTCGTTCATCGTATTTATTAAATAATATTAGCCGATACATTTTTAAAGTATCGCCTAATAAAGCATATGTATGTATTTCAAATCTTAAAATTATTGGAAATAGGTCATTCCAAATTGACGTTCCCGTATATAGAACATTATTTAATGACAAGCCGCTTGAAAACTTCTCCAAACTTTGAAAGACATTTCTCGTTTATGTGTTAAAACTATTTTTATTCCGTACTGCGCGATGTGGCAAGAAATAGTGATTACTTGACTTAATCTTAAAATTACTAACATCAGACATATGTTCTAACTTATTATATGCATTGATAAAATTTACACAATTAATTTTTAATAAACTATTCTTATGGAATTTCTGTTTAAGTGACATAAATCTTTGTATATGGCGAGTTTTCAAAGCTCCTAAAAGTAATTTATTATTTTTAAAAGGATTTTTTTCTACAAATATGATATGAAAAAATGATTTTCATAAAATGTTTCGTCTTTTGTTAATATATTATATTTGTTGTTTTTAATATTTTCTACATTGGAAAATTTCTCTAATTGTTGATTATTATTATAATTATTCAATGCCAATAAATTTTCTGAACGCTTTGAATTTTTTGAATATGTGTAATTCAGAGAAAACGACCCAACTAATATCCACCCTAATAAAGTTTTCTGTAAAATCGGCGTATATTTTCCTATATTTACTCTATCTACCGATAAAAGTTTCCAGAACATATCTGCCCCTAAAAGTATATCTATATTCCGCGTCTTATTATATTCCGGATCAGCTAAAGAAATATTTGCCGGGATTTGAAATAGTTAACTATGGAAACTAATGGAAGAGGTTCTGTCATTTTATCTAACACTAAACAATTTATATTTGATTCAAATGAGTTATTTTTAGATCTAACATTTATATTTGTTTTGAACTGAATATTGGTTGCTATCTTCTCGACACCCATAACTGTATAATTTGTTTTGTCTAATTTTATACCTAGCCTTTTGCAGGTATCTGCCGTAATAAAATTACTTTGGGCTTCGCAATCTAAAAGGCATCGACATTCTATGAATTTTCCGCTCGAGTTTTGTACTTTCATAAGAGCTGTTGCAAAAATTACGTGTGACTGTAATTTAGTATTAATATTTTTTGTCGAATAATTAGCAACCGTTAAATTTGCATCCGATGTGCTAGAATTTGTATCAATATCATCAAAATGAATCAATGTATTGCGTTTCAATTCACATGTTTCGCATGGAAATGCTAAACAATCCTCTACCTTATGCCCAGCTTTAAACAGTTTATACACCAATTTAATTCTTTTATTTTACTTATCCTATCCTTAATGGATACCGATTTAAATTGCTTGCAGAAATTTAAAGCATGATGTTCTTCGCATAAATAGCAAGTTTGCCGCCCCGTTGACAGATAATTTATTGATGAATTATGTTTTTTTTTGTGCTCTTGTATTATATTTGTTGAGCCAAATACATATTATTATTAAAAGAAAGGAGTTCACTACTAATATTTGTGGATAACTTTTCTAGTATATCACATTTTTGTTTAATAAAATTATCACAATCTTCAACGTCGGCTTTTCTTTGCTACAGGTAAACTATTCCCAATCCCGTGAAGTACCTGTATCAAATTTGTTTGTGAATATAAATATAATAATTGTGTCCCATTTATCTGTTGGTTTGACTCTAATGAGCGTAGATGCCTAGAAATCGTTTCGAAAAACGTTCTTAATTCTGAATGAGATTCGCGACTACATTTCGTACTATCAAAAATTGCCTTTATATGATTATGTATAATTAACCATTTTATATTCAAACCTGTCTTTTAAAATTTGTCATGCTATATCATAATTAGAATCTAATGCTTCTATAGCTGCAATGCTATTTTTGGCATTTTTTTTCTAAGGATAATTTTAAATAATAAAATTTTTGAATTTTGCTTAAAGTATTGTCACTATGCACCAAAGCGTTAAATGAATCATGAAATTCTAACCAATTATCGTAACTTCCATCAAAAGTGGAAAGTTTAATTGTTGGCAATTTAATATTTTTAATATTTGTATGCGAATCAATGCTAGACGGCACTATTGTTTGCTGATCGTTTTTACATTTTTTCGTGTTATTGAAATTTTGAATTATAAATTTTAATTTAGCTATAGTTCTAAAATAGTCATTTTCAAAAGATTTCGATTTGCTTTCTGAAACACCCTCAATTAATTCAATGTCATACTGTATCGTTTCAAATTCATCTATAATGGGTAATATTTTTTCGAGTCTTGAATTCAATAATTATATTTTCAACTGGTATTGCCGAATCTAATAAATTTACAATATTTTGCACTCGCATCAATTTGGATTTAATGATTTCGCGTTTCGTTTCAAGTTCCGTCATTTTGTATACTATATTAAACACAACCGAGCATTATATGAAATTATTAGGATATTATGAAAGGAATGAAAATAGACTTACTGTAATACACGTGTATAGATGTTGTAATTGTTCTAAGTCTCCGTTGTCCCTGCTTGTTTGCTCCGGTTCGTCCGCCACGTGGTTATTGAATTTTGCCGCTTTAGTTTGTTTTTTCTTCACAAAACTTAGAAATTTGTTACCACTATTGTAACTAACTGCTTGTAATTCATGATCCGGCTCGAAAGACCAAAATGTACTTATGTTAAGTAGTTATAAAATGTATTAAAACTCAGGTTGTTGGGTTATAATTTAACCCTTGTAGCTTTGGGCTGTATTTAACACTGATTTGTTTGTTGGATAAATAATCATCCATTATTTTACAGTACGAAAATTGATAAAAAAATTAATAAAAGTGCCAAACATTTAATAGATTTGGACTCGGATTCCTCAGAACTTTGTCCATGTTAGTTTCAGGGATAGTATGAATATCAATTTTCAGTCGGAAATTTATATTATAAGTGATTTGTCTGTAATCACAAATTTTAAAAAAAAATTGAAATCGGTGAGTGTCTAATAATAAATTTATGGAAAAGTTTTAAAGAAAATATTAAGGGCTTCTAAAGTTCTGAGAAATCCGATTCCAAATCTATTAAATGTTTGATTTTTGGCATTTTTATTAACTTTTTATCAATTTCTTTGTGGCAAGAATTGCTCGTTGACTTAACCAAGTAAAATTCTGATAATTCTTACTAATGTCATTACTCGAATTTTTATCCACGGTGCGTAAAGTTCCAGCAATTTGTATTGAGGCACGATGCTATGCACTACTAATTTTCTTAGCTTAAAACCTTGCGGATCCCAAGACCTTTCCAACAAATGGAAAATTGTCGAAATCGGTTTGCGCGTTCTGGAGTTATATCGTCAGGAAGAAAAACCCGACTTATATTATGTGTGTGTGTGTGTGTAGATAATCTATTTGAAAATATTTAAAACAATTAGTGATTATTTTTATTACTCGAATCTTTAATTACGGTGCGTGAAGTTCCAGCAATTTGCATAAGGCACGATGCCATGCACCACTAATTTTCTTAGATACAAACCTTGCGGAGCCCGAGACCTTTCCAACGAAATCGGTTCGTGCGTTCTGGAGCAGAAAGGAAAACCCGACTTATTTTTATATATGTGTATATATATATATATATATATATATATATATATATAACGATTCACCGCGATGCCAAACGCGACTCGGTTTAATAGGTATCCACCGTCAATGATATTCATTGTGTCTCCAAAATTTATATCTTCGGAATGCGGTTTAAATTCCTTATACATAAAAGATTTAACGCACTTGCGAATACCTTCGTCATTAAAAAGGGATAAAGAAAGAAAATTTTCAAGTTCTTTTTCAGATGTTTTAGCAATGCACATTCTTTGGAGAATTAACAGAGTATTAACCGGGACAATAACGTCTTTTATTCGGATACCTGCATTCATAACAGCAAGTGATTTTACTCTGTCATTTCGTTTGAATTTTACGATATAGAAATCGCTGCCGATGATCTTAGAAAAGCTGGAAAAGTGTTTAATTATCAGCAGAAAAATAGAAAACTATTTAAATTATTAGATTGTAAAAGATAAAAACTTTCAACTCTCAGTGTTGTAAAGCAATTTCTGCGAGTGCTGGAGATATAGGAGAGCCCATATGTGTGCCAGAAATTTGAAGGTAAAAATTGTCGTTGAATTTGAAATAAGTATTGGAAACTATGAATTTTATTGACTCGAGAAACCAATGCAATGATAACGTTGTAAGACATGAAATTTCGTCCCATCTAGCAGTGATGGCATCTGAAATTAATTGTAGAGGGACGCTAGTGAATAAGGATACTACGTCCAAACTAACCAATAAAGAATTATCAGGAATAACGGAATCGCGGAGATTGTTGACAAGTTCAAAGGAGTTTGTAAAAAAACGAGACTTGACCGTGGGGTGGGTGGGATCAGAGTTAATGGGGAAATATGTTTTTGTGTCTGAAATTAATTCAGAGACTTTTTCTAGGTACGTAGTTTTATCTAAAACGACTATAATGTTTTCCTTGTTGGCCCTCGTAATTAAAATGCTATGGTTTTCTTTAATAAAAAGTTTGTAAGCTCTAATGTCTCTAAGGATGTCAATATTGTCGATTTTTTTGCGTTAAAGGATTTAATAAACGAGAGAATTTTTTTACAAAAATCAAGGGTATCAGTTTTAACTTCGGGATTTTTTACATTATGCATGACTCTAATATGCTAGGTACTTTGATAAAGTTAAAGTTATGACAATTGTTAGAAATGTCAAATTATAGATCCACTGATGATGACATCAAATTGTATGTCGATTCATTATTATTCATTGCCTTTTCTTAGTTTGATGTATCGCCCTCAAGAACTTACTTATATATATATATATATATATATATATATATATATATATATCTTATATATAAAATTCTTCTGTAACAAGGTAAGTTTCATTAATCCTCCTAAACTATAATTCGGATTTTCATGAATCTTCCTGAAGTTTATTCGGGAAATTTTCTAGAATGTTTTGATTCATAGAAATATAGTTAGATTGTAGAAAAAAATAGAAAAAATTACAAAAAACCGCTTATCATTGTTTGTCCTTGAAAATATTTGAAGCTTAGTTTGACATTAAAAACAATTGAAGACTGCCATTTGCCAAACATTTCTATTCTCTTATAGGCTAAGGCAATATTAAAATATAATAAATTCATGATTATAAATAAGGAAAATGTAATGTCTACATTATTAATGCCGAAAAGCAGCTGAGATGTGCCAAAAATTAAATTAATATAAGATGCAAATAATATAACATGCGTCTGACAGTCTGCGCTTGCGTCTGACGCGCACGGCGAATCGTGTTGTCAACGTGCGCGTGGTTTGTGGATTGCTTTTGCTTGCAATAATTTTGTTTACGCACTTTGCGAACAGATTCCCCGTACGAATTCGTGCAAAGGAGACGAGCCATAAGTGATTGCGCTCAAAAATATTCAATTTGCAGTCGTTTTGCCTTACTATACTAAGTCACAATACAAAAAAAATTATTTAGAAGTTTCATTGTGTCAAAAATTCATATGTTTGTCATTGGGTACGGAATATTTACTCAATGGAGCGCTTTGGGTCTGAACTTTTTTTACTGTTTTCCATTTCGTTTGGAATTTTGGAATTAAGCTCATCTTACTCTTAAGTTCAGAAGTATGACATTTGGGGAATGACATTTTTTTTCAGTGGTGTAATTTTACTTTTTTCAAAATAACGTTGGGTATCGATAAAAGAGCTAATTATAAGAGAAAAATGTTTAATAATGTTTTTCAAAAAAGCAAATACTTTTCAAGTTACTGGCTACTGAAAATTTGTCTCTTTTTTGCGTTTTTCATCATTTTTTGCTAATATCTTCAAAAATATACATTTTAACGAAAATCATGTAATGAACAAAATTATATCAATTAAAATCTTAATAAGTCGCTATTTTACAGTGTTTCAGGAACATTATTAGGATAGATATGAAAATGGGTTTTTATAGTGTTCAAAATAAACTTTAAAATGAGTACTTCTGCGTGTAAAATGAGTAAACTATCATGCAAATAAAATACACATATAATGTTTTTTTATTTAAATCAAATAGTTTTGCAGTGCCATTTCCACCAAATTTAAAAATTATCCTATTCCATCTAGAATTAACTTGGTTTAAGAGATCTTGATGGATTCTAGAAAATACCACAACTTTAGTACAAACGATTTTCAAAAAACTCATGATTTCATAAAAAAAAAACATTAAAAAACATCCAATTTCTCATTATAATATCTCTGAAAGAATACGTATAAAAGTATATATATATATTTGAAAATTCGAGGTATTTTTCTGACTAATTATTGTTGTTTATTATTTTTCCATTACACAAATATTGATAGAGATATTAATTAAGGAGTGCGCGGCTCTCCAACCAGAGGTCTTTCTAACCCTTCAACCCTTCGCCGTTTCAAAATTATGATTACGGTAAAATTTATGATAGAGAAAGTTGTAGCTCATTTAATCACCTTTAAAATAGTGTATTACAAGTTCTGATAAAATCAGAATTATAAGGGTAATAATCCAATTAATGCGGTGGATGGTGACGGAGTGCAAATTGTTTTCATTTCTGAACTTAAGCTAAAAATTAGCCTATTTCCAAAATATTAAGTAAATTGGAGCACAGTGAAAAAATTCACAGAGCAATAATTTTGTTGATCGTAAGTTGAATAGAGCACATGTGAACAGGATTTGACAAATTAATTTACTTCAAATATAAACTTAAGCAATAATGTATATTGATTTATTGGAGAAAAAAATGTAATTTAGATATTAAAATTTCTAAAAGCCAGTTAAAATATGGTACGAAGTTATAAAAATTATAGGCAACATTATTGAAGCAATTATTTTGGGTAGAATAATAAAAGGTGATATTGCACCTTCGCCGCGAATGCTATATATTAATTCTTTCTGAATTTGTTGTACTTTTTAAAATATTTCAATTTTCAGCACGTGTGTCTTATGCTATGACCATAAATCACAAAGGCAGACGATCATTTTTAGTGTGATAAATTTGGAAAATCAATGTTTTAGTCGTGAATAAACAAAAAATCATTCATTTATACATCCACATCTACAGGTATGAGAAAAAATAAGGGTTATATATAATCCTTAAATGCAATAAAATAAATTGAGCTGTTGGAAATAAATTTGTTCCATATATCGCAGTGTATAATATTTAATATACAATTTTATTGAACTTTTTTTAATATTTGTTAAATGAATAATTAAAGTGTTAACTGTGGGAATTGAGAACAATCATATTATTTGAAACAGTTCTACATTCAACATCACTCATATATTGGTGTAAATAGTAATTCAAAAAACAGTAATTATTATTTTTAAATAAGCAGTAAATATTAGTATAAAATATTGAAAAATTGTAGACGTGGGTACAGAACAACGTCTGTCAGGTCAGCTAGTATATATATATATATATATATATATATATATATATATTGTTAAATGTTTTGTTCATATTAAACAATTAATATATATATATATATATATATATATATATATATATATATATATATATATATAATAATTACAGCCATTTCGAGACTATGGTATGCCTCTCCTTCAGTGTAAATTCAAGAACAGTCACTTATATACTACACATTCTTTAATATTTTATTTAAATTACATTTAATTTTTGATATACAAAAAACATCAACTATTCCTTGCAATGCTTGACACTAAAAAACATGTGACACGAAAATATTCTAAACAAATTGTAAGTATCTAGATAGAGAAACGGAGCTTGGCAGAATCAATGTTAATAGTTCGGACTAACAATAGCGTAAATCTGAGAACCGACACAAATATTTTACACGACTTTTATATAAACATCATTAATAATTTATAATTTTTTCATTTATCTTATTCTCTTCAATAAATTAATCTGTTTTCATATTTGTTGATTTTTGTACGCACTCGCACTCCTTTTGTTTACATTATAATAATACCCATTCTCTTCTCCATCTAGATACTTAAGATTTGTTTAGAATATTTTTGTAAGTGTCACATGTTTTTTAGTACTGTGTCAAGCTTTGCCAGGAATAGTTGGTGTTTTTTTTATATAAGAATGTGTAGTATATAAGTAACTGTTTTTGAAATTACACTGAAGATGAGGCATACCATGGTCTCGAAACGTCTGTAATTATTGAATAAAATGTGTGTTAAAAATCTGTGTGTTGTATTGTTCATATTTAACATTTAATATTCGTTCCACTCATATCACAAAATTCTATAATATATATATATATATATATATATATATATATTTATATATATATATATTTATATATATATATATATATATATTTATATCCTCAAATACCATCAAATAATGAATAAAACTCATTCATTTGTCGCTAAGTTATACTTAAAACATTTTTTTTAAATTTTCAAAATTTTTCTCATGCTCTTATGTAAATAGTATGAGAGTTTTTAGAAATTCATTTAAAATCTATATGTTTCGGCTAGCATCTTAGAGTTCATTCATTGGCAATCAATATAACTATGAAAATTAAAACTAAATAAATAATACATAAGAAATTTTTTAGAAAAACACTCGTATATATGTATAACGTATAAAAGATAAATAAAAAAGATTTTTGAAACATCTTTATTTTTTCATACGTTTTTCTGTAAAATTCTACGTCATCATCAGTGATCACTTAATTCTCATTAGTCGGCACCTATTTTAGTTTTTAATATCTAGAAATTACAGGGCTACAGTCTTGATCACTGAGGCTGGGATGCCATCAGGGCCTGGTGCTTTTCCTGCATTTGTGGTTTTCGCCGCATCATGTAGTTTCTTGACAGTGAAGGGTGTAGTTTCACTGTTTTGTACGTATTGTCTCCTTTTCCGTGGCGGGTGTTTAGGAAATAGTTCCGCTACAATGCTATTCACCAGATCAGAAGGATTCGGTGCTTCTGGTAAAGCTCTAAAGTCGTTTTGTAACAATTTAATAGACTTTGCCCCATCTTTATCGAGATCATTACAAATCTCTTTCCACAATCCCGCTTTAGCTGATTTTATGGCTTTATTCAGGGTCTTCTTTGCCTGTTTGTACTCTATTGTATACATATATCTAGGCAGGAAAAATGTTTTGCAGCTTTTGTGGTGCGGCGACGTAGTGCGTGTCATTTTTTTTGCGGTTCTACTATCTCTGATAACCACCGATATGCTGGACTGTGTACATCCTGATTTTTCGGTCGTGGCATAAAGTCGAGTTTATGAGGTGATAATAGCGTTTATAGTTCTAAAGACTGTTTCTTTCGTTTCTCTGCGAGTATTTAGTGTTGGATCAACTTGAAGAGTAGATGCGTTTTACTCGAGGGTTGCTCACAACGCATCAGGGTCAAGCTTCTTAGCATTCCATCTTTGTTTGTGAAAGTTGCATGGTCGAATCGGACCAGATCCAATACTGAATGTCACATGTTGATGTTCACTGCCACCATACACTTCAGATAGTCTTTAATCATGTTTGCTATCCTTGGAGTGACCAACGTAATGTCGAGGATAATTTCCTGATATCCTGGTCTTATAAAAGTTGTCATACCTCCAGTATTTAGCACAGTAAGGTCCAATCTATGTGTTGTCGAGTATAGATGTCGAGGATAGATTCCTGATATCCTGGTCTTCTAAAAGTTGTCATACTCCCAGTATTTAGCACAGTAAGGTCCAATCTTGCTGGAAAGTCTGCCACGTCATTTCCTTTATTGTCCGAGTAGTCGCCCCATTTAGCCGATTTCACGTTGATATCACCAGCTACAATGGCGTCTCCGTCGAACTTGCCGAGAGTGTCTTCTATGCTTGCCATTTTCTGGCGATATACGCTAATCCCTTCATTTGGTGAAAGGTAGACCCTCACACAGTAGGTCGTGAGAGTCTTGATCCAGACGAAACCCTCGCCGCTTCCGTTGGCATTGGCGGTGATTTTTTTCGAGATTGTGATCCATTTTGCCGCCGTGCCAGATTTATTAGCAAACTATGATTTATCATGAATATGCATATACTATTCGCAGAGAACGCAGATATCGATCTTATCTTCAAAGATACATTGGCGCAGTAGATTTTGCGCCAAGGCACATCTGTTCAGATTACCTTGTAAAAATCGCGTCATTTTTGCTCTCTTGTGGCTTCGACAAGTGCCACACAAAATGCCTTACAGGTCACGGATACAACGACATGCCTCCCGCCGTTCCGCTCTTTTTTGTCTATTGTACATATGAAGCATTTTGACTTTTCCGTGCAGTCTATGGACTTGTGATTTCCCCCGCCGCATTTGTAGCAATACTTGCTTCTGTCTGGTCCTCCGCATTTATGCGTTTGGTGTCCAAAACCGAGGCATCTAAAACAGCGGGCCACTTTAACAACTGGGCGAATGCGACAGTTAACTTACCCAATTCTTATGCCCTATTTATCTCACAAGAGGCCGCTCGTTGTTCTCTTGATCTGACTTTAGTCAAGTTCACTCGTCAAATTTCCAGTTTTGTCGTAATGTCCCGATTGAGTGCTTTGCGCATGTCGTTTTCGTAAAAACACCCTCAAGGTCAAGATCCCCTTTCGTCGTCAGCGGCGTCAGAGTTTTCACTGTTTCTATATTTTCAGTTGCTGCCCTTATCTGTGCTGCAAAAATGCACCGTCTTTGGACTTAGGGCTCATTTCCAGTAATACGGGGTACACACCATTTCGGGGTGTGTCGCAGAACATGGAGTAAAAAAATAAAAAGAGTAAATAGTACTTACAATTAGTTAACCTCAGTGTTAAATTGGAAGATTTTAATAATCAATGGTATCAAGATAAGGTGATGCACTACACTATGTAATATAAATATTAAACTTGTAATTACACAATATTTCCGAAAATACCGAAATCACAAAAGGATAAATGTTGTTCGTAGACTGGTTGAAGATATAATGGAGAAAATATCTTCAACAAATTTTAAAATACTTTATACTTTTGTTGAAACATTAATTGGTATAATAAAGTGAACAGAAGTGAGCCACGTTTTTATTTTTGGTTGTAAAATGGTTAAAAATGAAAATATTTTTAACTTCCCGTAGGGCAAGTTATAGTAATCGCAAAAAATCAAAAATAATATTTTTTATATATCTTTACGTTTTAAAACTTTCTGAACATTTTTGCATACCTTAAAAAAATGGATATATGTGTGTGTATGTGTGTTTGCGGATACAAATTTTTGTCGACGATTTCGGGAATACGGATAAAGCGATTTGAATAATTTAAAAAATATTCGATTCGTATTGATAAGAGACGTGCTGATTAGTTTTTGGCAAAGACAAGTCTAACCGTTCCAAAGATATGGGGCAAAAAGTGCCAAAAACGGTGACTCAATTTTTAAAAGAACGGAGCGTCCGATTTAAATAATTCAAAAAACATTTCACTTGTATTAACAAGATGAAAAACTGATCAAATTTTCATGAAGGTATTTTAGCGGTTTCGGAGATCTAGTAAAAAAAGTAAAAAGAAATGCCATTTGCGATCAAAAATGATCATTAGACATATGCATATCAAATTTTCAGATATTTTATTCTGATTAAGATTTTAACAATAAGTATAAATTTTGTTTACATTCATATGAGTTCCGTACCAATGTTTATCTATTAGACGGCGACGCGTCGCTTACGCTTCTTCTCTTTGCAGTTAAAGCAGTACGATTGCTTTGAAAAAAGTTCAGATTTTCCAAAATATTTCAAAATAAATTTTTCTTCAAAAAGTCTTTTTTTTTAAAAAAAGTAAATTTTTGTCAAAAATTTATAATTTCTCAAAATCTAACTTTTTCAGAGTAATTTTTTTTAAATGTTAATCTTTTTTAAAAAAAAAAGTTTGGTACGGGAAGTTCCAGCAATTTGCCTTAAGACACGATGCCATGCGCCCCACTAGTCTCATTTTTTTTTGTAGTAGTAAGGGTTCTCCAAAATGCAACTTTTTATCATAGCAGAATGAATGGCAAAAAGTGTATTTAGCGTGTTTGAAAATGTAGGGAGAAGTGGTCATCCCAAATTTCTATCTGAAAAAATGCTGCTATATGCTACAAATTCTTACTCTGAGACTTTTCAAATATGCGGATTACAAATCTGTTGTCAAATTTACAAAATACAAAATCGTTGACTCGAAATGAAGGGTAGAAAATAAAAAAATGTGACTACAGTAAAAATGTTCATTTAATGTCAGAAAAGAGTAATAAGTTGGAACGATAAAATTGTTGAAAAAAAAAACATTTTGCAACAATCAAGCACAGATTCTAGGCGTAATTCGTCAAGTCTTTGCAAATTATGGCAAAATTGTTATCTTCACTTGAAGAAATCATAGAATTTCATTTTTTGCTTGTTTCACAACTGAATATAAAGTATTGTCTTTCTTGAAAACTTTCGCTGGTACTTGCAATTTTTTATCCTATGCTGCTTCTGCCGCAACCTCTCTGTTTTTAGGGGATGTATGAGAGCGTTGAAAAGACAATCTGCTAACATTAATAGCAGCAGAAGTAATGCTCTCCGATATTTTATTTATTTTCACTTGAACAATAATCAACTGTTCATAATTCACCACTTTTTTGGAGTTTTTTGTTTTTTTAGGAGGCATTATAAAATATAAAATTTCCTTTGCCGGAACGCTAAAATTAATAGAACCGGTCCTCATATTTCAAAGAAAAAAATCATTACAAACCCTAATTTAATGTATATTATTTTGATTGGCAATAAAACTATGCAAAAAAAACATTTTGTGCAAATATATGTTTATAACAATAATAAGAACGTTTCATAAAAATTGGTAAATCATAAAATACAAATAGTATATTAAACAACACTGAATAAATATTTTTAACAGTTTTAACATGAATTAATGTTTTAATATTAGTATAATGGTTTTTATAAAATATTCCAAATAGGATTATGTTCAGGATCTTGGAGTTGAATTTTTCTTGTTTGGTTATCATCCGCTGAACGATGAGACCTTAACCAAAATTTTACATAATTATAATACATATATATCTACATATATATAAAAATAAGTCGGGTTTTCCTTCCTGACAGCTCCAGAACGCACGATCCGATTTCGACAATGCTGCATTCGTTAGAAAGGTCTCGACCTCCGCAAGGTTTATAGCTAAGAAAATTAGTGGAGCATGGCATCGTACCTTAATGCAAATTGCTGGAACTTTACGCACCGTAATTAAAACGTTGAGTAATAAAAATAATCAATAATTGTTTTAAATAATTTCAAATAGATTATTTTCTATATATATAAAAATAAGTCGGGGTTTTCTTCCTGACGAAATAACTCCAGAACGCACGAACCGATTTCGACAATTTTGCATTCGTTGGAATGGTCTCGAGCACCGCAAGGTTTAGCTAAGAAAATTAGTGGTGCATCGCATCCGGCCTTAATGCAAATTGCTGGAACTTCACGCACCGTAATTAAAATTTCGAGTAATGAAAATAATCAATAATTGTTTTAAATAATTTCGAAAAGATTATCTACACATATTTACACACATATATATATATATATATATATATATATATATATATATATATAAATAAGTTGAATTTTCCTTCCCGATGATATAACTCCAGAACGCACGAACCGATTTCGACAATTTTGCATTCGTTGGAAAGGTCTCGAGCTCCGCAAAGTTTATAGCTAAGAAAATTAGTCGTGTCTTAATGCAAATTGCTGGAACTTCACGCGCCGTAATTAAAAATTTGAGTAATGACATTAGTGAGAATTATCAGAATTATGCTTGGTTAAGTCAACGAACAATTCTTGCCGCAAAGTATAATGATGTACACGCACTGAATTTCACAATTCAATAAAAAATTGCTGACAATTTGGTTTGACTTCAAACGATTGCTATTTCCAATTCGCCTTGCGTTCGCAATAACAAGTTGCAAAGCCAATTGCTTAGTGTTTGCGAAATAAATTTCAAATAGATTATATATATATATATATATATATATATATATATATATATATATTACTAGCTGACCCGGCAAACGTTGTTTTGCTAAATAAGGTATATTCTAAGCCATTTCTAGAAAATCAAAAATATTAATACTTTAAGTGCATAAGGATGTGTTGTTTGAATGCTGTATACAATTAGGTATTATAAAAACAATAAACCCCATTAGTTTATCTATATTTTGTCAATACAATCAAACTGCAAGTTTTATACACTTTCTATAGAAAAAATCGTATAATCAAATCCGAGTCTTTTTTGGTCTTTCGGCTTATTAATTACGTTTCAAGTTTTTCAGATTCTTTTTGGATTCTGGATTTTGGGTATAATTGTAAATAATACTACTGAGCTTATACAAAATTTTCAATTTTTTGCGAGGAGAGATAAATAAATGAATTAAGTATTTCTTCTTTGACCTGCTTTTTGAAAAGTTTCAAGTTACATTCGATGAATTAAAGTAAGCGAGACACAAAGGTCCAATTTGACTTTGAGCAAATATAAACTATATTGTGAAAACCATAACAATTATATCACAACAAATAAGACATATCAAACGAACAATTATCTGACTACGTTTAGTAAACTGACTTCTACTTCATCATTGTAGAAATGTGCTTGTTTGATGTCTTCAAAAAATTTGTTATCTAGACCTTTTTATCCTATATGCGGGGTAACTTGTAACGGGCAGGTGGCAAAAGGTTTAAAGCCTTATTATAATTTTAAAGGTATTTTACAAAATAATTACATTTTTAACTAATGCTAAAACTACCAACGGAAGAAAACACTTTTATTATGGATTTTCAAAGATTACCGTTTATCTCCCCCATTTCAAAGATTATCGTTTTCAAATCAAGTTTGTAGCTGGCTATACATCTTTTTTCCTCTACTTTCAAATATTGTTGTTAAACAATGCTTAACTTTACTGATTTTTGGCACATCAGTGGTGGACCTTTTTAATCCCGGACTTTCATATATTACTATCCATTCTGCGATAAATTCTGGGAAATTATAACTGGAAAAATGTTATTCGACAAAATGTCCATTTGATCGATACCAAATTTAGGTTCTGAATTTAAATAAGATAAATAAAAAATAATATAACCTAGAAAATGTTTTATAAATACCAATGAGTATATAATTATACAAATGAGATCTTTCAGAGCACCGTGTTTGAGAAAAATATGCCAAAAAGTGCATTTTCATATTAACATATCAAAAAAGCCCGTTTACTAACGTTTTTGTATATAAATAAAACTACAAACAAAACTACTTACTACAAATTTATCATAAATAAATAATATTCGCGTAAAACATCCTATTAAACGTAATTGAACATCATCTGTCAAAAGCGTTTGACATTTCACGAAATTGCCACCGTCGATTGTTTTATTTACATTACGCTTCAACAAAAATTTTCAAATTAAAAATGTAAAGTTTCTACGCGATTTTGAAATAATATCTCACCTTTCCGACCATCTCTGGATTGGCACGAATTTTTGAAAACTAAGACTGGCCAAATCGATTCAGCTGTTTTCGAGTTTTATTCGGACATTTGAAAGAGAGCTCCATTTTTATATATAAGATATATATGATGAGATATATATATTATATATATATATATACTAGCAAACCCGACGAACTCCGTTTCGCTACCAGATGGTTTCGTGAGAAAGATGAAGAATTTTTTTGTTTGTTTTATATTTGAAAAGAAAAAAATTGATTTTATTGCACAACAGTAATGAATTTATTTCGATTACAAAAATGAAGTGTTTTTGGTTGAACTTCTCTAAGTAAATGAAAGTGAATCTGCAAATTATCCGTTTCATGGAAGTGATCTTTGGTAAACCACATTTTTTTGTTTTTTGGTCTGACGTTAACACAAACAAAGCAGATGGTTTTCCAAATCGTGAACAGGCAACGTATAACTGCCTATGTGAAAAACAATGATTTTCTAAATAATCTATTTGAAATTTATTAGTCATCATCAGTGATCACCTAATTCTCATCAGTCGCCACCTATTTTAGTTTTTAATATCTAGAAATTACAGGGCTACAGTCTTGATCACTGAGGCTGGGATGCCATCAGGGCCTGGTGCTTTTCCTGCATTTGTGGTTTTTGCCGCATCTTGTAGTTTCTTGACAGTGAAGGGTGTAGTTTCACTGTTTTCTACGTATTGTCTCCTTTTCCGTGGCAGGTGTTTAAGGAATAGTTCCGCTACAATGCTATTCACCAGATCAGGAGTTTTCGGTGCTTCTGGTAAAGCTCTAAAGTCGTTATCATTACAAATATCTTTCCACAATCCCGCTTTAGCTGATTTTATGGCCTTATTCAGGGTCTATTTTGCCTGTTTGTACTTATTTGTAAACATATCTTGGTAGGAAAAATGTTTTGCAGCTTTTGTGGTGCGGCGACGTAGTGCGTGTCATCTTTTTTGCGGTTCTACTATCTCTGATGACCACCGATATACTGGACTGTATACATTCTGATTTTTCGGTCGTGGCATAAAGGCAAGTTTATGAGGTGATAATAGCGTTTATAGTTCTAAGGACTGTTTCTTTCGTTTCTCTGCGAGTATTTAGTGTTGAATCAACTTGAAGAGTAGATGCGTTTTGCTCGATGGCTGCTTACAACGCATCAGGGTCAAGCTTCTTAGCATTCCATCTTCGTTTGTGAAAGTTGCATGGTCGAATCGGACCAGATCCAATACTGAATGTCACATGTTGATGATCACTGCCACCATACTCTTCAGATAGTCTTCAATCATGTTTGCTATCCTTGGAGTGACACGTAATGTCGAGGATAATTTCCTGATATCCTGGTCTTCTAAAAGTTGTCATACTCCCAGTATTTAGCACAGTAAGGTCCAATCCATGTGTTGTCGAGTATAGATGTCAAGGATAGAATCCTGATATCCTGGTCTTCTAAAAGTGGTCATACTCCCAGTATTTAGCACAGTAAGGTCCAATCTTGCTGGAAAGTCTGCCACGTCATTTCCTCTATTGTCCGAGTAGTTGCCCCATTCAGCCGATTTCACGTTGATATCACCAGCTACAATGGCGTCTCCGTCGAACTTGCCGAGAGTGTCTTCCATGCTTGCCATTTTCTGGCGATATACGCTAATCCCTTCATTTGGTGAAAGGTAGACCCTCACACAGTAGATCGTGGGAGTCTTGATCCAGACGAAACACTCGCCGCTTCCGTTGTCATTACGGTGATTTTTTTCGAGATTGTGATCCTTTTTGCCGCCGTGCCAGATTTATTAGCAAACTATGATTTATCATGAATATGCATATACTATTCGCAGAGAACGCAGATATCGATCTTATCTTCAAAGATACATTGGTGCAGTAGATTTTGCGCCAAGGCACATCTGTTCAGATTACCTTGTAAAAATTGCGTCATTTTTGCTCTCTTGTGCCTTCGGCAAGTGCCACACGGAATGCCTTACAGGTCACGGATACAACGACATGCCTCCCGCCGTTCCGCTCTTTTTTGTCTATTGTACATATGAAGCATTTTGACTTTTCCGTGCAGTCTATGGACTTGTGATTTCCGCCGCCGCATTTGTAGCAATACTTGCTTCTGTCTGGTCCTCCGCATTTATGCGTTTGGTGTCCAAAACCGAGGCATCTAAAACAGCGGGCCACTTTAACAACTGGGCGAATGCGACAGTTAACTCACCCAATTCTTATGCCCTATTTATCTCACAAGAGGCCGCTCGTTGTTCTCTTGATCTGACTTTAGTCAAGTTCACTCGTCAAATTTCCAGTTTTGTCGTAATGTCCCGATTGAGTGCTTTGCGCATGTCGATTTCAGTAAAAACACCCTCAAGGTCAAGATACCCTTTCGTCGTCAGCGGCGTCAGTGTTTTCACTGTTTCTATGTTTTCAGTTGCTGCCCTTATCTGTGCTGCAAAGAATGCACCATCTTTGGACTTAGGGCTCATTTCCAATAAAACGGGGTACACACCATTTCGGGGTGTGTCGCAGAACATGGAGTAAAAAAATAAAAAGAGTAAATAATACTTACAATTAGTTAAGCTCAGTGTTAAATTGGAGGATTTTAATAACCCATGGTATCAAGATATGGTGATGCACTACACTATGTAATATAAACATTAAACTTGTAATTACACAATATTTCCGAAAATACTAATTTAAAAATCACAAAAGGATAATATGTTGTTCGTAGACTGGTTGAAGATATAATGGAGAAAATATCTTCAACAAATTTTAAAATACTTTATACTTTTGTTGAAACATTAATTGGTATAATGAAGTGAACAGAAGTGAGCCACGTTTTTATTTTTGGTTGTAAAATGGTTAAAAATGAAAATATTTCTAACTTCCTGTAGGGCAAGTTATAGTAATCGCAAAAAAATCGAAAATAAATTTTTTTATATATCTTTACGTTTCAAAACTTTCTGAACATTTTTGCATACCTTAAAAAAATGGTTATATGTGTGTGTATGTGCGTGTTTGTGTGTGTGTGCGGATACAAATTTTTGTCGACGATTTCGGGAATACGGATAAAGCGATTTGAATAATTTAAAAAACATTCGATTCGTATTGATAAGGAGACGTGCTGATTAGTTTTTGGCAAAGACAAGTCTAACCGTTCCAAAGATATGGGGCAAAAAGTGCCAAAAACGGTGACTCAATTTTTAAAAGAACGGAGCGTCCGATTTAAATAATTCAAAAAACATTTCACTTGTATTAACAAGATGAAAAACTGATCAAATTTTCATGAAGGTATTTCTAGCGGTTTCGAAGATCTAGTAAAAAAAGTAAAAAGAAATGCCATTTGGCGATCAAAAATGATCATTAGACATATGCATATCAAATTTTTAGATATTTTATTCAGATTAAGATTTTAACAATAAGTATAAATTTTGTTTACATTCCATGAGTTCCGTACCAATGTTTATCTATTAGACGGCGACGCGTCGCTTACGCTTCTTCTCTTTGCAGTTAAAGCAGTACGATTGCTTTGAAAAAAGTTCAGATTTTCCAAAATATTTCAAAATAAATTTTTCTTCAAAAAGTCTTTTTTTTTTAAAAAAAAGTAAATTTTTGTCAAAAATTTATAATTTCTCAAAAATCTAACTTTTTCAGAGAAATTTTTTTTAAATGTTAATCTTTTTAAAAAAAAAGTTTGGTACGGGAAGTTCCAGCAATTTGCCTTAAGACACGATGCCATGCGCCCCACTAGTCTCATCTTTTTTTGTAGTAGTAAGGGTACTCTAAAATGCAACTTTTTATCATAGCAGATTGAATGGCAAAAAGTGTATTTAACGTGTTTGAAAATGTAGGGAGAAGTGGTCATCCCAAATTTTTATCTGAAAAAATGCTGCTATATGCTACAAATTCTTACTCTGAGACTTTTCAAATATGCGGATTACAAATCTGTTGCCAAATTTACAAAATGCAAAATCGTTGACTCGAAATGAAGGGTAGAAAATAAAAAAAATGTGACTTCAGTAAAAATGTTCATCAAAAGAGTAATAAGTTGGAATGATGAAATTGTTGGAAAAAAAAACATTTTGCAACAATCAAGCACAGATTCTAGGCGTAATTCGTCAAGTCTTTGCAAATTATGGCAAAATTGTTATCTTCACTTGAAGAAATCGTAGAATTTCATTTTTTGCTTGTTAACTTACCGTAGGGCAAGTTATAGTAATCGCAAAAAAATCGAAAATGAAAATTTTTGCATTTCTCGACGTTTCAAAGGTTTCTCAATATTTTGGCATACCTTAGAAAAAATGGATGTATGTGTGTGTGCGTGTATGTGTGTGTGTGCGTGTGTGTATGTATGTGCGGATACAAATTTTCATCGACGATTTCGGAAACACCGATCAATCGATTTGAATAATTCAAAAAACATTCGATTCGTATTGATAAGGAGACGTGCTGATTAGTTTTTGGCGAAGTTAGGTCCAGCCGTTCCGAAGATACGGGGCAAAAAGTGCCAAAAACGGTAACTCAGTTTTTCAGAGAACGGAGCGTCCGATTTTAATAATTCAAAAAACATTTTACTTGTATTGACAAGGTGAAGAACCGATCAAATTTTCATAAAGGCAGGTCTAGCGATTTCGGAGATCTAATGGAAAAAGTAAAAAAAATGCCATTTGGCGGACAAAAATGATCATTAGACATATGCACATCAAATTATCAGATATTTTATAGAGATTTTAACAAAAAATATAATTTTGGTTTACATTCCTATGGGTTCCGTACCAATGTTTACGCGTTAGACGTCGACGCGGCGCTTACGCGGTTTGATATTTTGTCTTTATGCAGTTAAAGCAGTACGATTGCTTTGAAAAAAGTTTAGATCCTTCAAAATATGTCAAAATAAAGAAAACATTTTTTTTTCAAAAGAAAAAAAATTAAAAAAAAATTTTTTTTTCAAAAAAAGTAATTTTTTGTCTAATTGTTTGTCAAAAATCTTATTTTTTCAAAGTAATTTTTTTTTTTAAAATGTTAATCGTTTTTAAAAAAATAATAATTTTTGGTACGGAAAGTTCCAGCAATTTGCCTTAAGGCACGATGCCTTAATTGCCTTAAGACAGAATTCCACTTACAGCTAGTTTCACAACTGATTATAAAGTATTGTCTTTCTTGAAAACTTTCGCTGGTACTTGCAATTTTTTATCCTGTGCTGCTTCTGCCGCAACCTCTCTGTTTTTAGGGGATGTATGAGAGCGTTGAAAAAACAATCTGCTAACGTTAATAGCAGCAGAAGTAACGCTCTCCGATATTTTATTTATTTTCACTTGAACAATAATCAACTGTTCATAATTCACCACTTTTTGGAGTTTTTTGTTTTCTTAGGAGGCATTATAAAATATAAAATTTCCTTTGCCGGAACGCTAAAATTAAAAGAACCTGTTCTCATATTTCAAAGAAAAAAATCATTACTAACCCCAATTTAATTTATATTATTTTGATTGGCAATAAAACTATGCAAAAAAACATTTTGTGCATATATATGTTTATAACAATAATAAGAACGTTTCATAAAAATTGCTAAATCATAAAATACAAATAGTATATTAAACAACACTGAATAAATATTTTTAACAGTTTTAACATGAATTAATGTTTTAACATTAGTATAATGGTTTTTATAAAATATTCCAAATAGGATTATGTTCAAGATCTTGGAGTTGAATTTTTCTTGCTTGGTTGTCATCCGCTGAACGATGAGAC
Source organism: Ctenocephalides felis (assembly GCF_003426905.1). NCBI lineage: Eukaryota > Metazoa > Arthropoda > Insecta > Siphonaptera > Pulicidae > Ctenocephalides > Ctenocephalides felis. The sequence goes on from NW_020538040.1 coordinate 108,720,400, forward strand.
CTTAACCAAAATTTTACATAATTATAATACATACATATCTACATATATATAAAAATAAGTCGGGTTTTTCCTTACTGACAGTTCCAGAACGCACGAACCGATTTCGACAATGTTGCATTCGTCTCGAGCTCCGCAAGGTTTATAGCTAAGAAAATTAGTGGTGTATGGCATCGTACCTTAATGCAAATTGCTGGAACTTCACGCACCGTAATTAATACTTTGAGTAATAAAAATAATCAATAATTGTTTTAAATAATTTCAAATAGATTATTTTCTATATATATATATATATATATATATATATATATAAAAATAAGTCGGGTTTTCTTCCTGACGAAATAACTCCAGAACGCACGAACCGATTTCGACAATTTTGCATTCGTTGGAATGGTCTTTTCACATAGGCAGTTATACGTTGCCTGGTCACGATTTGGAAAACCATCTGCTTTGTTTGTGTTAACGTCAGACCAAAAAACAAAAAAATGTGGTTTACCAAAGATCACTTCCATGAAACGGATAATTTGCGGATTCACTTTCATTTACTTAGAGAAGTTCAACCAAAAACACTTCATTTTTGTAATCGAAATAAATTCATTACTGTTGTGCAATAAAATCAGATTTTTTCTTTTCAAATATAAAACAAACAAAAAATTTCTTCATCTTTCTCACGAAACCATCTGGTGGCGAAACGGAGTTCGTCGGGTTTGCTAGTATATATATATAATATATATATATATATATATATATATATATATATATATATATATATATATATATATATATATATATATTAGGGCAAGCAATATGGGCACCTTTCTATATGAAATATATGTGTTATTTTAATGAATTTTGACTGCAAAACCATATATCGCAAATAACTTTTTAGCAAGCGAAATTCTCAATAAAATGCTGTTTTTAATAAGTAAATATATTAATTTAGGCATGTGAATAATTCAAATTGTGAGTTATATTTTTATTAATAGTTTGTTCGGGGGTTTTTAAATCGGGTTTAGTTTGTTTTTATTTATTTCCATCAGAGTGTGCTAGTATTTTCTATATTATAATTCTCGAAAATTTGATAATAATATATTAATGTGACAAATCTGCATAAATCTTCATTCAGTTCTTCAGTTAGGCAAAAAGTATTAATGCCGAATTCTTATTTAAATTCGGGCGCAAGTGCCAGTAATTCGAATCATATGTGCTCGCATGATCAAATTACATTTGGACAAGCAGAAGAATTTACAGAAGTGAATCTTCCGACAAGTGTTGAAATTATCAGGTTTTATTTTCATTTGGCGGAAAACTCAAAATGAAAACAAAATAAAATGTTTTCATATAAAACATTTACTCCAAATGGGAAATTACGCCAATTACGTGGGAAAAAATTGATATTCCAATTATGGAGAAACAAAGTATCGCTAGAAAATTGAACCGATTGATTGATAAATATAAAAGTACAAATTAAAGCAAGTCTACCCAAGCATCATTTCAGAAGATTGTAGAATCCACGAAAAAATTATTTTATATTGGAAAATCCAAATGCGATTTGCGAAGAATACTATGTTCTTGCGGACTGATTCCACAACATTTACAAGCGTTTATGATGGATCAACATAATGAGAGCAAATCTACGATACCAGCATATATTACAAAACTTGAAGATGAAGTATCAGCATCTACAATAACTAGCGATATTACTCCAGGAGAGACATATACTCCATATGTTGGGTTTGAGTAAAAGCAGTTTGGAAAGTTCACAAAATACTTCTCATATAAAATGTGGATCATATAGTCAAAGATACAAAGCTCCAAGCTATGCTTTAATATGCGACAGATTTGCAATTTCTGACAGAGTTGCTTCTGGAGTGGCGACAGCAGTCCTGCATGGCCTGGACGTAAAGGATGATTGGGGCAATCCTGTCATTGTGGATAAAAATAAAAGCGTTCGTGAGAGGCAGAAAAACAGGCAAGCTCTACACAAACGATATGATTTTTCTTAATTAATAGCATTTTCATTCGACGGCCGAAAAAATGATTCTATTACCATGGAAAAAATCGATAAGGAGTTTTACCCACGAATGATTAAAGAAGCGCATTTAGTTATTAAGCAAACAATTAAAAACATGCAAAAATATACCGGTGAGTTATATTATATTTACTATTTTTTAATACTTTATGTTCAAATTCAATATAATTTAATTTTTCTTATGTACTTCCAGCCGGTAACACACTTTGAAACAACTCCACTTGAACATTTGGCAGATTTAAGTCATGTTGAATCGACAACTGACTCAAATTATTTAATAAAAATAGCTAAAGCAGTTGTTTCTGGAGAAGCATTGACAGACTTAGCTAATATGAAACCAGGGCCAATAGCACATTTGCGTTGGCTCACGAAGGCTGGTAGGTTACTTCGGTGATATGTATGAGAAAGGTTTTTAACCTGTTTCGATGCAAGATTTCAGGTTACGCTTACTCGCTAATGTCCCCTAAAAGTTTACTTGATGTAGTTTGAGGTACCGGTAAGTTACTGATTTCAAAAAGCCGAGAAATGTTTTTAACCTGTTTTGATGTAGATTCTAGGTTACGCTTACTCGCTAATGTCCCCTAAAAGTTTACTTGATGTAGTTTGAGGTACCCGTAAGTTACTGATTTCGATAAGCCGAGAAATATTTTTATCCTGTTTCGATGAAAGATTCTAGGTTACGCTTACTCGCTAATATTCTCTAAAAATTTACTTGATGTAGTTTGAGGTAGCCGTAAGTTACTGATTTCAGAAAGCCGAGAAATATTGTACGCCGACTTGTACGTATTTTGCACATTGACAACTTGCACGTATTCTGCAAATTGACAACTTGCACGCATTCTGCAATTGATTGGTATGTAATCAATACATTGTCTCTTGGTCCGCAAAAGACACTTTTTGATTCTGTTTGTTACTCGCCTTAGACAAGTCAGCTCCTCCGACCACCATGTCATGACCTTGTTTCCGGCTTTCCTCTTTGGTATGCATTTATCACAGATTTATTTTTAATGTTTATTAAATATCTTAATAGCCTCATTTGGGTCTAACCTCTGCATAGACTCCAAACTTTGTTAGCCGAATTCCCTTTCTACCAGTTTCTCAAATTTTTCCTATGTGGATTTTTATTTGACTTGTTGGACGCTTCAAGCACCACTTCAAAAGTTAAAAGACTCTGATCACTGGCGGTCGCTATGTCACTTACTTTCTAGTTGCAGTGTTATGTCTATGTTAGTATCTCTAGCTTTGCTCTGATATGGAATTGTTGCTTGGCTCATTTAAGACGGCTAGATTGTTGGAGGCGATCCACCCCTCCAACTCTTTGCCTCTGCTGTCTAGTGTTTTAGAGAACCACAGACCAGATTTTGCATTAGCGTCGGCAGTGACAATGATACGGCGGCCAGTTACGAGGTAGAAGCTTTCTTTATAAGTGCATATTTCTACGCACATTATGTGATTGAATTCCAGCTCCGATCTTTGAAAAATGTCGTATTCCCCATCTCTGACTACGATCGCAACCCAGGGATTGTTTGTTTCTGGTTGCAGCACTCTCAGTCCAGCTGAAGTGTAACCTTTTACTTTGCCTTTCAAAGTGTACGGTTCTTGTATACACAGTATATCAAGTCCCAGTTAATGCAATATAAACTCCAAATTAGCAGCTGCAGATTTGGATTTTTGAGCGTTTACTTGGGCTGCTTTCAATCCCATTAAATCGTATTTTTATAGATTTGTAGTTGCTTTTCATATTCAAGACACAATTTTCAGGTCACTTTGTGGCCCGTATCTTGCCGCTTGTTCCTAATGCAGTTAACGCATTTTGCATCTTTGTCCATGGTGCAGTCACTCAAAATGTGTTCACTGCTACCACATTTTTTGCATACTGGTTTGTCAACTCTGCATACCCTCGCTATGTGACCATATGCATTACATTGAAAACATCTTGGTATTTTTATATATCTGCTTACACGATATGTGCGCCAGGTCATGTAGATTCTGCCTTCATGTAGCAGTCTACTGGCGTACTTTCCTGGCAGTTGAATTATCCAATTCAATTTACCAAACTTATTTTGAAATTTTTTTACAATTTTGATGTTATTTTTCAGAAGTTCAGCTTCCGTTTCTTCTAAATATTCAAAGTCTCGACCACCGAAACTGAATTATATTTTATTGTCAACGTATGACTTTTTGACATGTGGCACATTCTTGATGGCTATTGTAAAAGATTTGGCGGTGTTAATGATGAGGCCGCGTTTTGAGAGGTAATCATTGGCGTGATCTAGCATTGCCTGAAGGCCCTTTGTGACGTCGCCGCAAATACCAAGCCGTCAGCAAACGCCGTGATGTTTAGTAGTTTTCCTTTTATTAAAACCCCGATTTCAGGAGGGTAACTTTCAATGAGGCTATTAATAATGAGATTGAACAGGACTGGCGATAGAGGATCTCCTCGTTTAACTTCGCTCCTTGGACTAATGGGATCCGAGTGCCAGTTATACTAGAGTACACAGTGTACTCTAAATACTGTGTGCATCTACTAGGTAAATTGTAATATTTTAAAGTATCAAATAACGCATTGTGCGAAACTGAATCGAAAGCCTTTGCCATGTTAATTGAAACTATAAAGACAGGCTTGTGTTTTTGTCTATGGTATTCCAGTAGGTATTCTAGTGCAAAGATGTTGTTTGCACAGCCGTCAACCGGTTGAAAGTCAGTTTGTCTATCATCTATTTTAATCAATGTTGACATGCGCTTTGCAAGAATTTTATTGAAATGTTTCGTTATCACTGACGAGACAGTGATCGGTCTAAAATCACCGGGATTTTCAGTGTTTTGTTTCCTGGGAATCAGAGTCGTATAAAATTCCAGTAATTGTACAGGGATACTTCCCGTGAACAGTAATAAATTGTATAGGTTAACCAGGGTGTTTTTTGGCACCGATCTTAGTAGGTTAGCCAATACACCATCTGGCCCTGGCGCTGAATTACTTAATTTTGTCAGGTTGTATAGGACTCCATACAAGCGAAAGATCTCTATTCTTCGCACCTTCTGATTCGGGTGATAGGTTGGAATATTTCGTCATCACATTAGTCCACAAGTAAGTCATAATGTCGGGTGGTGGCTTATGTAGGACGCTTTTGTTGTCCAAAATGAATTGAAAGCATTTGGTAGGGTGCTTAGCCCAGTGTTGTTGTGTAGGTTTGAACTGAAACCTTCTCATTTGTCTATTATTAAGTTTTGGCTTATAGCTTTCTTTTCTAGTTTTAGTGTTCAATGGTCTATTTTTTGGTGGAAAGATTGACTTAAGGTAGTCAGCCAGTATTTTACCAGTGAATCTTTCATCAGAGTTGGCGGCTGCCTGTTCCAGCGCCAATCATAAGGCTTCACCGGAGGTATCTAGTGTAGCGGGAGAGCAAAGCTTTATATTATCTTGGTTGGACATCAAGCTAACAAAATCAGCAACCTAGCTGACATCAAGCTTTATATTTTGGTGATTTCCTCTGGCCTTTAATAGCTTCCAGAGATCGACTGGGTGTTACCGTAAGAAGGGTTTTGTTAATATGTCAGGTTTCCTTAATCACTAGTGCCGCTTCTTTTTTAGCCATTAGTGCTTGCGTTTCTTCATCTGGCTTTTTTGGCTCTATCAATGCCATTCTGCCGTCGCACCCTTCTTTACGTTGTTTCTGCTCGTGCACTCCACAAACCACTAAGGTTTTAAAGGGTTTATTACATTGTGATTTAGTTCTGGGTTCTTCTCTGTTTTCTCGCCGCTACTAAGGGAATTATAGTTAGTTTCTTTTCCACTGCTTAGTAATATGCTTAAATTCAGCGGGTAATATCATCTGCTCTGAGGTCGTATTATGATTATGATGTGCTTGCAAACGTTAGTAAGCTAGCGGACACAAAATCGACGAGGAACCTTTGGATCGTCCAAATTTGCCGGAACGAAACAGCATTATGAAGAGTTCGGGTTTCCGGTTATCGGGAGGGTCGCAAGAATATAAAATCTCTAGGACACACAGCCCGCCGTAATCTCACAGAACGACAACAAACGGTAATGTCAGATATTGCAAAGTAGACTGGCTCACACGTTGAGTGAATTATATAAGAGCATGCATATACGCAAAACTCCATTATTCGCCGGCAAGCCGTTTGAAGCAAGCGGCAGTCTGGTAATGTTATACGACCCTCAGCCCGAGGTGGTTCGGGAACAGTATCCGAGGATCGCAATGTGCGTTCTAAATGTCAATGTTCATGTATCCTGCAGTTCACATGTCTACGCGCAATTAGCTGCGTTCTTCGTCGACCCACGAGCCAAGTGATCCACCGTTTAGAGTGATTTTATATATATTTATACATGTTTCGATCGTGATTCTCTCGAAGTTGTTTAAGATAACTCGGGCGATTCTGAAACTAGTATGTTTATTATGGTTACAATTAGTACACCGTAAAGCATTCGATTTTCGGTTTGAAATACAATACCTCGTTTCAAAATTGAAAAATGAATATTTCATTGTGTGTGATATTGAAAAATCTGCTTTTGCTGATCTTACATTTTCTTAAAACAACGCAATGAAGCGAATGTTCAAATTCGCACAAATTGAATAAAATGTGCAGAGTATAAAGAATACTAATGCAAGCGTTTACTAAAATCCATTTTGAAACACTAGACGTTTGCCTAGAGCCCAAAGAAATGATTGAATTATGCGTTTAAGTATAATATTCAAAAAAACGTTGTTTTTACAAAGAACTTCGTCATTTTCTCAGGAATCTGATGATACCGAGCAGATATACATGGCAGTGCTCTCACACAATGCATCAGCGCCCTGAGCAGTTGTGAACCGCGTCACGCTGAACATAACGAACAGTTTACCTCGCGACTAGATATTTTATATATTCTGCTTACACAGAGGCTAGACCTTAAACAACCGTCGAAACGGCGGTCCGTACATGAAATTTGCGGTCTGCAGACCCAGTTAACCATCACCGTGATTGCCTGAACAGGCTATATGGCGGATCGCAAGAAAATAAATTCTCTAGGACGCACAACCACTATAGCAATTTTAGAGCACGATGTAGTTCAAAAACAAAGTCCTTGCTTCAAAATTGAAATAAGAATATTTCATTGTGTGTGAAATTGAAAAATCTGCTTTCGCTGATCTTTCATTTTTTTAAAACAACGCAATGAAGCGAATGTTCAAATTTGCACAATTTGAGTAAAATGTGCAGAGTACATAGAATACTAACGCAAGTGTTTACTACAATCGTTTTTGAAACACTAGACGTTCGCCTAGCGGCCAATGAAATGAATGAACTATGCGTTTAAGTATAATATTCAAAAAGAACGCTGCTTTCACAACGAAATTTGTCATTCGCTCAGGAATCTGACGATACCGAGCGGATATACTTGGCAGTGCTCTCACACATGCATAAGCGCGCTAAGCGGTTATAAACCGCGTCACGCTGCTTTTGCACACTACGCAATATTTTGCGACTAGCTCCGGTCAAACGTTAATGACACGAATGATCATTGCCAGAGGTTTTTGCCCACAGTATATTATACTATGAGAGCGGACGTGATTACTTCGATAACTTGTCGAGTAACCACAACATTTAGTTTGCAACTCGCTTCGATCGAACGTTCAAGAAGTTTTTGAATACTTAGTTCTGCTTTCAAACACCACCCATCTATTTGACCGTAGTCAATTTGTAAATATCCTATATTATTTAAATATATAGATTTCATATTTGCGGTCCGCAGACTCAAATAATTTCAACTCGCTCCGATCGAACGTTCAGAAGCTTTTGAATACTCAGTTCTGCTTTCAAACATCACCCATCTATTTGACCGTAATCAATTTGTAAATATCCTATATTATTAAAATATATAGATTTATAATAATTTCCGATCGAACGTTCATAAAACAAATGATCATTAGTTGCGAGAAATTTTTGAATACTCAGTTCTGCTTTCAAACACCACCCATCTATTTGACCGTAGTCAATTTGTAAATATCCTATATTATTAAAATATGTATATATTTCATATTTGCGGTGCAGACCCAAATAATTTCAAACAGGCAGATCAAAATTATTCCCAGCCGCAAACCAGCATCCGAACATATACGGGGTATATAATTCTAGATATGGCTCACAACATTATTAAAAGTTACGCTAATATATCATTGACAGACTAAAAGTATCGAATATGATGTAAAAACTACACCGGGGAATGATATCCGTACTCGTATTCGACACGACCTATCCCCCTATATAAGGCGCGCGGACACGGCGTAAGTATTAGACTGAGTCCCATGCGACGTGATTTTGATCTGCGGCGAGGCGTCGCTCCGGGTTATGGTGTGAATCGTCAAGACAAAAGTCTGGGAAAATTTCGAACTGCAAACCCTCATGAAAATGTTATTAGATGTTCAAACAGTTTTATATATATGGACAATGTGAATTATAGTAAATTATTGAGTAAATTAAACTTTTGTATTGAAATATGTATTTATTGATTTTTATAGATCTTAATGAACATAAAACAAATTTATATATAGTTATATTATTTTTTTAAATATTTGTTTGAATTTTCTAATTTTACAATACATGTTCACGCCAGTTTTCCTCGATTTTCTCGTAAAAATACAAAAAAAACTTTGTTCGTACGAAAGATGAAGAATAAAATGGTACATAAATGGTTAATTGTGTTCATATAATTTTATTTTTATAGAAAAATATTGAATCGTGAAGTGTGTTGCTCTAACCTAACCGCACTTTGCAATTCAACAAGTTAACATTCACACAGATTGCTCTCTACTATCTAAATCGTAAAAGATACGAAAAAACTTTGTTCGTACAAAAGATGCAGAATAAAATTTTGAATAATATGGTATATAAATGGTTAAGTGTGTTTAAATAATTTTCTCGAGATTTTCCAATTTTCCCTAATTTTCATGACGGCTACTCGCCTGTAGGTCACACCGTGCGAAATTCGGAGTTGTGATATATGGAAAAAGAACTAAGAATTTTGAGACATTTCTAACGACGTATAATATTTTATATGTTTTCTTTAGAGAAATATCGAATCGTGAAGTGTTACGCTCTAACCTAACCGCACTTTGCAACTCAACAAGTTAACATTCACATAGCTTGCTCTCTACTATCTAAACCGTAAATGATACGAAAAAATTTTGTTCGTACGAAAGGTGCAGAATAAAATTACGAATAAAATGGTATTTAAATGGTTAAGTGTGTTCATATAATTTTCTCGAGATTTTCCAACTTTCCCTAATTTTCACGAGGGCAACTCGCCTGTAGGCCACACCGTGCGAAATTCGATGTTGTGATATATAAAACAAGAACTAAGAATTTTGAGACCTTTCTAACGATGTATAATACTTTATATGTTTTCTTTAGAGAAATATCGAATCGTGAAGTGTGTTTCTCTAACCTAACCGCACTTTGCAATTCAACAAGTTAACATTCACACAGATTGCTCTCTACTATCTAAACCGTAAAAGATACGAAAAAACTTTGTTCGTACGAAACATGCAGTATAAAATTATGAATAAAATGGTATATAAATGGTTAATGTGTTTATATAATTTTTTCGAGATTTTCCAATTTTCCCTAATTTTCACGACGGCAACTGGCCTGTAAGCCACACCGTGCGTAATTAGAAGTTGTGATATATGGAAAAGGAACTGCGAATTTTTAGACCTTTCTAACGATGTATAATACTTTATATGTTTTCTCTAGAGAAATATCGAATCGTAAAATGTGTTGTTCTAACCTAACCGCAAGTTGCAATTCAACAAGTTAACATTCACACAGATTGCTCTCTACTAACTAAACCGTAAAAGATACGAGAAAACTTTGTTCGTATGAAAGATGCAGAATAAAATTACTAATAAAATGGTATATAAATATACGACGGCAACTCGCCTGTAGGCCACACCGTGTGAAATTTGAAGTTGTGATATATGGAGAAAAAAACTAAAAATTTTGAGACCTTTCTAACGATGTATAATACTTTATATGTCTTCTTTAAAGAAATATCGAATCGTAAAGTGTGTTTCTCTAACCTATCTAAACCGTAAAAGATACGAAAAAACTTTGTTCGTACGAAAGATGCAGAATGAAATTAGAAATAAAATGATGTATAACTCGATATATGTCACAATATTTCCGAAATCCGTGTTTCCGAAATCGTCGATGAAAATTTGTAAACGCACACGCTCAACACACACATCAATTTTTACTAAGTTATGCCAAAATGTTCATAAACCTTTAAACCCTAAGTATATATGAAAATTTTCATTTTAGTTTTTTTGCGATTACTATAACTTACCCTACGCAAAGTTAATTATATGTAGTAAGTTCAGATGTAGAAATCAACAGTATAAAATTACAATTAAATTACTAATATTATTATTTTTTAATAAATAACCAAATGTAAATATATGACATGTCATTGAAGAATTACAAGAGTATAATGCTCAGAAGTTCTCAATACATTGGCAATATTCCAAATGTGTATTGTTATCATATGAAATTACCTAATTCCTTACTATTCTTCTTTATTTGAACTTTACACATAAATGTCTATTAGAGAAGTCCTAATAGCAATACTTTACACAAAAAAATTACAGGTTGCCGTTTTTGGTTTTACATTTCCAAGAAGATCGAAACGCATTAAATTGTGGTACAATAAACTGCATAATTGACTATATACGTGACTTTGTTACTGCTGCCATTAATGTCGTTATACTGAGAACACGACATAAAAAGCTTGAAAACAAAATTAAAGAATATTACAGGAACGACTTATATTTTTTTAAATATATAAAAAAAAACAGTGTAGTAGGTGTTAGTGGCATTTTGTCTTAAGAAAAATAGTATAAACTTATGTAGGTCAATATAAATAATCAATAGGAAATGAATATATTAATTTAAAAGAGACCGAGCTGCTTAAGAGCTTCATAATGTGGAAATCTATTGCAAATGATTGTGTATATAAATAGGTTGTGTATTTTTTATACAATCGTGGACAACATTTTTTGTGTTTTTTTTCTTGGTCGTCAAAATCTAACTCTTAATCGAGTTCAATACAATGACTTTTAAGATTTTGAAATCGGTTCGTTTTTGAAACACGTTAACAAAGCATCAAATTTTGACTTATATCACGCGCTTTCTATTATTTCAATCCTACAATTGTACAAACTTTTAAAATTGAACACCTTATGCTATACGATAAACATTTTTGTGTGTACTTCAATATTGTACACTCCATCAGCAAAAAAGTTTTCTTATCGTTCTTTTAAACAGGTTTGAAATTTTTAAAATGGACTCGATTTGTTCTATAAAACACTGCGGGAAGATTTTATATTTTTTTCTATTTATAAAGAATCTAATTTATATTGTGCGTGGATATTGTTGATGAGTGTAAATTAGCTCGGATATATATATATATATATATATATATATATACATATATACTAGCTGACCCGGCAAACGTAGTTTTGCCATCAAAAATATTCTGCCGCTTTGCAGTGGTTCTTATTATTTGAACAACATGGATCAACCTGGATCAATACTATTGATAAACATTTCCTTAAAATTTATATTAATAAACAACAATCTTGATATGATTTTCAGCCAGTGGTCGAAATAAAAAAAACTTACGTAATAGTCTACTAGGTGTTCTCTTGTCAAAATCACGAATCGAACTGCAATGCTGGGTGTCAAACGGATTCAAATTTCAATCAGGTGGATTTTAATAAGGGCCGTCGCAACGCGAGACTGTGTATGCTAGTATATATATATATATATATATATATATACATATATATATACATATATATATATATATATATATACATATATATATATATATATATATATATATCTTATATATAAAATTCTTCTATAACTATGTATGAATGGTTAATCCTCTGAAAAAATTTTAAATAACCGCTTATCATTGTATGCCCTTGAAAATATTTAAGGCATAGTTTGACATTAAAACAAATGAAGACTGTCAGTTGCCAAACATTTCCATTCACTTATTGGCTAAGACAATATTAAAATATAATATATTTATGATTATAAATAAGGAAAATGTAATGACTACATTATTATTGCTAAACAGTAGCTGAGATGTGTCAAAAATTAAAATAATATAAGATTTACAGTCAACATCTGACAGGTGATACAGTCTGCGCATGCGTCTGTCAGTGATTGCACATCATACTTAACCTATAATTCACTTTGACTGATTATTATTTTTTAACTTTTAAATGCAGTCATGTTTTGCCTGACCTTACTAAATCACGATACAAAAATAATTTTCTTATTCTAACAATTATTTAGAAATTTCATTGTGTCAAAAATTCATATGTTTGGCATTGGATACAAAATATTTACTCAAGACAATGGAGCATTTTGGGTCTGAATATTTTTAATGTGCTCCAAATTGCATGAAATTTTGGAATAAGGTTTATCTTACTCTCAAGCTTGAAAAAAATAATTTAGAATCATTTGCCACTTCCCGGGGGGATGACATCCTTTTTCAGTGATGCAATCGTGTCTCTTTCAAACTAACGTCGGATATCGATAAAAGAACTAATCAGAAGAGAAAAATGTGTAATAATGTTTTTCAAATAAGAAATTACTTTTCAAGTTACTGGCTACTGAAAATTTGTTATTTTTTGCGTTTTACATCGTTTTTTGCAAATATTTCTAAAAATATACATTTAAACGAAAATCATGTAATGAACAAAATTATATCAATTAAAATCCTAATGAATCGGTGTTTTATAAATTGTTATAGAAACAATATGAAAATGGGTTTTATAGTACTCAAAATAAGGCTTAAAATGAGTACTTCTGCGTGTAAAATGAGTGAGCTATCATGCAGATAAAAGACGCATACAATATTTTTTTCATTTAAAGCAAATAGTTTTTCAGTGCCATTTCCACCAAAATTCAAAATACCATAACTCTAGTGCAAACAATTTCCAAAAATCTTATGATTTCATGAAAAAAAAATCTATTTAAAAAAATAAAAGATACCCATGAAGGTATATAAATAAAAATTCAAGGTCTTTTACTGACCAATTATTGCTTTTTATTATTTTTATGTCACACAAATATTGATAGTTTCCAACCAGAGTGTCTTTCGAGTCCTTCGAACCTTTGCCATTTCAAAATAAGATAAGTTACGGTAAAATTTATGATAGAGAAGATTGTAGCTCATTTAATTACCTGTAAAATAGTGCATTGCAAGTACTGATAAAATCAGAATTAAAAGAGTAATAATTCAATTAATCCGGTGGGTGGTGACGAAGTGCAAATTGTTTTCACTTCTGAACTTAAGATACAGATTAGCCCATTCCGACACACGCTTTTTTCCTCTCCATTTACTGCAATAATTTTGTTGATCGTAGGTTGAATAGAGCACATGTGAACAGGATTTGATAAATTAATTCGGTTCAAATATAAACTTAAGTAATAACATATATAGAATTATTAGTGAAAAAAAATTATTTTGATCGTAAATTACTAAAAACCAGTTAAATATGGTACGTAATTATAAAAATTATAGGCAACATTATTGAAGCAATGATTTTGGGTAGAAAAATCCAAGGTGATATTGTACCTATACCGCGAATGCTATATATTAATTCTTTCTAAAATTGTTATACCTTTCAAAAGACTTCTATTTTCAACACGTGTGTCTTATGCTATGACCATAAATCACAAAGGCAGACGATGATTTTCTGTGTGATAAATTTGGAAAATCAATGTTTTAGTCGTGAATAAACAAAACATTATTTATTATACATCCACATCTACAGGTATGTCTGAAAAATTGTATAACCCTTGGCATTAAAATAAATTGAGCTATTGGAAATAAATTTGCAGTGTATAATTTTTAATATACAATTTTATTGAACATTTTTTAATAATTGTTAAATGGGAATTGAAAATAAGCATTTTATTTGAAACTGTTCCACATTCAACATCACTCATATATTGGTGTGAATAGTAATTCAAAAACCAAAAATGATTATTTTTAACTGAACGGTATAAATATTTGTATATGATATTAAAAAAACGTAGATGTGGGTACAGGACAACGTCTGTCGGGTCATCTAGTATATATATATATATATATATATATATATATATATATATATATATATATATATATATTTACATATATATATGTATATATATATAAATACATATATATATATATATATATATATATATATATATATATATATATATTGAGGATTGTTTGTTCGACGTTGAAACATATTGAATTGAATAAAACAGCCAATACGTCGAATGTAAAGATTTATTTTAATTTTTTATATGTTTCGAGACTAGATGTGTCTCATCATTCAGGTAAAAGAAATTTACATTATAAGGAAAAAGTTTTAAAAAATGAATATATACATTGAAAAAATTAATTGAAAACAACAAATTATACACACCAGATCACGAAAAACCACACTATCCTAACACATTTTACAACACCACAATCACATGATACTACTGTAGGAAAGCAAAAATAATTTAAGAAAAGACCAAAAAAGGTAAAAGTAAAATTGTATGAAACACATATATTTGTTTTTAACAGATACCATAGCAACACGGTTTGACTTATTTGCGTCGGCGACGCGTAGTTCAATATGTTTCAATACGCGTTAGTTTCAATATATTTTTCAACGTCGAACAAAAAATCCTCAAGATATCACTCCTAGGCCTTTAAAGGAAAACAATTTTCCAAAATTTTATGATTTACCTACATTTTCTTTTGTGGATCCTACTCAAGAACTTTCTTCTACAAATTTTTACAATGGGAATTCAAACTTTAATTCATACCGCCGTCCTTCTGCAGAACCATGGTCTTCATCAAGATATATTGGGACCTAGAAAACTACAACTTACTCTACTAGATGCCAATTTTAAGATGGATCGTCTTCTTTTTATAACATTATTGACAAACACTATGGACACCATATCAGGTTAAAGCTAGTTAGTTTTTCTTCTCAAAATTTAAAATTAGCAAATACAATTAATAGGCGCAATTTTATGTTACGCTGTAGGAAGTTCAAATTAATTCCGAAATTCTTTGATTCAAACAATTTTCTCAATAAATTTATTCATTTAACATCGTCGTCTTTGAAGAAAAAGTTGATAAACGTCAGCTATGAAGCTATGTCATGCGAAATAAAACATACTTTTTCTCTTATTTCCTCTCTCACCTCTAACATAAACAATTTAGTAAATGTTTTATCTACCATTTTAGAGCCTTTCATTTTGAATAATTTCTTTGAGTTTGAAAAATTAAAATTTGATAGAATTTTCTCCACAGTCCCACAGAAATAAATTAGAAAAACTTTTAATTTCACATAATAAACGCTCTGTCCCTCTGATTAAAGACGATTTGATAGACGAATGGTTTAAGAAGGTTTCTAATAAAACCATTCCCCAACATTTAAAATATATTTTTGCCCTCTGGTCCAAAATTCTCACTCCCCCCTTCCAAAAAACATTTCAATTTCATAAAGATCCTTAGCAATCTAGAGTTGGGTATTTGTATGTGGGAGTTGTAATGATTATTATAATATATTAAATTAGAAACTCCCAACATAAAAAAATATATCAAATTTATTGACTATAAAAATATTTCGATATCAAAAATATACATGACATGTCCCAATTGTTTTTAACAAAACAAAACCAGCCTGCTTGATATCGCCACACACTCCCTGCCCAGTGTTAATCTCACAATTTAAAAAAAAAAAAAAAAAAATACAGGGAAACACGTTATAAAAATGTGGTGGGAAAGCAGATTATAGCAGACCAGTGTTGTAATACTGGTCAATTACAAATTTCCATGTTTCGTCAGCAGATCCACCGTATGTGGTGATTTGACCTGCCATCAACTCCATATTCTGCATAATGTTCTCGATCTAATGGGTATTAGTTATATCAGAATAACTTAATGTTTAGAATGCATAATTTATGGGTACAGTTTCCATTTCTGCAAGCGTTGCATTCGTATCTGATGAGTTCCGATCAGAGAAAGAAGTTGGCTCTTTATCCAAATCAGGATCATTGGTTTCTTTGACATAAGAGTCCAGAATTGTGGAATCCAATAAATTATGTCAAATTTTGTTTTGATTCGTCGTTGTCACCGATAATGGGAAGTAGCATTATAAGACGATTTGTTGAGTTAACAGAGAAAGAGAGGTTGAATTGCATTCCAATGAAAAGTTCAGGCTCCAAATTATTTTTTCTGTCAGCAATAAACACTGAGGTCTGGGTATACCAAATGAGTAACCTCGGAAGTCTGATCCAGATAGTAAGTGCGTTAACTATGATGGATTGGACTGGACATACCTTATAGGTCGTCACTGAAGACCAGTGATTATGGTGCTGCGTCAAAATCAATTTTTCTTAAATCTTCGAAAAATGAAACTCCTTTATCTTCATCTCCATCGTCGTGAGTCACCAGTGTGGGAGTTGTAATGATTATTATAATATATTAAATTAGAAACTCCCAACATAAAAAAATATATCAAATTTATTGACTATAAAAATATTTCGATATCAAAAATATACATGACATGTCCCAATTGTTTTTAACAAAACAAAACCAGCCTGCTTGATGTAAAATAAAAGATCCAGAAAAGGAATCAAAATTAAGATTAACTTGTTGCAATATTTTTTTATCTTTTATTAAAAAACTTTTAAATACTAATTCCAATCCTTTACAGTTAGAAATAGCCAGAGATTTGAAATTATGCAAAAAGTTCTTGAGAGAAAATACTGACATTATAGTTACCAGAGCTGATAAGGGAAACCTTACTGTGATTATGAATAAGTCTGATTATCTCTCAAAAACCGAAGCGCTTTTAAATGACACACTTACATACAAACCTTTAGCTAATGACCCTACCGATTACATAAACAGAAAAACTCATAAACTTATCACAAATTTAATTAAAAAAAACAAATATCCAAATCTTTAGGTTTTTCCCTTAAGGTTTTTCATCCAGACATTCCTAAATTATATTGCCTTCCAAAAATCCATAAAGCAGATTTACCGTTAAGACCTATAGTTGCTGACATAAACTCACCGTTAAGTAATTTAACTAAATATTTAAGTACTATTCTCTCTAAGGTCACCATTTTATCAAAATCTAATGTCTCAAACTCTTTCATTTTAGCAAAATTTCTCAACAACTTAAGTATACCGTCTGACTTTTCTTTGGTTAGCTTTGATGTCGTTTCTTTGTTCACTAACTTTGCGTGCGATCTTGCGTTGGATGCCATTTCGGATCGTTGGAATGACATCAAACCACATAGAACTATTAATTTATTTTGGTTTAAATACATTTTAAATTTCATATTCAATAATACATATTTTTGTTTTGACAATAAATTTTTTGCTTAGATTTTTGGTATGCCTATGGGTTCTAGCATTAGCCCCCCTTTGGCAGATTTAACTTTACAGTTACTTGAAAATTTTGTTCTACCCAAACTTTCTGTTCAACCTTTCTTTCACTTTAGATATGTTGATGACGTTCTCTTGTGTTTAGAAAATAATTCCATCTTCTCCACTCTTGATTCCTTTAATTCTTTTAACAATCATTTAAAGTTTACTTGTGAGTTTGAAGACGACAATTCCATTAGTTTTTTAGACATTAAACTTATTAGAAACCATAACAATTATATTTTAACTGATTGGTTTCAGAAACCAACATCTTCAGGTAGATACATTAATTACTTATCGTTTCATTCTCGTTCTGTAAAAATTTCCATCATCATTTCTCTCATTGATAGAGCTATTCTTTTAAGCAATAAAACTTTTGGAATAAAAACTTGGATTTAGTCCGCTCCATTCTCACAAATAACTCTTATCCTTTACATTTAATCAATAATATAATTATAAATAGGCTATAATATTTAAACGTTACCAATATTGATAATAATAATGTCACATCCGTTGTTCAAAAATATTTTACCGCTGATTCAAATTCTTTACCGCAAATATAAAGGCTTTATTTGTTTACCTTATTTGGGTAGCTTTTCTTATTTTTTAAAAAAACTTTTTTCTGTTGAAGGTTTTCTTCTAGTTTTTACTTTTGATAACACACTCAATTCCCTGTTTTCTACTTTAAAACCATAATCTCCGTCTGACAGAATCACCGATGCCGTTTATAAAATTAATTGTTTAGATTGTGACAGTTGTTACATCGGTGAAAGTTCCTAATACATTAGTAAAAGAATGAATCAACATATTTATAATTCAAAAAACCCTAGACAATTTAAAACAATGTTTTCTGAGCACATTATTAATTTCAAGCACTCTTTTAATACTGACCATCCTATAATTTTATATAAAGAAAAAAATGTAGACCTTAGAAAATTTTCCGAATCATGTTTTATCTTTTTAAATTCAAATTGTGTGAACAAACGCAGTTCTTCTTGCTTACTCTCAGAAAGTTATCAAAATATAATTAATTTCTGTAAATCTGACTCTCTACTACGCTCCTGATATCCCCTCTTTTCCATGCTCACGTTCTGGTAGCAGAGCGAACTACGCGTCGCCGACGCAAATAAGTCAAACCGTGTTGCTATGGTATCTGTTAAAAACGAAAATATGTGTTTCATACAATTTTACTTTTACCTTTTTTGGTCTTTTCTTAAATTATTTTTGCTTTCCTATAGTAGTATCATGTGATTGTGGTGTTGTAAAATGTGTTAGGACAGTGTGGTTTTTCCTGATCTGTTGTGTATAATTTGTTGTTTTCAATTAATTTTTCCAATGTATATATTTATTTTTTAAAACTTTTTTTTTATAATGTAAATTTCTTTTAGCTGAATGATGAGACACATCTAGTTTCGAAACGTATAATAAATTAAAATAAATTTTTACATTCGACGCATTGGCTGTTTCATTCATTTCAATATGTTTCAACGTCGAACAAAAATCCTCAAGATATCACTTCTAGGCCTTTAAAGGAAAATAATTTTTCAAAATTTTATGATTCACCTACATTTTCTTCTGTGGATCCTACCCAAGAACTTTCTTCTACAAATTTTTACAATGGGAATTCAAATTTTAATTCATACTTCCGTCCTTCTGCTGAACCATGGTCTCCATCAAAATATATTGGAACCTCGAAAACTACAAGTTACTCTACTAGATGCCAATTTCAAGATGGATCGTCTTCTTTTTATAACATTATTGAGAAACACTATGGACACCACATCAGGTTAAAGCTAGTTAGTTTTTCTTCTCTAAATTTAAAATTAGCAAATACAATTAATAGGCGCAATTTTCAGTTACGTTGCAGGAAGTTCAAATTAATTCAGAAATTCTGTGATTCGAACAATTTTCTCAATAAATTTAATCATTTAACTTCGTCGTCTTTTAAGAAAAAGTTGACAAGCGTCAGCTTTGAAGCTATGTCATGCGAAATAAAACATACTTTTTTTCTTATTTCTTCTCTCACCTCTAACATAAACAATTTAGTAAATGTTTTATCTTCCATTTTAGAGCCTTTCATTTTGAATAATTTCTTTGAGTTTGAAAAACTAGAATTTGATAGAATTTTTTCCACGCTCAAACAGTCCCACAAAAATAAATTTGAAAAACTTTTAATTTCACATAATAAACGCTCTGTCCCTCTGATTAAAGACGATTTGATAGATAAATGGCTTCGGAACGTTTCTAATAAAACCATTCCCCAACATTTAAAATATATTTTTGCCCTCGGTCCAAAATTTTCTCTCCCCCCTTCCAAAAAACATTTCAATTTCATAAAGATCCTTAGTAATCTAAAGTTGGGTATTTGTAAAATATAAGATCCAGAAAAGGAATCAAAATTAAGATTACCTTGTTGCAATAATTTTCTATCTTTTATTAAAAAAAAAAATAAATACTAATTCCAATACCTTACAATTAGAAATTGCCAGAGATTTAAAATTATGCAAAAAGTTTTTGAGAGAAAATCTTGACATTATAGTTATCAGAGCTGATAAGGGAAACCTTACTGTGATTATGAATAAGTCTGATTATTTCTCAAAAACCGAAGCGCTTTTAAATGAAACACTTACATACAAGCCTTTAACTAATGACCCTACCGATTAAATAAACAGAAAAACTTATAAACTTATCACAAATTTAATTAAAAAAAAAACAAATATCCAAATCTTTAGATTTTTCCCTTAAGGTTTTTCATCCAGACTTTCCTAAATTATATTGCCTTTCAAAAATCCATAAAGCAGATTTACCGTTAAGACCTATAGTTGCTGACATAAACTCACCGTTAAGTAATTTAACTAAATATTTAAGTACTATTCTCTCTAAGGTCACCATTTTATCAAAATCTAATGTCTCAAACTCTTTCATTTTAGCAAAATTTCTCAACAACTTAAGTATTCCGTCTGACTTTTCTTTGGTTAGCTTTGATGTCGTTTCTTTGTTCACTAAAGTTTCATGAGATCTTGCGTTGGATGCCATTTCGGATCGTTGGAATGACATCAAACCACATACAACTATTAATTTATTTTGGTTTAAATACATTTTAAATTTCATATTCAATAATACACATTTTTGTTTTGACAATAAATTTTTTACTCAGATTTTTGGTGTGCCTATGGGTTCTAGCATTAGTCCCCCTTTGGCAGATTTAACTTTACAGTTACTTGAAAATTTTGTTCTACCCAAAATTTCTGTTCAACCTTTCTTTTACTTTAGATATGTTGATGAAGTTCTCTTGTGTTTAGAAAATAATTCCATCTCCTCCACTCTTGATTCCTTTAATTCTTTTAACAATCATTTAAAGTTTACTTGTGAGTTTGAAAACGACAATTCCATTAGTTTTTTAGACATTAAACTTATTAGAAACCATAACAATTAAAATTTAACTGATTGGTTTCAGAAACCAACTTCTTCTGGTAGATACATTAATTACTTATCGTTTCATTCTCGTTCTGTAAAAATTTTCATCATCATTTCTCTCATTGATAGAGCTATTCTTTCAAGCAATAAAACTTTTTGGAATAACAACTTGGATTTATTCCGCTCCATTCTCACAAATAACTCTTATCCTTTACATTTAATCAATAATATAATTATAAATAGATTAAAATATTTAAACGTTACCAATATTGATAATAATAATGTCACATTCGTTGTTCAAAAATATTTTATCGCTGATTCAAATTCTTCTTCTTTATTTAGCAAATATATTTGTTTACCTTATTTGGGTAGCTTTTCTTATTTTTTAAAAAAACTTTTTTCTGTTGAAGGTTTTCTTCTAGTTTTTACTTTTGATAACACACTCAGTTCCCTGTTTTCTACTTTAAAATCAAAATCTCCGTCTGACAGAATCACCGAAGCCGTTTATAAAATTAATTGTTTAGATTGTGACAGTTGTTACATCGGTGAAAGTTCCCAATACATTAGTAAAAGAATGAATCAACATATTCATAATTCAAAAAACCCTAGACAATTTAAAACAATGTTTTCTGAGCACATTATTAATTTCAAACACTCTTTTAATACTGACCATCCTATAATTTTATATAAAGAAAAAAATGTAGACCTTAGAAGATTTTCCGAATCATGTTTTATCTTTTTAAATTCAAATTGTGTGAACAAACGCAGTTCTTCTTGCTTACTCTCAGAAAGTTATCAAAATATAATTGATTTCTGTAAATCTGACTCTCTACTACGCCCCTGATATCCCCTCTTTTCCATGCTCGCGTTCTGGTAGCATAGCGAACTACGCGTCGCCGATGCAAATAAGTCAAACCGTGTTGCTATGCTATCTGTTAAAAACAGAAATATGTGTTTCATACAATTTTACTTTTACCCTTTTTGGTCTTTTCTTAAATTATTTTTGCTTTCCTGTAGTAGTATCATGTGATTGTGGTGTTGTGAAATGTGTTAGTATAGCGTGGTTTTTCCGGATCTTGTGTGTATAATTTGTTGTTTTCAATTAATTTTTCCAATGTATATATTCATTTTTTAAAACTTTTTTCTTTATAATATAAATTTCTTTTAGCTGAATGATGAGACACATCTAGTCTCGGAACGTATAAAAAATTAAAATAAATCTTTACATTCGACGTTTTATTCATTTCAATATATATATATATATATATATATATATATATATATATATATGTATATATAATATATATATATATATATATGTATATATAATATATATATATATATATATATATATATATATATATATATATTGAATTGTCCTGGCTGGTGGTTGATATATTGGGAGGTATGTTCCGGATCACCAGTACGACCAGGAATTGTAATGGTAGGCTGGACCCGAGCGGTAAACAGTTGAATAGTTGTTAAAATATTATATTTGTGATGTGGACTCTCCAGAGTCCACTGGTAGTGTGAAAGGCCTTTAGGACGAACAGCGATTGATAGTGGTTTGTAAACACACTTCTTACTTTGAATGATACTTTTATTATTCACTATTTTACAATTAATATTTGTTGATAACCTTTTGGTTATCATATCAGCAAAGACTACATTTTACTGAATACTAAGTCTGGCTTCAAGCTTGACTCCAAGCTTCTCCCCAGGTTTGACTGTGAGCTTGACTGACTCCAGGTTTGACTGACTGTCTAACTTTTGTCTAACTCTTATATACTAATTTATTGTTTACAACCTAATTACAAAATCCAACAGTAAGCACTTCCGATGTCCGCGTAACCTACATATAACTAGCAACGCGTTTTGTAATTATTAAACAAAATAATTATTCGAATTGTTATTACAGTTCAACCTCCCTCTTCAAAAGTTTTTCGTCCTCGGAAAACTATAAAAATTGAGAAAAAAATTAAAAAAAATGAGTTCCATCTCTTCTTCCTTCGGCGCTTAAAAACTTTTGTCCTCAAAAGTGTCATTACTGTTAGAATATGTTTACAAATATATGTGCTCTGAAAAAGAAATCTTATAATAATTTTATTTTTATCTCTACATTAATAAATCTTTAATAACATACATAAAAAAAAATCAGCAGTTGAATGCAAATTAGATGGTCGCTGATTATGTAAATGCATCACTGAAATTTAAAATGTTATTCCGGTAAAACAAAATATGCTTCGAACAACTTACCATAAATGATGCAAAATAATTCATTTTTTTTTTCAAAACTTCAATAGAGCATAAAAATCATAATATGAAAATGTCTTTAAAATCTGCAAAAAAATATTAATGGCGTAAAGAATCTTGCATTTGATATCTTAAATCATAAATAGTATTTAATGAAAATTTAAATTTACGTTGTATTGTTAATACTTGATACATTAGAATTTTGCTAGGTAATCAAAATTGAACAAATGTTGCTTTGAAATATGAGAATTCGCTTATGTCAACCAAACAAATGACTTGCGTTGTTATTACTGTGTTTACACCTGGCGAGTTTTCAGTTTCTTCCGGTATTTATAATTAAACAATTTTGGTGCTGTTCTGAATATAATAAAATCGGGAATGTTTCTCCTCTTTACATGTGTTGGCGACGATATCAATTTTCTGCTGCTTTGGCTTTGTAAATGTGCATATTTCTCCTTTGTGTTCAAATTCATATTCTTATAGTTGAACATATCTGTCATAGTGGCTATATTTTTATTTATAGATAATTTCCGTTGTGAAGGTATTTTTCTTATCATATTAATATTATATTCCCTGATTTCTTGATTATTTTCTTCTATAATTTCATCATTAATTTTTCTTCTTTTAATATTTCCTTTCTTTTTCTTTTTCTTCTTTATTTTAATGGGAATAGTTTTCATATATTCTGGTCCTTCATCATTAAGTATTCTTATTTCTTCTTGTTTATCATTAATTTCTTTCATGTCGTAAACCTCATCTTGGGTTTGTTCCATATCTTGTGCCACATATATGTTCAGATCCTTTTCTTCTTCGTATGAATTTGCACGTATGGTTGGTTCCATATCTTGGTCCACATATAGTTCCTTTTCTTCTTCGTATGAATTTGCAGCGATTGTCGTCAACTCTTCTATTTTGGTGTTGTGAGTCAAACTTTCTTCTTTGTATTCTTTTTGTTCTTCGGATTCTTCGGACTCTTTGGACTCTTCGGACTCTTCGGACTCTTCGGACTCTTCGGACTCTTTGGACTCTTCGGACTCTTCTTTAGTTGTTATTAATGCCTTGTATGTATCATCATATGTTTTTGTATATTTCAGATCCTTATTACTTTCGTAGTCCATTCTATCGTCTTTTCCACCATTGTAGATTCTAAGTTTGTCATCTCTTTTCCGATTTGTAAGTTTTCGACATTGGTTAATGTGGTGTCCCCTTTTCTTGCAGTATCTGCAAGTGACGAATGGGTTGTATTTTTTATCAGATCTGATGTTTAAATATTTTTCTTCCTTTGCAGCGATGTGCATAGCATCCTTCAAATTTTCCGGTTTGGCTGCTTTAACTATAATTTTCAAATCCAATGGTAGGCCTTTAACAAAAACTGCCAAAGCCAAGTCACAATATGATAAATACGCTATTTCATTTTGTGTAAAATAGCATTCGTTATTTATTAACGTAAGCAAACTCTCAAGTTTCTCTGCAAATTCTTCAATCGATTCCCCATTTTTTCTTGTTGTTGTTGCTAGCTCGTGATGTAACTCAGCGATGGACCTTCTATCTTTAAAACGTTTAATTAGAATAGGTTTGATATTATTCCATAACTGATAATCAGCCCGTCTAATGCAATCAAAAGCCGTTCCACTTAATTTACAAATAACAATCTTCGATATAAATTTATACGTCTCAAAATCTACATCATCTAAAATTGAGTCTACAGTACTTAAAAATTTAAAGAGGTCATCCGAATTACCACTAAAATCGGGTATAGTGCTAATTGCTAATTGAATTCTAAATTTATTTATTTCTATACTATTATCTTTACCTTTTCTAGCTTCTTCAAAAATGGGTTCCATCTTGAGATATGATTATATTTCGATTTGTTTACTTGAATCCGATGAGATAGTTATGTCCAAGTTAGTCGTAGTCTCGCGTTCGTTCTAAAGTTCTTTGGTAGGCGCCACCATCCCTTAGTTTGTGCTGCGGATGATCGTTCGGTTTGTCGAGTTGTGGCAGCTTTGAACTCGATGTCTCCGTCAGAAAATTCTTCAGCGCTACGAGGGAAAAAACCGCTAAGCCACCATGAATTGTCCTGGCTGGTGGTTGATATATTGGGAGGTATGTTCCGGATCACCAGTACGACCAGGAATTGTAATGGTAGGCTGGACCCGAGCGGTAAACAGTTGAATAGTTGTTAAAATATTATATTTGTGATGTGGACTCTCCAGAGTCCACTGGTAGTGTGAAAGGCCTTTAGGACGAACAGCGATTGATAGTAGTTTGTAAACACACTTCTTACTTTGAATGATACTTTTATTATTCACTATTTTACAATTAATATTTGTTGATAACCTTTTGGTTATCATATCAGCAAAGACTACATTTTACTGAATACTAAGTCTGGCTTCATGCTTGACTCCAAGCTTCTCCCCAGGTTTGACTGTGAGCTTGACTGACTCCAGGTTTGACTGACTGTCTAACTTTTGTCTAACTCTTATATACTAATTTATTGTTTACAACCTAATTACAAAATCCAACAGTAACTTCCGATGTCCGCGTAACCTACATATAACTAGCAACGCGTTTTGTAATTATTAAACAAAATAATGATTCGAATTGTTATTGCAGTTCAATATATATATATATATATATATATATATATATATATATATATATATATATATATCTTGATGGTTTTTTCGACGTTGAAACATATTTCAAAGTAACTAGCAGCCCATTCGTCGAAATAAAAAAGGTAAAAAGTATTAAAAACTTTTATTTATACGTTTCGACACAAGATGCGTGTCATCATTCAGCAACACAGGACAAAAACACTCAAAAAAAATTATTTTAAAAAAATTAAACTTATAACATATTAGAAAGAAACATTTTTTGCAAAAAATTATGAATAATTAAAAGATTTGAAAACTAATTTGACTAAAAGTTTTGAAATGTAACATTATGAAGCGAGAAACACGCCCATACCGAGCAAAATACTAGACTGTAATTCATTGTGCACGACACGCATCTTGTGTCGAAACGTATAAATAAAAGTTTTTAGTACTTTTTACCTTTTTTATTTCGACGAATTGGCTGCTAGTTACTTTGAAATATATATATATATATATATATATATATATATATAATATATATATATATTATATATATATATATATATCTTCTATATATATAAAAATAAGTCGGGTTTTCCTTCCTGACGAAATAACTCCAGAACGCACGAACCGATTTCGACAATTTTGCTTTCGTTGGAAAGGTCTCGGGCTCCGCAAGGTTTATAGCTAAGAAAATTAGTGGTGCATGGCATCGTGTCTTAAAGCAAATTGCTAGAACTTCACGCACCGTAATTAAAAATTTGAGAAATGAAAATAATCAACAATTGTTTTAATTAATTTCAAATAGATTATCTTCTATCTTCTATATATATAAAAATAAGTCGGGTTTTCCTTCCTGACGAAATAACTCCAGAACGCACGAACCAATTTCGACAATTTTGCATTCGTTGGAAAGGTCTCGGGCTCCGCAAGGTTTATAGCTAAGAAAATTAGTTGTGCATGGCATTGTGCCTTAATGCAAGCTGCTGGAACTTCACGCACCGTAATTAAAAATTCAAGTAATGACATTAGTGAGAATTATCAGAATTATGCTTGGTTAAGTCAACGAGCAATTCTTGCCTCAGAGAATAATGATGTACACGCACTGAATTTCACCATTCAATCAAAAATTGCTGGCGATTTGGTGACATACGAATGATTCCGACTGGTCTTCCATTTGACTTCAAATGATTGCAATTTCCAGTTCGCCTTGCGTTTGCAATGACAACTAACAAACCGCAAGGCCAATCGCTTAGTGTTTGCGGGATAAATTTCAAATAGATTATTTAGAAAATCATTGTTTTTCACATGGGCAGTTATACGTTGCCTGTTCACGAGTTAGAAAAGCATCCGTTTTGTTTGTGTTAACGTCAGACCAAAAAACAAAAAATGTGGTTTACCAAAGATCACTACCATGAAACGGATAATTTGCGGATTCACTTTCATTTACTTAGAGAAGTTCAACTAAAAAACACTTCATTTTTGTAATCAAAATAAATTCGTTACTGTTGTATAATAAAATCAAATTTTTCCTTTTAAAATATAAAACAAACAAAAAATTTCTTCATCTTTCTCACGAACCCATCTGGTGGCGAAACGGAGTTCGTCGGGTTTGCTAGTATATATATATATATATATATATATATATATATATATATATATATATCTTGAGGATTTTTTGTTCGACGCTGAAACATATTGAAATGAATAAAACAGCCAATGCGTCGAATGTAGAAAATTTATTTTAATTTTTTATACGTTTCAAGACTAGATGTGTCTCATCATTCAGCCAAAAGAAATTTACAATATAAAGAAATTTTTTTTAAAAAATGAATTTATGCATTGGAAAAGTTTACTTTATGTAGTTTGAAATTATATATAAATACTAAATATTTTGTGAAAAAAGAAATAAATATACTGAATATATTATTATAAAATAATCGAAATATTTATAGGTTGGAAGTTACTAATTATTTAGAGTATATTACAAAAATTAAATAAAAATAGCAACTTGCACGTATTTTGCACATTGACAACTTACACGTATTCTGCAAATTGACAACTTGCACGCATTCTGCAAATTGACAGTTTGCACGCATTCTGCAAATTGACAACTTGCACGTATTTTACACATTGAAAACTTACACGTATTTTGCACTATAGATAACTTTTACGTACTTTGCTTATTAGCAACTTGTACGCATTTCATTTGATTGGTAACTTGTACATATTTTCCAGAAATTTAGCAAAAAACATTCTTCCTATTTAGAATTTAATGAATTATATCATATATTTATAATAAAAAATATGACAAGTTTCTCTTAAAAACATATATTTCGTAAACTTACAAAATATTTATAACTATTTTCTTGGGATTATGGTTATTGAAAGAAATGATGAATATTTCTAGTATTTGAATTTGTCGATGAGTTTTGATTTACGTGCTGACTTACGCACGTTGTACAAAATAGCTAAGTAGATACCGAAAAAGTGTCACATGTACAGCATGTATAAGTTTTCTACTGTCAAGCCTGCTGATTGTGGCATGCTGCAATGCGACGGCTTGAGGCTTATGCTCTGATAGCGTGGGATGACGTCAAGCCAACATGACAAATCCCCAAGCCAAGGGCTGAGACTCAACGGATCGCAGCGTGGTAACTGCTCTGCCGAGTACATCGCCCCGCCAGGTACCTAAGTCGTTTACAAACGATTCCGAGTCTCTACATCGAACTAGTGACCCATGATCGACCGCTATAGGCAAGACAGATATAACGGACGGATACTGCCACTGTCCAGCGCCTCATTCGGCTAAAAATTGCTCGTACGATAAACGGCGTGTGCCGAATACCTAATAAATCACATTGTATTGAGCCTTTCGACTCACGAGACTCCTAGAGATATCGTTGCTTACTTTGTCTTTGCACCACCGGTCGCTCGACCGAGTGCGTGAACTAAATGTCCTAACCTGCGGTTCCTCTCGTAGTGAGCAGGATTACTATCGCAACGACGATTCATCAGTAGGATAAAACTAACCTGTCTTACGACGGTCTAAACCCAGCTCACGTTCACTATTTGTGGGTAAAAAATCCAACGCTTGGCGAATTCTGCTTCGGAATGATAGGAAGTGCCGACATCGAAAGATCAAAAAGCAACGTCGCTATGAACGCTTAACTGCCACAAGCCAGTTATCCCTGTGGTAACTTTTCTGACACCTCTTGCCAAAAACTCTTCAAGCCAAAAGGATTGATAGGCCATGCTTTCGCAGTCCCTGTGCACACTGAACAACGGGATTAAGCCAGCATTTGCCCTTTTGCTCTACGCGAGGTTTCTGTCCTCGCTGAGCTGGCCTTAGGACTCCTGCGTTATTATTTGACAGATGTACCGCCCCAGTTATACTCCCCGCCTAGCAGTTTCCTCGAATCGGATCACGCTAGAGTATTGTTGGCGATCGGCGCAATGCCTCACACCACTCTTATGCGCTTGGCTCTAGAAAACCGTGACAGTCGGAACGCAAAATTTCGACGCACGTTTTCCGCCCAATCGAGTAAGTAAAGAAACGATGAAAGTAGTGGTATTTCACCGACGATATTACTATCTCCCACTTATGCTACACCTTTCATGTCTCCTTACAATGCCAGACTAGAGTCAAGCTCAACAAGGTCTTCTTTCCCCGCATTCATTCATTTTATTTATAATTTATTCTTATTCCATATAGCTCGAGCTTTCACTCATTGCTATGTAGCGTCTACTTAATAATTGGTTATTTCTCAAATTTAAATATTATGTTTGTGGGTGTTGTGCAGGACCTTTGGCTGTCAGTGGGCTGACGTTTCCATCCCTATTCACATGGAGGTGGTCCTGCCTGCTTTAGTCTAGATTATAGGTTTTAGCTTTGGTTTTGTACTGCATTTCTGGTTTTAATGGCTTGTGCTGCAAAAGCAAAAAGCCCCAGGTAATTGGCTTTGGTTTCCAGGTACACATCAAGGTTTGTGTTCCCTGCTATTTCAAAGAGGCTTTGCCTTCTTAATTCATCATATCTGTCGCACATGACCAGCATGTGCGCGCTTGTCTCGCTTTCTCCACAGAAGGGCCATTTGTCGTCTTTTGTGGCGCCCCTTGTGTAAATTGTATGCCTAAACGGACCTTATCCGGTCAGAATATACACGCCCTCTCTACTGGGTTTAAACCACTTGTTTCTTGTAGCGTATGTTATATCGCCAATGAAACAGTAGGTTATCCTACCCGTACTTATCAATTCCTATCTTTTCTGCCATTCCAGCTTTATTGCTTCATTTACCATTTTAACCTCTAGATTGAGGGTTTCCCTGCTTGTGTTCGCTATTGGATTGTAATTATAATTGTTCCAAATAATTTTCTCATTTCTTTTTACAAGGTTTATGATGCCTTGTTGTGTAATCTTTAAGTCTAGTGGCATTTTGCCACTTATTGTTTGTATTGCGTTTCTTGCGGTGGTACGGCGCGCCTTGGTGGGAGCGACAGTTTTTCCACTGCTGACTCTCACTTTATGCGTCACGCACCAGTCCTCAACTCATTTAAGAGCCATAGTACCAGTTCTCTCCAGACCATTTCTGGAGTTTCCTTTGATTATTAACGCCAAGTCATCTGCGTATGCAAACAGTTTCTCCTAGCTGAGGACCAATTATTAATCCTTGTGGATATCCCTTCTGCATGCTTCTCCCAACCTTCTTCGTGTTGCCTCTTATATAGGCGATTCGCCTTTTAAAGTAGTCCTTGACTATATTTACCATATGACTGCTGCAGTTTGCCTGCGTCAGCCTATGTGTGATGGCGGGCCACCACAGGTTATCGAAGGCACCTTCAATATCCACAAATATAGCAAGTACATACTTCATATTTGTTGCCATGCATTTTCTAAAGGTTAGCAGTGCGTCCTTCGTGGAGACGCCTGCCTTAAAGCCAAATTGTCGTGCGTTGCACATGTTCATCTCTATATAACTTCTCTTAATACGCTCTACGAGTATTTTCTCGTAAATCTTACCCATTACTGGCAGAAGAGCAATTGGACGGTATGATTTAGCAAGCCTTCTGTTTTCACTCCCTCGTTTGGGAATTAGACATAGGTTTGCCTGTTTCCAATCGGTAGGGAAACTACCATCTTGAAAGCATTTATTTAGTGTACTTAGGACTGATTGTTTGTTGTGCCTCCATTTTTTTATTATTTCGCCATTGAAGCCGTCTTCTCCTGGGGCTTTTTTATTTTTCAGTTTTTGCAGTGCCCGTTCTACGTCGACAGGGTCGATGATTGGTTCGAGGTTCTGATTTTGATATTGGCGTATATTTTCTCTAATTTTAATGTGATCAGCGTTCTCTTGCTGGTCATCTGTTGGCAAGCCGTTTTTAAGAAGGACGTTTACAGTTTCTTCCCATGTTTTACTGATGTTCCCGTAAGCGAGTTCTAGTGAGCATAGAGAAGCCTTCTTGTTTATTTTATCACATACGATTTTATATACTATATTCCAGGAATCTTTGTTACCAACGCTTGTCACAAAGTCTCTCCATGAGGTTGTTTTATATTTCCTAATTTCTCTGACATAGTTATTTCTTGCCCTTTTTT
Organism: Ctenocephalides felis; assembly: GCF_003426905.1. Taxonomy (NCBI): domain Eukaryota; kingdom Metazoa; phylum Arthropoda; class Insecta; order Siphonaptera; family Pulicidae; genus Ctenocephalides; species Ctenocephalides felis. The sequence goes on from NW_020538040.1 coordinate 108,751,803, forward strand.
ATGCCTGCATTTTGGTTGGTACGTCATCAAGACATAGTCTCTTGTCCCGCAAGAGACACTTTTTGGTTTTATTAGTTTTCCGCCTTAGACAAGTTAGCTCCTCCGACCACCATGGCATGATCTTGATTTCGGCTTTCCTTTTGGGAATGGATTTATCACAGATTGATTTTAGCTTTTTATTAAATATCTTAATAGCCCTATTTGGGTCTTACCTCTGCAGAGACTCCAGACTTTGTTGGCCGAATTCCCGTTCTACCAGTTGCCCGAACCTTTCCCACTTTGCCTTTCTTATGTTGTAGCCTGACTGGTTCTTTATTTGCCTTGCGACTGTTGCTTCAAGCACTACTTCAAATGTTAAAAGGCTGTGATCACTTGTGGTCGCTATATCACTCACATTCCAGTTGATCACTTTTGAAGACATATTTGGGATTGTAAGTGTTACATCTATATTTGTGTCCCTAGTTTCACTTTGGTATGTGTAGTTGCGACTAGGCTCATTCAGAACAACTAGGTTGTTAGAGGCGATCCACTCCTCTAGTTCCTTACCTCTGCTATCCAGAGTCCTGGAATACCACAGACCAGATGTTGCATTTGCGTCTGTCGTGACTATGATGCGGCGGCCGGCCAGATTCCAGACGATTCTGTCCAGCTTTCGCAGGAAGCTATTTATGTCGACTGATAACTGCATGTAGCAGTTTAAAAGATACAAACTTTCTTTAAAAGTACATATCTCTACGCACATTATATGATCACATTCCAGCTCTGACCTTTGAAAGATATCATATTCTCCATCTCTTACTACGATTGCAACCCAAGGATTGGTCGTTTCCGGTTATAGTACTCTCAGTCTTGCTGAGGTGTACCTTTTATCATGCCCCTTATTGAGTAAGGTTCTTGAATACACAGTATGTCAAGTCCTAACTGATGAAAAATAAGTTCTAAGTTGGCGGCTGCGGATTTAGACCTTTATGCGTTAACTTGGGCTGCTTTTAGTTCCATGATATCTTGGTTTTATAAATATAAAGCTGTTTCTCGTACTCAGGACGTAATTTCCAAGTCACCTTGTGGCCTGTCTCCTTACGTTTTTTTCTTACACAGTTTACGCATTTTGCGTCTTGATCTTTGGAGCAGTCACACGTGGTGTGTTCACTGCTGCCACAATTCTCACATACAGGTTTCTCGATTTTGCATTCCCTTGCTATGTGTCCATATGCATAGCACTTATAGCAACGAGGAATTTTTACATACTCGCTGAGCCTATATGTACGCCAGTCCATGTAGACTCTGCCCTCGTTGAGTAGTCTACTGGCGTGCTTTCCGGGTAATTGGATTACCCAGTTGTTTTTGCCAAATTTTGTTCTGAATATAGTTACCACTTTGCATTCCTTTCTTAGAAGCTCTGCCTCTGCTTCTTCTAAGTGTACAAAATTTTTCAAAATTAGACAGTCTAGGAAGTTTTCTTCCTGGCAGTCTTCTTCCGCATCATACATAATTATTTGTGGTTGTAGCTTCTTCTTCTACAACTAATTTTTGCGCACTCAGATTTGCTCTCTTAATTATTTCTATATCTCGCTTTGTTTGAACCTCTAAGACAACTCTTTTATTTCGGAGTTGCCGTATACCTCTAATTTTTATTTGTTTACTAATTTCTTTCAGACCAGTTTTTACGTGATCCTTAATTTCATCATTTAATTTTCTGTCTGTTTTATCACATTCAGGTTTAATGTATATGAACTCACTCTTTGGTTTTTGTTGTACTATTTGCGTTGGGAAAATTTAATTTAAAATTTCTTTTTGAAGCATTAGCTCCAAATTTGACCATTTTTTAAGAATGAACTTTATTGCGCCTTTGGACACTTTGTTCGAGTCATTAAAAAGGAAACTTTCAAGTTGCTCTCTTTCGATTTTAACTTTATTCAAGCTATTCGCAGATAGATTGATAATGCTCTCTTTAGGGGTTGTATAACCCTTCTCTACCACTTTCTCTTTAGAGGTTGTATCCCCCTTTTCTACCAGTTTCTCTTTAGGGGTTGTATCCCCTTTCTTAACCACTTTCTCTTTAGGTGTTGTATACCCCTTCTCCAGCACTTTCTCTTGGTTTTTGGCTTCTGCTTTTTGGGCAGCGGCCGTTTTGGACAACGAGTTAACCGTTTTAATTTTTGATTTTTGGGTGCTTATAATTGTTTCCACGAGTATATGATATTAGTAGTCGACCCAGGTAGGGCTCCCAGTGCTTGGGCAAGCCTGTTACAGCCGAGGTGTCGGCTGGTGCCTAGGAGTTGGTAGCTCAGAGCTGTATTTCCTCACAGCTATTCACTCCTTCGGCGCGCGCCCTACCTTAGAGTTGAGGGTGTTTTTTATGGAGGATCCTTCCTCGTGACCCGGGCGATTAAGCCAAGGACCCCGTTCTCCAAGGACATGACCTAGAGTTTGCGGTATGTGCCACTTTTATATGGGGATCAAAGATGTTCTCGCCCCACAACCTTCCTCTTTTACCGGGGCTTAGGACCGGCAGCAGCGCGCAAGGATACGTCTGCAGGCGGAGTTAGTAGATAGGGACATTCTATTTCTATTATTTATTCTTATTCCATATAGCTCGACCTTTCACTCATTGCTATGTAGCATCTACTTAATAATTGATTATTTCTCAAATTTAAACATTATGTTTGTGGGTGTTGTGCAGGACCTTTGGCCGTCAGTGGTATGACGTTTCCATACTTAACCACGTGGAGGCGGTCCTGCCTTTCTAGCTTTCGTCTGGATTATAGGTTCTAGCTTTGGTTTTGTACTGCATTTTTGGTTTTAATGGCTCGTGCTGCAAAAGCAACAAGCCCCAGGTAATTGGCTTTGGTTTCCAGGTACACATCAAGGTTTGTTTTCCCTGATATTTCAAAGAGGTTTTGTCTTCTTAATTTATCATATCTGTTGCACATGACCAGCATGTGCGCGCTTGTCTCGCTTTCTCCACAGAAAGGACATTTGTCGTCTTCTGTGGCGCCCCTTGTGTAAAGTGTGTGCCTAAACGGACCGTATCCGGTCACAATATACACGAACTCTCTACTGGGTTTAAACCACTTGTTTCTTGTAGCGTATGTTATATCGCCAATAAAACCGTAGGTTATCCTACCCGTACTTGCCAATTCCCATCTTTTTTGCCATTCCAGCTTTATGGTTTCATTTATATTTTTAACCTCTAGATTGACGGTTTCCCTGCTTGGATTCGCTATTGGATTGTAATTATAATTATTCCAGCTAATTTTCTCATTTTTTTTACAAGGTTTATGATGCCTTGCTGTGTAAGTCTAGTGGCATTTTGCCACTTATTGTTTGTAGTGCATTTGTTGCGGTGGTACGTCACGCCTTGGTGAGAGTCAGTAGTATTATTCTTTGCGCGGCGTTCAAATTTCTAAGGTTGTGCGTGTGGGACGACTTGTCAAACCACGCAGCAGCGCTATATGTTGCTATAGGTATTATCACTGCTTTATACAAAGTGTCAAGGGTACCTCTTTTAAGTCCCCATTCCTCCTTTGCAACTCTCATGATTTTCAGGATGAAGCTGACTAGCTTCTCTCTTAAAAACTTAGTGTGCGCTACAAAGTTTAGCCTGTTATCTATATTAATTCCCAAGTATAGCACTTCTTTTGCATATTTCAGGTTATTGTTGTCAACTTTAATAATCGGTTGTTTGCCTTCATTAAATTTGCCCTTTATCACCATTGCGACAATTTTTCCACTGCTGACTCTCACTTTATGCGTCACGCACCAGTCCTCAACACATTTAAGAGCCATAGTACCAGTTTTCTCCTGATCATTTCTGGAGTTTCCTTTAATTATTAGCGCCAAGTCATCCGCATATGCAATCTAGGCCGTCTAGAAGAACGTCCATGCAGAAGTACCATGCAACAGGCCCAATTATTGATCCCTGTAGACATCCCTTCTGCATGCTTCTTCCAACCTTCTTCGTGTTGCCTCTTACATAGGCGCTTTGCCTTTTGAAGTGGTCCCTGACTATATTTACCATATGGCTGCTGCAGTTTGCCTGCGTCAGCCTATGTGTGATGGCGGGCCACCACAGGTTATCGAAGGCACCTTCAATATCCACAAATATAGCAAGTACATACTTTATATCTGTTGCCATGCATTTTCTAAAGGTTAGCAGTGCGTTCTACGTGGAGACGCTTGCCTTAAAGCCAAATTGTCGTGCATTGCACATGTGCATCTCTGTATAATTTGTCTTAATACGCTCCACGAGTATTTTCTCGTATATCTTTCCCATCACTGGCAGAAAAGCAATTGGACGGTATGATTTGGCAAGCCTTCTGTTTTCACTCCGTCGTTTGGGAATTAGACATAGGTTTGCCTGTTTCCAATCGGTAGGAAAACTATCATCTTGGAAGCATTTGTTTAGTGTACTTAGGATTGATTGTTTGTTGTGGCTCCATAATTTTTTTATTATTTTGCCAGTGAAGCCGTCTTCTCCTGGGGCTTTTTTGTGTTTTAGTTTTAGTAGTGCTCGTTCTACGTCGACAAAGTCGATGATTGGTTCGAGGTTCTGATTGTGATATTGGCGTATAGTTTCTCTAATTTTAATATGATCAGCGTTCTCTTGCTGGTCGTCTGTAGGCAGGCACTTTTTAAGAAGGACGTTTACAGTTTCTTTCCATGTTTCACTGAAGTTCCCGGAAGTGAGTTCTAGTTAGCATAGAGAAGCCTTCTTGTTTATTTTATTGCATACGATTTTATATACTATACTCCAGGGATCTTCGTTACCAACGCTTGTCACAAAGGCTCTCCATGAGGTTGTTTTATGTTTCCTAATTTCTCTGACATAGTTATTTCTTGCCCTTTTATATGCCTGTATTTTGGTTGATATGTCATCAAGACATAGTCTCTTGGCCCGCAAGAGACACTTTTTGGTTCTATTAGTTTCCCGCCTTAGACAAGTCAGCTCCTCCGACCACCATGGCATGACCTTGTTTCCGGCTTTTCTTTTAGGTATGGATTTATCACAGATTGATTTTAGCTTTTTATTAATTATTTTAATAGCCCTATTTGGGTCTAACCTCTGCAGAGACTCCAGACATTGTTTGTCGAATTTCCTTTCCACCAGTTCCCCAAACCTTTCCATTTTGCCCTTTTTGTAATGTAGCCTGTGTGGATTTTTATTTGGCTTGTGTTTGGCGCTTCGAGCACAACTTCAAAAGTTAAAAGATTGTGATCACTGGTGGTCGCTATGTCACTTACATTCCAGTTGATCACTTTTGGAGACATGTTTAAAGTTGCCAGTGTTACGTTTATGTTTGTGTCTCCGGTATCACTCTGGTATATGCAATTATTGCTTGACTCGCTTAAGACGACTAGATTGTTGGAGGCAATCCACTCCCCCAACTCTTTGCCTCTGCTGTCTAGTATTCTAGAGAACTACAGATCAGATTTTGCATTAGCGTCGGCTGTGACAATGATACGGCGGCCAGCCAGTTTCCTGAAGATTGCATCCAGCTTACGCAGAAAGCTGTTCATGTCAACTGAGAACTGCATGTAGCAGTTTATAATGTAGAAGCTTTCCTTATAGGTGCATATTTCTACGCACATTATATGATCGCATTCTAGCTCTGATCTTTGAAAGATGTCGTATCCCCCTTCTCTGACTACGATCGCAACCCAGGATTTTTTTGTTTTTGGTTGTAGCACTTTCAGTCCAGCTGAGGTGTAACCTTTCACTTTGTTTTTTAAAGTGTACGGTTCTTGTATACACAGTATATCAAATCCCAATTGATGTAAGATAAACTCCAAATTAGCAGCTGCAGATTTGGATCTTTGAGCGTTTACTTAGGCTGCTTTCAATCCCATGAAATCTTGTTTTTATAGATTTGTAGTTGCTTCTCGTATTCAAGACACAATTTCCAGGTTACTTTGTGGGCCGTATCTTGCCGCTTGTTTCTAATGCATTTAACGCATTTTGCATCTTTGTCCATGGTGCAGTAACTCGAAATGTGTTCACTGCTACCACATTTTTTGCATACTGGCTTTTTAACTCTGCATACCCTTGCTATGTGACCGTATGCATGGCATTTATAACATTTGGGTATTTTTATATATTTGCTTACCCGGTATGTGCGCCAGGTCATGTAGATTCTGCCTTCATTAAGCAGTCTACTGGCGTACTTTCCTGGCAGTTGAATTATCCAATTTAATTTGCCAAACTTATTTTTAAATTTTGTTACAATTTTAGTGTTAATTTTCAGAAGTTCAGCTTACGTTTCTTCTAAATATTCAAAGTTTTTTGCAACTAGACTGTCCAGAAAGTCTTTTTCTTCGCAGTCATTTTCTACGTCATATACAATTATTTGAGGTTGTAGTTTTTGGGGCTCCTCAACAACTAATTTCTGTGCGGTTAGGTTAGATTTCTTTATTAATTCTACATCTTTTTTAACCTGAACTTCGATGACAATTCCTTTGTTTCTAAGTTGTCTCATACTTTTAACTTTAACTTGCTTAATAATTTCTAATTCGTCATTTGAGCGAGTGTCAGTTTTACTGTACTCTGGCTTAATATATACAAATTCGCTTTTGGTTTTTTCTATTATTTAAGTACTAGCCTTGTTTGCTGCTTTTGCAGCTGCGTTCGCATACGACATATTGGCACCGTTTTTACATTTCTTGTTGTACATTACTTGCACCATCTCCCTTTTGACTTTTTCTTTCTGGAGCATTGTCTCCCGATTTGACCACTTTTTTCTGTATTTAATAGCACATTTATTAATCTTGTTGGATTCAGTAAAGAGGAAGCTTTCTAGAGCTTCTCTTTCTTTTTTTATGCTAATCATTCTATCTGATGATAGACTGTTTTCGCTTGTATTAGGGGTTACTTCCCTTTTTGCCATTTCTTGCTCTTCGATTTTGGTTTCTGCCTTTTGGGCAGTAACCGGTTTTGACAATGAGATGTCAGTTTTGAGTTTTGTTGTTTTTTGAGAAATTATATAAACGTATACTGCCGAGGTGTCGGCTGGTGCCTCGGAGTTGGTCGCTCGTAGCTGTATTTTCTCACAGCCATCCACTCCTTTGGCGCGCGCCCTACCTTAGAGTTGAGGGTGTTTTTTATAGATTAAGCCAAAGACCCCGCTCTCCAGAGACATGACCTTGAGCTTGCGGTATGCGCCGCTTTTATGTGGGATCAAAGTTGTTCTCGCCCCACAACCTTCCTCCTTTACCCAGGCTTAGGACCGGCAGCAGTGCGCGAGGACATCTGCAGGCGGAGTTAGTAGATAGGGACAGTGGGAATCTCGTTCATCCATTCATGCACGTCACTAGTTAGATGACGAGGAATTTGGCTATTTTATTATTTTTTTATTTTTTTGGCTAGGAGGGGAATGCATTTACGTACATCGGTCGCCATTTACGTACTCGGACTCGACCCGAGGGCAATACCCACTAAACCTAACTCCTAGTTTTTGGGCCTAGAGGGTGTTGGCGCAGGCAGCACGCATAGTCCGGCATTGTCATATGTTACTCAATTCCTTTCCTTATAGGTGTATATATCTTGTGAACTTCGTCCATCTTCCAAACCCCATTAATCTGCCTACTAGCACTCTTGTGAAAACTATCTTGAATTCATCTTTCTTTAATATTTTCTCCGCTACAAGGAAGCTTGCTGATTTTTCGTACGCATCTGTTGGTAAGGGTTTTGGTATTTATTTTAACGTCTGTTACTTTATATTTTTGTTTGATAGGTTCAACCAGGTCTTGGTAGTACTGGATTTTACGTTTATGTGCCACACCGATATCACAGGATCCACCAACAACTTGCGCATCTAGAAGAATAGCTTCGTTTTTTAGGTTTTCTAGTCTCCTGGCTGGTTTTAAATATCGGTTCGGAGTCAACTTTTGGATGTTGTTTCTCTAGGGCCCTTTTCACATAATTAACGATTGCGTTGTGTCTTTCAATTCGGGATCTATGATTTCTGTGGCAGGTCTGCAGTACGTGGTCAAGCAATTCCGGAGCACTACATTCTGCTCTGTATAGTCTGTCATCCCTTCGGCCTCTTGTTGTTCTACTCCGAGTTGGTAGGGCATTAATTCTTAGTTTCATGCAGTTTACAAAGTCTCTGCCCGAGAGTAGTTTATTTTCGTCAGTGACCCACCGGTGTTGTTGATGGCACTTTTTGGACGTAGTCAGTGGTTTTCCGTCTACTGTAGAGTGAAGAGCTCGGGCCCACCTTTCGTCCAGCTGCTTCAAAAATGAAATAGTCATGTCAGTATCATTTAAACGTTTCTCGCATTGGGCAATTTCTTGGCGGTAGTAATTACCGTTCGGTATTCCTAGTTTAGTAGTCTAATTTTCCTCCTGAGTGGTACCGTCCACCTTAAGGATGAGAGAGACATTCCTCCATCTTTATAGTTTGCATGAAAGTATGCTTTTGCCGTGTCGTGTGGTAGCCTTAACCATGCTCTTGCCGCTTTTTTCACCATATTATCGAGAGAATTTAATAGACTTATGGTAGTATTACCCAATGTGAGCTCATGAAGTAGCTTCGGGATGCCTATCGTTCTCTGGGCGAAGAGCTTTTGTTGTGGTTTTAGGGGTGCCTTTGTAAGTTTGTCAATGATACTCTGTAACTTTGGTTTTAGGTCACGCAAGTTGGCACCTTCGGGTGTGAATGAGATCCCTAAGTATTTGCACTGCGTGGTCCGCGTCAATGCCGGTAACTCTCGACCCCCACATTCAAATTTTATGTTTTTGTCCACTATAGATTTCTTAACATGAGGTACGTTTCTTATAGCTATTGTGAATGATTTGCTGATATTTATGAACAGGCTACAGTTCGATAGATATTCATTGACTTGGTTTAGGAGAGTATGTAAGCCTTTCTCCGTAGACGCTACCAATGTCAAGTCATCGGCGAAAGCGGTAAATTAATTTGCTTGCCATCTATATTTGCCCCGATTTCAGGTGGGGTTTGTTCTATCATTCTGTTCAAAATTAGGTTAAAAAACATTGGGGACAATGGATCTCCTTGCTTTACGCCGCACCTCGGACTAATGAGATCCGAGGCCCACCGTCTAGAACGAAGCCTTGTCCAACCCTTTGTGTAGGTGTCGCACAATTTGAGTAAAATGTGCAGAGTATATAGAATACTAACGCAAGCGTTCACTACAATCGATTTTGAAACACTAGACGTTCGTCTAGCGCCCAAAGAATTGATTGAGCTATGCGTTTAAAGTATAATATTCAAAAAGAACGCCGTTTTCACAACGAACTTCGTCATTCGCTCAGGCATCTGACAATACCGAGCAGATATACATGGCAGTGCTCTCACACAATGCATAAGCGCGCTAAGCGGTTGTAAACCGCGTCACGCTGATTCTGCACTCTGCGCAATATTTTGCGACTAGCTCCGGTCAAACGTTAATGAAACGAAAGATCATTGCCAGAGGCTTTTGTCCACAGTATATTATAATATGGGAGCGCACAACATTTAGTCTGCAACAGTATATTGCGACATATAGCACACGTTTCATTCACTTAATAGTAAATGTACGTTAATGATCCTTCCGCAGGTTTACCTACGGAAACCTTGTTTCGACTTTTACTTCCTCTAAATAATCAAGTTTGGTTATCTTCCTAGCTTCATCGGCAATATCGAAACGCTGCCACGCACCGGTTCGAAGACCTCACTAAATAATTCAATCGGTAGTAGCGACGGGCAGTGTGTACATAGGGCAGGAACATAATCAACGCAAGCTTATTACTCGCGCTTACTTGGAATTCCTCGTTCATGGGGAAGAATTGCAAACACCAATCCCTAGCACGAAGAGGCTTCAACGGATTACCCGGACCTTTCGGCCAAGGAAAACCTGCTGATTTCTTCAGTGTAGCGTGCGTGCGGCCCAGGTCATCTAAGGGCATCACAGACCTGTTATTGCTCAATTTCGTGCGACTAAATGCCGCCTGTCCCTCTAAGAAGATATATTTGTACGCCGGTAGTGAGAACCACAACCAATAATGACCGAAGTCGAAGCGGAGGGTTTTTTGCGATACCAGAAAGTACGTCTATTTAGCAGGCTAAAGTCTCGTTCGTTATCAGAATTAATCAGACAAATCACTTCACCAACTAAGAATGGCCATGCACCACCACCCACCGAATCAAGAAAGAGCTCTCAATCTGTCAATTCTTCCGGTGTCTGGACCTGGTGAGGTTTCCCGTGTTGAGTCAAATTAAGCCGCAGGCTCCCCTCCTTGTAGTGCCCTTTCAATTCCTTTAAGTTTCAGCTTTGCAACCATACTTCCCCCTGAACCCAAAAACTTTGGTTTCCCGGAAGCTGCCCGCCGAGTCATCGGAGGAACTTCGGCGGATCGCTAGCTGGCATCGTTTATGGTTAGAACTAGGGCGGTATCTGATCGCCTTCAAACCTCCAACTTTCGTTCTTGATTGATGAAAACACATTTGGCAAATGCTTTCGCTTCTGTCCGTCTCGCGACGATCCAAGAATTTCACCTCTAACGTCGCAATACGAATGCCCCCAGTTGTCCCTATTAATCATTACCTCGGAATTCCGAAAACCAACAAAATAGAACCGAGGTCCTATTCCATCATTCCATGCACACAATATTCAGGCGTATGAGCCTGTTTTAAGCACTTTAATTTGTTCAAAGTAAACGTACCGGCCCACCTCGACACTCGGTGAAGAGCACCTTGGAAGGATTTTGAGTTGGACCGTCTTTTTACGGGCTAAGCCCACCGGTAGGACGTCCCACAGACATGCCTGTTGAACACCGCGAGCGGTGAACCGACAGTGTGGGACACAAATTTAACTACGAGCTTTTTAACCGCAACAACTTTAATATACGCTATTAGAGCTGGAATTACCGCTGCTGGTGGCACCCGACTGGCCCTATATTAGATCCTTGTTAAAGGATTTAAAGTGTACTCATTCCGATTACGGGGCCCGATGAGTCCCGTATCGTTATTTTTCATCACTATCTGCCCGTGCCGGGAGTAGGTAATTTGCGCGCCTACTGCCTTCCTTGGATGTGGTAGCCGTTTCTCAGGCTCCCTCTCCGGAATCGAACCCTGATTCCCCGTTACCCATAACAACCATGGTAGTCGCAGAAACTACCATCGACAGTTGATAAGGCAGACATTTGAAAGATACGTCGCCGGTACTAGACCGTGCGATCAGCACAAATTTATTCAGAGTCACCAAGTCAAACGGTGAGCAAGGCAAGCCCGCCACCGATTGGTTTTGATCTAATAAAAGCATTCCTTCCATCTCTGGTCGGAACTCTATTTGCATGTATTAGCTCTAGAATTACTACAGTTATCCAAGTAATGTGGGTACGATCTAAGAAACCATAACTGATGTAATGAGCCATTAGCGGTTTCACCTTAATGTGGTTTGCACTGAGACATGCATGGCTTAATCTTTGAGACAAGCATATACTACTGGCAGGATCAACCAGGGTGCTATATATATAATAGCATAGTGCGTAAATGTCCCTCGGCGTCACCCGAGAGACCACTCTTTGTATAGAAAAGTTTGATGAATATTTCTAAACAACGAATTTTCTTACATATATATCTGAGTCGTACGATATTCCATGAACATAACGAACAGTTTATATCGCGACTAGATATTTTATACATACTGCGCTTACACAGAGGCTAGACCTTTAACAACCGTCGAAACGGCGGTCCGTACATGAAATTTGCGGTCCGCAGACGCAGTTAATTTCAAACAGTCTCTTTACCCTTTGTTAGATTGAAAACGTCGGGGCGAATTCATTATAAAAATTCATCGTTATAACTAACTTTTATTCTTGCTCGGAGAGTATTGAGTTGATTGCATTTGTATATTTTATTTTCCGCATAAGAGTCTTTGCGTCAACGACACATGCTGTACAGTATGGTCGAACGCTTATAAATAAGGTCCAGAACCCGGCCGTAAACCGACATCCGAACATATACGGCGTATATTATTCTAGACACGGTCTACGACGGTGCAGAGTATATAGAATACTAACGCAAGCGTTTACTACAATCGATTTTGAAGCACTAAACGTTCAACTAACGCCCAAAGAATTGATTGAGCTATGCGTTTAAAGTATAATATTCAAAAAGAATGCCGTTTTCACAACGAACTTCGTCATTCGCTCAGGCATCTGACGATACCGAGCAGATATACATGGCAGTGCTCTCACACAATGCATAAGAGCGCTAAGCGGTTGTAAACCGCGTCACGCTGCTTTTGCATACTGCGCAATATTTTGCGACTAGCTCCGGTCAAACGTTAATGAAACAAATGATCATTGCCGGAGGCTTTTGCCCACAGTATATTATACTATAGGAGCGCACTTGAATACAGCGATAATTTGTCGAGTAATCACAACATTCAGTTTGCAACTCGCTCCGATCGAACATTCATAAAACGAATGATCCTCGCTGCGAGAAGCTTTTGATTTCTCAGTTCTGCTGCACCACCCACCTTGACTTTAGTCCATTTGTAAAATCCTATATTATTAAAATATGTAGATTTCATATTTGCGGTCCGCAGACCCAAATAATTTCAACTCGCTCCGATCGAACGTTCATAAAACGAATGATCCTCGCTGCGAGAAGCTTTTGATTTCTCAGTTCTGCTGCACCAAGTTACGGGATCCATCCCGCTGACATAGCTTATATCTAGCCACAAGATCCTCCTTGCTGATAAAGCATATTTTTAACTATATAAGTAGCAAGATCTCTACATTCGAGGAGGATAATCTTTGTCAGTATTTACACCAGTTCAGTTATATAATTATAATTCATTATATCATTATATTGTAAAATTCAGTTATTTTATATATATTATTGTAATTTTAAGAAATAAAGTTTTTTTTTATTTTATTCTCGAATAACGAGTATAAAATTGGCGCAGTCGGTAGGATCAATTCAGGATCATCTATCGCAGATATCCGTTGATCTCAATCATTTAGAATTCGGAACCAATAATTAGTAAAAGTGATAGAAAAATCAATAGGATTGAATTCGGGAAGGCCTATCGCAGGATTTCCAATCAATTCAAAGGTGATTGTAATTCATAGTGTGCAAAAGTGCAAGTGAAAAAAATATATTGTGTGAAAAAAGTGCGAAGAAGGAATTCGCCGAAACATCCTGAACTGGTGAGTGAAAAATTGTAATTGATAGTAAAATTGCCATCCTCCCTTATCCTTCAATCGCTGGAGATAAGAAAGCAATTTTTACAGTTTAAATTTTTCTTAATTAATTAATTGATTAAATAATATATATACAAGTTTATTTTATTTTTGCATTCCATTGAAACATAATTCCACGTACGCGAATTAGTTTATGGAAATTGGTATTGATTTTATAGAGAACTTAGCAAACTCATTAGCAAATATGTCCCTTCAAAACATCCCCAAATTTGATCATATATTGATCGACACTATTCCAAGTTTTGGCGGTAACCCCGCAGAACTAAATTCATTTGTTTCAAGAGTTAGGGAAATCAAGAATAGATATCATGATAGTAGTAATCCGACATGTATACAGAACGAAATTATTAGGAGTGCAGTTTTTTCGAAACTATATGACAATGCTAAATATGCTATAGAAATTGCCAATGCTAGAGAAATAGATGATATAGTTAGGGTACTAATATCAAGATTTTCAGACCGTAGAGATGATATATCTTTAACCTTTGATCTCCATCATCTGAGACAATTACTAAATGAAACCGTTTATCAGTTCTATGAAAGATTTCAAAATTTGATTACAATTTATAATAATTATATATACTTACACCTTACAAACAAAGAAATCATCCTAGATAGATGCAACAACTTCCAAAAAAGCGCCTTGGCCGTATTCATAGCACACGTTAAACAGCCATACAGTTCACTTCTCAGAAATCGTAACGTTTCGTCATTAGAAGAAGCTTTAAGGATTATAGAAAAGGACGACTATGTTAGTAGTGTTAGAGATGACTCAGACCACTTTAGATACAATAGTAAAAGAAATAGTAAACCACAAAGTTATCAGAAAAACGGCTCCAATTTTGCACTTCCTAGAAATTCAAATATGGCAATTCCAAATTATAAGAGACAACATCATTTCCAACCACATTTTTATAATCCACAAATGTCCCAATCAAATAATTTCCAAACAAATAACTTCCAACCAAATAGCTTCCAATCAAATAACTTCCAAGCAAACCAAATGACTCAACAACCATTAAGACCTAACCAACAAAATTTCCCATTTCCAAATCAAACGAACAATACAACAAAAGGTTCTGACTGGACACCTATGAGTGGTGTATCAACTATTAATTCCGCAAATAACAAACAACGACATAACAGACTCTACAATTTAGAAAACATTGATTTAGAACAAGATTCATACTCTGACGAACCACATGTGGATTTTCAAACGGACGAACAACGACAAAATCAAACATAGTTGAATTTCACAGTTTTCAAAATTATTCTCTTCCTTATATTCAAATAAGTAATCCAGACCTAAAAATTTTAATTGATTCAGGTTCAACGAAATCATTTATTTGCCCAGAGATTGCTAATAGATATTTCAAAAGTTCCATTTATTTTGACCCCTGTACAATAAAAACAGCCCTATCAACGCACACAGAAAATTTTGCATGCAACATCCCAAGCTTCAGTGAATTCCAAAATAATGAAAATCTTTCATTCCATCTATTTAAGTTTCACGAAACCTTCAATGGGTTGTTAGGAATTGATAACCTTAAAAAATTGAAGGCGCTCATTGATTTTAATAATGAATTGCTAGTATTACCTAATACTAATTTAAATTTACATTATTTGAAAGGTCCAAAAAAAATACTTTTTAGTCAACAGATACCAGAAAGATGCATTCAAAAATGTAAAGTCCCAGTTAACATTAAAGAAGGTGAAATTCTAATTACAAGGCAAATTTTTCCAAATTGTTTCATTCCAGATACCGTAACATTAGCAAAAAACAATGAAGCCATAGTTGAAATTCATAACCTAACAGAAAACGAAATTAATTTAACATTAACCAAACCTTTACAAGTAGAACTCACAAACGAAATAGAATTTTATAATTTTTGTACAGACAAATCTGACTCAAATATAGGATTTTCGGATATTGAGAACCTAATACGGACTGACCACATGAATTTCGAAGAGAAAAATGCTATTTTAAGAATTTGCAAAAAATATAAAGACACTTTTCATAAACCAGATGACAAACTGACTTTTACAAACCAGGTTAAACATAAGATACGCACAACCGACGAAATTCCTGTCTACACCAAATCCTATAGATACCCAATAATCCACAGAGAAGAAGTCCAACGCCAAATTAACGAAATGCTTGACCAACAGATTATTAGACATAGCAATTCACCCTGGTCCTCTCCCATTTGGGTCGTTCCCAAAAAACTTGACGCATCCGGAAAACGTAGATGGAGAATAGTTGTTGATTACCGCAAAGTTAATGACAAGACAATAGATGACAAATACCCTCTCCCAAATATTTCAGACGTTCTAGACAAATTAGGTAGATGTCATTATTTCTCAACTATCGATTTAGCTTCTGGATTCCACCAAATCGAAATGCACGAAGACGATATTGAAAAAACAGCTTTCAGTACAGATGACGGACATTACGAATTTTTACGCATGCCTTTTGGTTTAAAGAATTCCCCAGCCACCTTCCAACGTGTAATAAATAATATCCTTAGAGATTATATTGGCAAAATTTGTTTAGTTTATCTTGATGATATAATAATTTATTCAGTATCACTTAGTGAACATATAGATAGTTTGACAAAAATTTTTCAAAGACTCCGAGAAACCAATTTTAAAATTCAACCAGATAAATCTGAATTTCTCAAAAAAGAAACAGCATTTTTAGGCCATATCATTACACCAGACGGAATCAAACCTAACCCAGATAAAATCCAAGTTATCCTAAATTTTCCAATACCTAAGACTCCAAAACAAATAAAAGGCTTCCTTGGACTATTAGGCTATTACAGACGATTTATAAAAGACTTTGCTAAATTAACCAAACCGCTTACCAAATGTTTGAAAAAAGATGTAAAAATTGATTTGACTCCTGAATACATTCAATGTTTCGAGACTTGTAAAAATTTGTTAATTAATGATCCTATCTTACAATATCCTGATTTTTCCAAACCTTTTATCTTAACAACTGACGCTAGCCAATTTGCTATTGGTGCTGTTTTATCACAAGGTGAAATAGGAAAAGACAAACCAATCGCATATGCTTCAAGAACATTGAATGATGCTGAAATAAATTATAGTACCGTAGAAAGAGAACTTCTAGCTATAGTTTGGGCCGTCAGACATTTCAGACCTTATTTATATGGAACTAAATTTAAAATTATTACCGATCATAAACTTTTATCTTGGTTATTTTCACTGAAAAATGCAAACACTAGATTAGTTAGATGGAGGTTGCAACTAGAAGAATTCGATTATGAAATTTGTTATAAAAAGGGTTCCTTAAATACTAATGCAGATGCACTTTCCCGTATTAAATTAGATAATGATAACGACGAATTAAATTTTAATGAAATCATTGATTTTGACACCGATATGCAGTCAATTATAGCACAAGCCGAGATTTCTGAATTATCTGATGTAGATGAATTAGATTCAATTGTAAATGAAATACTTGCCGAACAAGTCCCAGATGATATTAATGTAGATGATAATAATACAGTTCACACGTCACACGAAAATCCTATTCTAGAAATCCCTATATCTTCAAAACCAATAAATTATTATGATAATCAAATTTTTATTAAAATTGTAGATACACTTTCAAGTAAACCAAAAACACAGAAAATATTTAATAAAAATAGATTAATAGTTGAAATAAATCGAAGAGAAATATCAAAAGAATTGATCAATATTTTTAAAGAATATACCACTAGTAATAAGTCTTTTGCGTTGTATGTCAACGATAGCGAATATATTGCTGACATTACAAACATTTTAACTTATACTTTCACTTATTCAGCATTTAAATTAGTTATATGTAATGATTTTAAAGAAGATATTATTGATGTAAATAAACAAAAATTAATAGTAAAAACAATTCACGAAGATTGTTCTAACCATCGAGGAATTAACGAGAACGAATCACGTATTAGACAAAAATATTATTGGCCAACAATTCGTAATGATATTACTACTTATATTAATAATTGTACATTATGTTCTACTGAAAAATACGACAGAAATCCACCAAAACAAAAATTTTCTATTTCCCCCACAGCTTCGAAACCATTTCAAATTTTACATTTAGACATTCTTACATTTAGTAAACAAAAACTTGTCACAATCATTGATACATTTTCTAAATATGCGCAAGCATATCCTATTGCCTCTAATATAACGCAAAATATAGTTAGAGTTTTAATGTTATTTATTTCTCATTTTGGTGTTCCTGATACTTTAATTATGGACAATGGTCCTGATCTAAAATCTTCAGCCTTACAAGAATATTTGAAAATGCATAAAATTAATATCCACTACATAACTCCTTTACATCCAAATTCAAATGGACCTATTGAACGATTTCATTCTACTATTCTAGAACATATACGTATTCTCAAACGCGAAAATAATAATCTTAGTATTCTTGACATTATCCCTTATGCTATTAACGGTTATAATAGTTCTATACATTCAGTGACAAAATTAAAACCATTTGACATTATTTCAGGTCATCTCTCTACGAGATCTCCTTTTGACATAGACATAGAAACAGAAATTCTTACAAATTATTTAGAAGACCACAAACAACGAACAAAGTTAATGTATGAGAAAATTTTTGAAAAGAATTATAGCAACAAAGACAAAACAATATCGAAACATAACGAAACAAGACATGATCCTTTGCAATACGACGAAAACACACGTGCATATTTAAAATCAAACCCGCGAGACAAAACCGCTTCACGTTACAAACAGATACAAGTACAAAAAGATCTAGGAAATACAATTCTTACTGACAAGAATATTACGATACACAAACAAGAACTCAAACGTCCAAAAACTAATACTCAGCAAATCCCACGTGAACAAGATGTTGTTGTTTCAACTAATGATATTACACCTAGTACTAGCAGCAAACAGTGATCAAATTTTTCTTCAAGAATTAAATACAACTGGAATTTTACCTTTTGAATTAGGAAATGCAAAGTTAATCGAAAAATATCATATTTTTATTCATTATGTTAATACAGATTTGATTAAACAACAGATTACTAATTTGGTTACAGACTTTGATACACTTTTATCTATTTTAAATAATAAACATAACGATTATTTGAGAAGATTAGATTCATACATTTCTTTGACAAATACTATGATTAATGTTATTAAAGATAAATATAATATTATTAGACCGGTTAGAAGAATTAAAAGAGGACTTATTAACGGACTAGGTAGCATAATTAAGGAAATTACAGGGAATTTAGATGCACAAGATGCCAAAAAGTACGATGACGCTATACGTATATTAGAAACTAACGATGAAATTTATGCAAAAACATTGAATAAACAAATGACATTAAATAATAAGTTAATTGAATATTTTAATGAAACAATTATTAATATTAGAGAAAATGATGTAATATTAAATAAGAAATTGAATGATATCAATGATTATCTAAAATTCGGTAGTTTTAGTCATAATGAATATTTTATAGCTAAAGATAGTTTAGAACAAATTAATTATAGTTTGGTTATTTTAACAAATATTTTAAACGATTTAGAAATATCATTAGATTTAGCTAAGATGAATTTAGTTCATAACTCAGTAATTAAATTAGATGATTTGAATTTTATGATTAATACTGTAAAGAATTTATACAATGTAGAATCATTACCATTTCCCATAGACGATAGTAATCTTCACAAATATTATAATTTACTTAATATTCAATATTATTACACAGACGAAAACATTGTTTTTCTTATCAAATTTCCAATCACTTTACCTGAAACCTTTAAACACTATAAATTATACCCAATTCCAAATACAGAAAATAGAGTCATTATTCCACCAAAACCTTTCCTTACATTTGGCAAAAATAACTATCAATTTGACGATACAAATTGCAAAGAAGTTTCAGAAAAATATTTTTGCAACATTAGACACATATTATCAAACGACGAAGAATGTATCATAAAATTATTACAACTAGATAACACTCACATCAAAACATGCAATGAAATTCAAGTCAACATTACACACAATATTATAGAGAAAATAAATAACGCACACTATATTCTTTTACTAAGCACACAATCAAGAATCGATATGATTTGCAATCATCAAGAAGAAACTAAGTTTATTAAAGGAATTTTTCTTTTAAACCTCCCACACTTATGTAAATTCAGCATAGACAAGAAAAACTATTACAATCAAGAGTCGTCTATAGAAGGAAAAGCAATTATTTTACCAAGATTTAATTTCAACTACAACATTTCAAAATTATCCGAACCAATTGCAATCAAGTCAATTCAAGTAAATGAGCTATCTAAAATTAAAGAAGATCAAGAACAAATTCATAAACTCTATGCAAGGAAGACTGGAATTAACAACAACTGCATCATGTCAATTATCATGTATATAATATTTATAACTATTATTATTTATATCCTGTTCAAGTATTGCAGACAAAGATACAACAAAAGGAAATTACAAATTACTCCAGAAGTAGAGACACCCCAAGAACAAGAGAGCCACAACCAACCACCAACCTGCACCCCGAGGTTTTTCATCTAGGGCCGGAGGAGTTACGGGATCCATCCCGCTGACATAGCTTATATCTAGCCACAAGATCCTCCTTGCTGATAAAGCATATTTTTAACTATATAAGTAGCAAGATCTCTACATTCGAGGAGGATAATCTTTGCCAGTATTTACACCAGTTCAGTTATATAATTATAATTCATTATATCATTATATTGTAAAATTCAGTTATTTTATATATTTTATTGTAATTTTAAGAAATAAAGTTTTTTTTATTTTATTCTCGAATAACGAGTATAAAATTACCACCCAACTTGACTTTAGTTCATTTGTAAAATCCTATATTATTAAAATATATAGATTTCATATTTGCGGTCCGCAGACCCAAATAATTTCCACTAGCTCTGATCGAACGTTTAAAAACGAATGATCCTTCCACTACTTATCTATAGCCGCAAACCAGCATCCGAATATATACGGGGTATATAATTCTAGATTTGACTCACAACATTATTAAAAGTTTACTAAAATGTAAAAACTACACCGGGGAATGATATCCGTACCCGCCTGAACAACATAGCGTACTTTAGTCTAAGCTTGCTAGCATCGCACTCGACACGACATATCCCCCTATATAAGGCGCGCGGCCACAGCGTAAGTATTAGACTGAGTCCCAAGCGACGTAATTTTGACCTGCGGCGAGGCGTCGCTCCGGGTTACGGTGTGAATCGTCAAGACAAAAGTCTGGGAAAATTTCGAACTGTGAACCCTTATGATAGAATTTTTTTTTCGAAAATTTTGTTAGATGTTCAAACAGTTTTTTATATATGGATAATATGAATTATAGTTAGTTATAAAGTTTTTAGGTGTTTTTTTTGTTTTTTTTTTTAAACTTTTGTATAAAAATATGTATTTATTGATTTTTATAGATCTCAATGAATATAATACGAATTTATATATAGTTATATTATTTTTTTGATATTTGTTTAAATTTTCTAATTTTACAATAAATGTTCACACCAGTTTTCCTCGATTTTCTCTTAAACGGTAAAAGATACGAAAAAACTTTGTTCGTACGAAAGACGCAGAATAAAATTACGAATAAAATGGTATATAAATGGTTAAGTGTGTTCATATAATTTTCTCTAAATTTTCCGATTTTCCCGAATTTTCACGACGGCAACTCGCCTGTAGGCCACACCGTGCGAAATTCGAAGTTGTGATATCTGGAAAAAGAACTAAGAATTTTGAGACCTTTCTAATGATGTATAATACTTTATATGTTTTCTTTAGAGAAATATCGAATCGTGAGGAGTGTTTCTCTAACCTAACCGCACTTTGCATTTTGACAAGTTAACAACTCCACAGATTGCTCTATAGCTATACTATCTAAACCGTAAAGGATACGAAAAAACTTTGTTGGTACGAAAGATGCAAAATGAGTTATTGGAAATAAATTTGTTCTAAAAATTGCAGTGTATAATTTTTGATATACAACTTTATTGAACATATTTTATTATTAGTTAAAAGAACAATTAACATGTTAACTGTGGTAATTGAGAATCATCATTTTATTTTAAGCAGTTCTACATTTAACACCACTCATATATTGGTGTAAGTAGTAATTCGAAAAACAATAATTATTAACTGAACGGTAAATATTAGTATAGGTTATTAAAAAACCGTAGATGTGAGTACAGGACAACGTCTGTCGGGTATATATATATATATATATATATATATATATATATATATATATACATAAGTTGACTATATGAATATTACATACCGTGCTGATTGTTTAGTGTATTATTAATACTGAATGTGTTTAGAGGCTGTGTCATATTTTAATTCATCTAGAGCAGTGAATTTCAAAAAAATTTTACTGAAATGTGAAGCGCAGATCTTCTTTCCATCGAACTCAAAAATTTATTGGTATAATATAAAAAAAAATGTTTGCCTGTGGGACAAATTAATTTTTTATTTTACTATTTTTTGTTAATTTTTTATTCTATGTATTGCACAAATCTGATTATATTTATAAATAAATAATACTCACCATGCATTTTCGTAAAGATTGGAAATGTTCGATTAAAGTTTCAAATGTAATATTTGACTCGTCCATCCCGAAAGCGGATAAGTTCTTTGCCTTCAAGGCAGAAGATTGATGCAACCTGTTCGATTTTTTGAATAGATCGTTGTTGTGCATTGTGTGTCATATTCTTTAGTTGAGATATTTTATCATTATAAATCATTTTTCATTAAACAAAAAAATAAATTGACATATTTATTTATTTATTCATATAAGGCTTTTAACCACTCAGTCACTTAGCCCACTGTGTGTGTAAATCCAATCCGGTTTATTGTGTTAATACCTTCTCTGTTCATCTTACATTTGGCAAACCATGTTTTAAAAAAAACTTTCGGTTTGCACAATTTAAAAATTATTCTATTATTAGTAATGTCATATTCATTCTGCCACAAACTTAAAACCTGCTTCCTTACCGACTTTCTGCCGCAAATCGACGTATTCTCAAAATTATTTGCACCGATTTCAAAAGTTTAAAAGTCATTCGATGTATTGGGATGAGGAATAGCGTTTATCAATTTTGCGTGATGATCAGCCAAGCCGTTTTTTTGTAAATAGGAGAAAAGTGAAAAATGTTTTGTCCACGTTTTAGCCCGCAGTTCTGAATCGATTTTGAGAATTCAAAAACCATTCGAAAGAAATTGATTGGGAATCGTGCTGATGAGTTTTTGCTAGAGATCGGCCGCCGTTTTCGTGTAGTAAAGTGTTGAAAAATGTTTTTCTCTGATTTTCATTATTATTTTTTTTTTGACGGTAGATACCATAGTCTTGAATATCATACTAAAATATTATGGCCCTACGACAACTCGTTTAGCTTTAGAAATTCGTCAAAATTTGCAAAAATTAGTATCGTTCTTTTACATTTGTCAAAATTAGACCTTTCATCGGCGTTTGCTCAAAATCGGCGTTTGATGTATCTTGATGAGGATTATCGTTGTGAGACGATCTGCCGAACCGTTTCTTTGTAATTTGAAAAAAAGTGTTGAACTTTTCGTCCACATTTAAGCTCATACTACCGAATCGATTTTAAAAAATCAAAAACTGTTCGAAAGATATTAGTTGGAAATGATACTAATTAGTTTCAGGTGAAAATCTACCTAGCCGTTTTCTTGTAATTAACAGTTGAAAAAAATTTAAGCCGATTCTTATAGAACTTTTTTTGGCGATATATATCATGGTTTTATTGACCTTACTGAAATATTACAGCCTTGCAACAAGTAGTTTGATTTTAAAAATTCATCAAAGTTTGAAAAAATAAGTAGTTTTTTGACGATTGTTAAAATTAACACTTTTTGACATTAACAGTTTTTTGACGGACAATTGCGGCTATAGCCGTCAAAGCGAAGTTCACAATGTGGCATGACTGCTATAGCCGTCCAAAACGAAACGGTCGTTTTTAGACACTACGGCTATAGCAGCACAAATGTGCACTTACTGGCGTATACGTAGAAGAATAGTGTCGTG
The DNA here is from genome assembly GCF_003426905.1 of Ctenocephalides felis. NCBI lineage: Eukaryota > Metazoa > Arthropoda > Insecta > Siphonaptera > Pulicidae > Ctenocephalides > Ctenocephalides felis. The sequence goes on from NW_020538040.1 coordinate 108,775,149, forward strand.
TTTTGAAAACATCTTTTTAGGTTGAAGTTCATATTTCACCTGTTATACGAGTTGCAGATTCAGTATGCACGTGTTTGTGTAGGAAGTAGTGCGATCGTATTTTCTATTGAATTTATAGTTCTTATTGATACGTTTAACGATATTTATTATTATTTATATAATTATACTGCTACATACTATATGCAGCAGTATGGAATTCTTTCTACATCTTTAAAGAAAAGACAGGTTCTCAAATGAAGTATATAGAGTACAGGGAAGCAATCATACGATCTCTAACTGGTATAGATAATAAACGGGATGGAAGAACTTTGGTTTCAAATCCAAACCAATGAAATCAACAACAATGGAACACAGCATTTTCCTGAGAAAATTTCACCTCCTGAAAATTATCAGCGAAAAACATATTTTCAGCGTTGTAAACAATGTTAAAAACAGGGAATAAGAAAGGAAACATCATATTGCTGCAAGAATTGCATGTCAAAACCTGCACTGTGTCCTGCACCATGCTTTGAAACATGGCATACCGAAAATAATTTATAATAATTATAAAATTATAATAATTTTTTTTGTCATTTATTTATTTTTGTTTGATTAAGAACTAACATTTCGTGTAAAACTCTCAAAAATACTTTGTTGCATACAAAAATGGCTTGTTTGAACCATTAAACCTGTCATTTACGTTTTTAAATTTTTGCTGTTATAGCCGCAACCTAATTAAAGGTGCTAAATTAATCAACATTAAGTTTATTTAAGCAGAAAGAGTAAAACTATACTTCTAACATTCTAAAAATCATAAAAACATATAGTGTCAATTTTCGAACCTCGCTTGTTCCTACTGTCCGTCAACGTGTTAAAATTAGACGATTTACTTGGTATAACGATTGAGTACTTAGTCTAAACCCTACGGAAACTGGTTCAATTATAAAAATTGTTTATTTGTAAAAAATTGTTTCGGAAAAATTACTCCGAGTTAACATGTTTGTTCGTATTCAATTATGTGCAAATTATGTGTAAAGTAAATAAATTGGAATACTTTTATCACTCATAAATTAATTTAGTTTTTATGTCATAAGTCGATTATTTACACATATCGGGAAGTTCATGTAACTTGCCTCAAGGCAAAATACCAATAACAACTAGTTAACTTCCCGTAGGGTAAGTTATAGTAATCGCAAAAAAATCGAAAATGAAAATTTTTATATATCTTTACGTTTCAGAGGTTTCTTAACATTTTGGCATACCTTAGAAAAAATGGATGTATGTGTGTGTGTGTGTGTGTGTGTGTGTATGTGTGTGTGTGTGTGCGTGTATGTATGTATGTATGTACGTGTGTGTATGTATGTGCGGATACTAATTTTCGTCGACGATTTCGGGAACACGGATCAACCGATTTGAATAATTCAAAAAACATTCGATTCGTATTGATAAGGAGACGTGCTGATTAGTTTTTGGCGAAGGCAGGTTCAGCCGTTCCAAAGATACGGGGCAAAAAGTGCCGAAAACGGTAACTCAGTTTTTAAGAGAACGGAGCGTCCGATTTTAATAATTCAAAAAACATTTGACTTGTATTGACAAGATGAAGAATTGATCAAATTTTTATGAGGGCAGGTCTACCGGTTTCGGAGATCTAATGAAAAAAGTAAAAAAAATGCCATTTGGCGGTCAAAAATTATCATTAGACTTATGCACATCAAATTATCAGATATTTTATAGAGATTTTAACAATAAGTATAAATTTTGTTTGCATTCCTATGGGTTCCGTACCAATGTTTATCCGTTAGACGGCGACGCGGCGCTTACGCGCTTTGACATTTTGTCTCTATGCAGTTAAAGCAGTACGATTGCTTTCAAAAAAGATGTTCCAAAATATGCCAAAATAAAGAAAACATTATTTTTTCCAAAAAAAATTAAAAAAAAAAAAAATATTAGATTTTTTTTTGAAAAAAAATTTTTTAAAAAAAAAAAGTAATTTTTTGTTTAATTTATAGTTTCTCAAAAATCTTATTTTTTCGAAGTAAATTTGTTTTAAAAATGTCAATCGTTTTTAAAAAAATAATAATTTTTTGTACGGGAAGTTCCAGCAATTTGCCTTAAGGCACGATGCCTTAATTGCCTTAAGACAGAATTCCACTTACAACTAGTTTTTTTTTGATTAGGGATATAGTATGCTCAACCGACTTAACTTTCTATCTTCGAGCCATCTGTGTAAATGACAGTATAATGTTTCCAATTTGTGTCGACCATATTAATGGTAAACTTAAATTTATTATTCCGATAATGTTTACATAACAGTATTTCATTTATACAATATTACAAAGTATATTATTTCTTTGGGTAGGCAATCGAAATAGAATGATTTTATTAAAACTTCTTTCTTTTATACCATGATGTCTATGTCTATTTGTAGTCCATCCATTCCAATTTTACTCAGACACTGTTCGTGTTTATTTCTTGTTAAACCTTTAGTGAGCATATCTGCTGGCATCTGTTCGCTGCATAGAAATAGAATATTATTTTTTTTATTAATATATCCATTACGTATCTTGTGATATTTTAATCTAATATGCTTCGTTCGTGGACGGAACCTATTGTTTTTTACAAGTTGTATAGCACTCTGGCTTTCATTATATATGTCGCCTCACTCAAAGCTATATACTCAGCTTCCGTCGTTGATTGATCTACTATTTTTTTTTTCGCGCTTCTCAACTGATAGGCGCACCTGCAAATATGAAGCAAAATCCCAAATATGATTTATAGTCAACTATGTTACCTCCCCAATCTGCGTCTGCAACTCCAAATAAATTTTGATTTGTTTTCTTATATTTCAATCCAAAATTCAATGTACTTTTCAAGTACCGCAACACTTTCTTTGCTGCGTTCCAATGTGTTGTATCATAATTGGTATTAAATTTACTTAAATAATTTACTGCATAGGCAATATCTGGGCTTGTTGTTACTGCTAAATACATTAACGCCCCTATTAAAGATTGATTAGGATACTTTTGCATGATGTATTCATTAGGTTTCTTAGGTTTAATCAGTTGGAGTTTAACTTCGCATAGTGTTGATGCTGTTCTACAATTTTCCATATTAAAGCGATTTAGTATATTTTCTGTATAAGAACGTTGTTTTAAATATACAAATCTATTTTCCTGTTTAAATTCAATTCCAAGCCATCTATCTACTTTGCCTAAGTCTCTCATCTCAAAACAATCTGATAAAGATAATTTAATTTCTTTTAACCAATCTTTATCATTTGAAACAATTAACAAATTATCAACATAAATAACTATCAATGTATGTTTTCTTGTTTTATTGCACATAAACAAATATGGATCTTGTGGCATTGCTTTAAATCCCATTGTCTGCAACTTTGTTACAAATTTTGTATGCCATTGAATACCTGATTGGCGTAATACATATAGTGCTTTCTTCAATAAACAAAGGGATCTGGGTTTTTTCAATATTTCTTAGCCAGGTTTTTGCTGTATCTCTAATTTTCTCTGTAGCCGGTTTTTGAATAGTACCCAATGGTTTCTTATACACAAATTTATATAATATTTTACGTAATTGTTCTGGCAGAATTATGTAGACTTTTTCTTCAAGTTCTCCATTCAAATATGCAGTTACGACATCCATTTGATAAATTTCTAAACTCATTTTGCTGCCAATAGTCTGATAGAAGTTGATTTTCCAGTCCATATCGTAGATGGCTTACCTCCATCTAGTGCACTTGTTGGACATCTGTTTCTTGTGTAATTGGTATTGCAAACAGTCTCAGCCCAAAACCGTTGTGGTGCTCCCGCTTGCATTAGTATGCAACGTGCCATTTCTATCAATGTCCTGTTCTTTCTTTCGGCTACACCACTTTGTTGCGGCGTATACGGTGAAGTAAGCCGTCTTTTGATACCGCTTTTATTTAAGAAAATATTGAATTCATTATTACAATATTCTCTGCCATTATCTGTCTGCAAAATTTTTATCTTGTGTCCAGTTTTGTTTTCTACATACATTTTATATTGCTAAAATACACTCAGTACTTCGAATTTACACTTTATGAAATATATTTAGCACCATAACGATGCATAATCAATAAACGTCACAAAACATTTCATACTTGAGAATGACGGAGATCTCATTGGGCCACATACATCACTGTGTATAATTTCCAATAAATTCTTTGTATGAATCTCCTTCGATCTTGAAAGTCGATCGGTAGTCTTGTTTGTTTTTCACTAACACAGATTTCACAGTTTGATAACTTTTTATTAATATTCACATTTAAACCGTGCACTCTTTTATTTTTAACCATTGCTTTGATATCATATTTGTTCAAGTGTCCTAACTTTTTGTGCCACACATCAATACTCTTCGTATTTTCACTCACATTTTTTGCAGAATTCACTGTTTGATTAATATAATATAAATCACCTCGACGACGTGCTTTCAATTCAATCTTGCCTTCATTAGTTAGCAATGCAATTAGTTAGCAATTTTGTGTAAAAATTACTCAATATCTATTATCAGTAGCTTTAGATACAGATAACAAGTTAATTTGCAAGGCCGGAACATATAACACATTTTCTAATCTCACTTGTTTATTTTCATTTTGTTCAAATGTGGCTTGAATGTTTCCAATTCCCTTAATAATAGTGCAATAATTATTAGCCAGATTCAATTTCGCGTTTGATCGATTGAGGTTTTCAAAGTTATCCGTTTGATGACACTTATGGCTTGTACACCCACTATCTAAGCACCAAATATTGGTAATGTTGATTGTTCATTAAAGCTATACACGCATTGTTTACTACTATATGTTGTGGACTGTTTACCGACTGGATACCTCGATAGACAGTCACGAGCAAAATGTCCTTCTTTTTCACATCTATGACACCTTATTTGCGGACGTGATTCAACTTTGATTACGCAATCACGCGCAAAATGTCCGACTTTCTTAAATTTATGGCATATAATTTTTCGATATGCAGCATTCGATTTATAATATGACGGCTCCTTATTTATTCTTTCCAAATAAAGTATTCCCTGTGAATGTTTATTTTTCTCATCTAATTTGTTGCCTGGATTTTGTCAAACAATCTAACCTCCAGTGTTGGCAACTTCTCCTGCGCTTCTATAGATTCTTTAAACATTGCGAATGATTCAGGAAGACTGTGCATAAGTAACGTTACCAGCATTTTGTCTGGGACTACAATGCCGATATCGTCGAGTTTCGCAGCAGTTTTATAAAAATCAGTCACATGTTTTGCCAAATCATCGCCTTCGTGCATTTTTAATGTTACACATTTTTTATGAGAGTTGTTTGCCTCGTTGCACCCCGACTTTCGAATAATTCTTGCAATTTGTCCCATATCGCTTTAGCAGAACCGAGACGCGCGCACATTTTTAATTCTATTCCTCTCATGTGTAGTACCAAATCAGATTGTGCTTTTCGGTCATTATATAACCCATTCCGCATATTTCTCCTCAATGGTTTTGCTATTTTGCCGCTTACATATCCCCACAAGTCATTCTTCTTCAGAATGGCTGTTAAATAAATTTTCCATTCATTATAATTCTCCTCGCATATTGGTTCGATTTTGATTGAAGACGTCATCTTTTTGTAAACAACACAACACTTTAAAAACTATATTTCAAAAAAACACTCACTGTTTACGTCAGGATCCTGTTACTCGTTATCAGTTGTTGGATTCTCGGACTCGCTCAGTACGCTGGGCTTCTACCTGGGCTCATAACCAATATTTTTTTTTTATTCATTTATTATTTTGATTCGACATTCAGTCTTCGGACACGGTACCGATAACATCGGAGCAAAGCAAAACATTCGATATTTGAAGTGAATCAAATCAGTATTTATCTGAAATAATTTTGTGACAAAGTGTAAACAAAACCTTTTATCGGGTATAAGTTTCAGTGAAATGTCCCCCGTCGGTGGGGACCGAGAGACCAACGGTCTAATAGTACAAACATTTAATGTTCTCAACAATATAGATACATTAGATGAAAATGAAACAACTAATACTCCAAGTAGCCCAGTTCCGAGCACCAGCGCATTACAAACTGCAAGTACATCTAGCAATAATTCTCAACAAAACAATGCAGCAATACTGAACACAACCGGCGTTTCTTGGCAGGTAATTAGCAACAAAAAACGTAAAATAACACCGAAACCATTAGAATCAATTACCATAACACAAAACCGATTCACGGCTTTATCATCTATCAACATGGACAATGACAGTCCAGTTCAACCGATTGTAAACAAACCTCCTCCTATTTACGTGTATAGCGTCGATAAAATAAACGACATGAAAGAAGCAATTAACAAGATCGTTCCACGCGAACAATATTTTCTAAGAAGTCTGGCAAATAATAACTTCAAAATTTTTTGCAGCACAATTGAACAATTTCGAAACTTATCTAGTTATTTAAAAATTGCAAACGTTGTTTTTCATACGTATCAATTGAAAGAAAAAAAAGCCTATAGAATTGCAATAAGAAATCTACACTATACCACTGACATCGACACTATCAAATCGGAATTAGCAAAGCAAGGTCACACAGTTAGGAACGTTACAAACATCAGGCATGGAATATCAAAACAATCTTTGAATATGTTCTTCGTCGATCTCGAACCAGCAAACAACAACAAAAAAATCTATGATATTTATAAAATATCAAACAACATAGATCGAATTGAACCTCCGAAACAAAATAATAACATCATACAGTGCACACGCTGCGAATTATATAATCATACCCAGCGATATTGCAACAGACCATATGCCTGTTTAAAGTGCGGAGATGACCACAATACTAAAATCTGCCCCAAAAATCCCAAAACCCCAGCGTGCTGCTGTCTCTGCGGAGGGGCCCACACTGCTAATTATCGCGGTTGCAAATACTACAAAGAAATAAATGACCAAAGAAATAATTTCCTCAATTGTAAGTCAACCGAAAATACGAGATACAAAACAACACTCCATAACATAAACAAACAAGACAAATCTCATACATTTCCTCCAACATTCAAATCAAGAAACCCCGACTTATCATACGCAAACATAACAGAGAACTCTTTTACAAATTTCAATAATCCTATTACGGACTCAGAACCTTTATCTCTTTCCTCATTCCTTCAAGAATTCAAATCCTTATTTAATCAACTTATGCAACAAAACAGCATGGTCTTCAATATGTTAGTTTCACTCATGAATATCTTGAAAAATGGCAAAGGTAATTAAAATAGCACAATGGAATGCAAACGGCTTAATACCACATAAAAACAAATTAGAATGTTTTCTAAAATTAAATCACGTAGATATTATTTTAATTTCTGAATCACACTTTACAGATAAATCATTTTTCAAAATTCACGAATATACCACTTACAATGCTAATCGCCCAAGTGGAAGAGCTCGAGGTGGCTCAGCGATTCTAGTAAAAAATAACTTAAACCACTATACTCTTCCAAATATTGAAGAAGAATTTATTCAAGCAACGCAAATTGCGATTGTAACCAATATTTATGATCTACATGTATCTGCAATATACTGTCCACCAAAATTCAAAATTTCGTCTTCAGAGTATACATCATTTTTCTTTCAATTTGGATCTAAATTTATTATTGGAGGGGATTTCAATTGTAAGCATTCTGCATGGGGTTCACGTTTAACCACTGGTAAAGGCAAAGAACTTTATACAGCATTAGAACAAAACAATTTATCTTACATATCAACAGACAGTCCCACATAAATACCCTGATCTCTTAGATTTTTTTATCTTTAAAGGCATTTCCAAATTTCAAATGAATATTGAACCAAGCTATGACTTATCGTCTGGCCATTCCCCAATCCTATTAACATTTAGTACGCTACCGATTCCTGTCCATTCCATTCAATTTTTACATAATAATTTCTCTGACTGGGTCCATTACAAAAAAATTCTCAACTCTAGAACACTTCCAATTATAAGGCCAAAGAACACAACCGATATAGAAACTCAACTACAATTTTTTACAGAAATCTTATGCACAAGAACAGAACAAATCACTCCGACCCCAAAGGCAACAAAAGAAAAAATAACAATTCCTATTGAGATAAAAAATTTATTAATAGCAAAAAGAAAAGCGAGACGCACTTGGCATCGGTCGCATAAGCCTTCAGATAAGACTTCTTTCAACCACCTCTATAATATCTTGAGAAAAAAAATGAATGAATGAAAAAATCTCTTATTCAAATCCTATCTGATGGAACTTAATAGATTCGACAACTCAATTTGGCAACCTATTAAACGAAAGGGCAAACCACCTCAAATAAATTATCCTTAAAGATACCACATCAAAACAGCTTTAAATGGGCGAAGAGTACAAAAGAAAAAGCGGAAGCATTTGCTGATCACCTGAGAATCACTTTCAGTGCTCAAAACATAAGTCCAAATTTAGAAATAGAACAACTACTTCAATCTAATATCCAATCATCCTCAATAAGACATTTTTCACCCAATGATGTTTTTCAAGAAATTAAGAATTTAAAAAATAAGTCTGCTCCAGGATTAGATAAAATAACGACAAGAATGCTAAAACAGTTGCCCATGAAATCAGTTTTATTTTTAACTAATATCTATAATTCTATATTACAATTTAATGACTGGCCTACTGCTTGGAAGACAGCCGAAATTATTATGATAGCAAAATCAAACAAAGACCCTCACTTCACTTCTTCATATCGACCAATCAGCCTTTTACCAATTCTTTCTAAACTAATGGAAAAACTTATACAACGCAGATTGCTCGAAGATTATCCCCATACAAACTGGCTACCGAACCATCAGTTCGGCTTTAGAAGAGAACATTCCACTACACAACAGTGCAACAAAATCGTGTCTTACAGTCTGGAAGCCTTAAATAAAAAGGAACACTGTGTGTCTGTTAGATGTTAGCAAGGCGTTTGACAAGGTGTGGCATTCCGGACTTTTATACAAAATCTTTTTAACATTTCCTTCTTACTTCAAAATCCTAAAATCATTCTTACACAATAGAAAATTTCGTGTAAAAATAAAAGGAGAGACCTCTGCCATCAGAAATATAGAATGCGGTGTACTACAGGGCAGTGTGCTAAGTTCATTATTACTACCATTATGCCTACTGATGAGTTAGTAACTATCAGTGCATTTGCTGATGACATAGCTTTAATATCAAACCATAAAGATATTTTATTAGCTAATTTACAAGTCAAAAAATATTTACTAACACTTCAAGACTGGTTTGCAAAATGGAATATTACAATCAATACCGATAAATCCCAACATCTCATTATTTTCTTAAAACATCATAACAATCCAACTCTTCATTTAAATAACAAAATAATACCTTCTTCCAATAGTGTGAAATACCTCGGACTACATATTGACTCAAAACTAAATTGGAAAACCCACATTGAATATAAGAAAAAACAAATTCAAATAAAAATCAAGGAGCTGTATTGGCTTATAGGAAGAAAATCAGACCTTTCTCTCGAGAACAAAGTACTTATTTACAAAACCATAATTATTCCCATTTGGACTTACGGTATAGAACTGTGGGGTTGCGCATGTAATTCCAACATCAAAATTATACAAACATGCCAAAATAAAATTTTAAGAATCCTCACTGACGCACCGTGGTATATATCCAACTACAGCCTCCACAAAGACCTGAATATTCCAACCGTTGCAGAATACATAAAATCAAGAAGCATATCCCACATCAAGAAATTAGAACTCCACACAAATCCCATCATCAAATCTCTGCCCAATACAACAAGAAGACTGAAGAAGAAATGGCCCGATGACCTTCCTCATCTATCATCATAGAAGCATTCATCACTCGACAAAGTAGCTAATGCTCAGTTCCAGCCATAGTTGATTTTAAGATTATTATTTCAATATTTTATAATTTTATTTTGTTATTATTCTGTTTATTATTTACATTTATATTTTTGTATTTAGGTTTAAGTTTTTTTTGTTTTTTATATACTCAACAATTTTGTATTATAAAACTTGAATAAAGTTTTGATTGACAAAAAAAAAATAAAAATTTATTATTTTACAGCAATCAGAACAGTACTTATATTCTATGAGCTGCATTGCTTATATATATAAACTAAAAAGAATAAACTAAATAAGAATAAATAAAAATAATAACATAAGAATAGTAACTAATAATAATAGTAATGTATAATAATAGTAAATAATAAAATAATATAATAATACTACAAAAAAAATAATAAATTAACTTAACTAACATATTTTGATGATTACTCTAAAAAATATAGAAATTGTTCCATTAAAAAAATTGCAAGATTAGGATATTATCCATTGGTGATTTACGCTTGAGCCTCCTGGAATGTGGTATCTCAAGCAGTTGTGCAACTATTTTATTTGGATGGGCTTCTAGTTTTCGAAAGTGGTGGAATTTTACATTTCTCGATGCTTTGAAGGTTGGTGAACGTTTTGGCATACCTCAGAAAAAATGTATGTGTGTGATACAAAATTCCATTCACGTTTTCGGGCGCACGGATCAACCGATTTGAATGGTTCAAGAAACATTCGATTCTTATTGATAGGGAAAAAAGCTGATTAGTTTTTGGCAAAGGCAGGTCCAGCCGTTTCGGAAATACGGAGCAAAGAGTGCCGAAAATAGAAATCGACTTTTCGAGAGAACGTAGTATCCGATTTGAATGATCTAAAAAACATTCAATTAGTAATGATTGGAAAAAGTGTTTATTAGTTTTTGGCAAAGGCAGGCCCAGCGATTTTGAAGATACGGAGCTAAATATGTAAAAAATGTCAGTTTTTGAGAGAACTAAGCATCCGATTTAAATGATTCAAAGAACTTTCTGCTTGTTTTAACACAATAATTGTTTTTGGAAAAAAAATTATATATATATATTTTTTTGTATATCAAAAATATTTCAGATTTTATTTTTATTTTGACTAAAGTTTTGATATAACTTAAATAATTTAAATTTGCAATTCAATTTATATAATTCTTATAAATATTAGACAATGTTACAATATTTATAATAGTCTACTTGAAAACATTCAGTATTCCTAGAACGTTTCGTTACGGTACGGGAAGTTCCAGCAATTTGCCTCAAGGCACGATACACCACACTAGTTTAGTATTCTAACAGACCCAATAGTCAAATTCTTAGTTTTATTGGAACATTGTATCATATATTGAAAATTATTCAATACGATGTATTCCTTCGCCAGCGAGAGTTTCCAAAAATACATATAAAACGGAATGTTACTGTTTATAAATATGCAATCTTCTAACGGTTTCAGTTTGTAGAAACCTGTAATCAATGGAGAAATAGGTCTGTTCTTCCAATATTTTTTTCTAAAATGTAAAGCTGCCAAATTTTTCTGTTGTTTTGGAATTCTTGCTATATCCTAATTAAACTTTTTGATTAAAAAACGGTTAACATTTGATTTCTAATATGCAAAGATGATTCACCAGCCTCCACTAACACTGAGATGCAAGGGGTAGATCTTATTGCACCCAATCATAGTCTTAAAACAGAGAGTTGTATCTTATCTAGTAGTCTTTGTGCATTCGTAGAAATTCCTCCATAAATAAAACAACCGTAATAAATACGAATTATTGTTCAATGAATAATTTAATAATTTAGTAATTAATTTAATATTAAATTAATGTAATTTAATAATTATTCAAATTATTGATTGCTAGATAAGAGCTTGGATGCGCACCCCAGCTAGTTTCAGGTAATCTTCTAATTATATTTTTCCCTAATTCGCATTTTTTGACTATATTTTTGACATGAGCTTAGAAGGCCGTCTTTTTCCAAAAGTTATTCCTAGGATTTTCAAATTAACATATATCTTAATTTGAAAATCTCCCATGTTTATTACTTGAGGAAGTTGGAATTTTCTGTGTCTAGTAAACAAGAAGCTTTTGAATTTGGTTAACGAAAGGTTTAAATTGTTGGACTTCATCCATTCTGTAATTCTAAAGATCGATTTCTTCATTTTATGGATGCATTGTTCAATTGTGTTGCATGAGATATATAAGAATAGATCGTCAGCATATTCCAGTTTATTAACATCATCTTGAGTTAGTAGTAATATAAATCCTTGAGGTAAACCTGTCCGTGTTGGTCTTGGGCCTATATGCTTATTATTGTTTTTAATATATAATAACCTATTGGTTAATAGCAATATTATTAACTTAGTGATATTAAAGAACATATCCAACTTCTTAAGCTTGTTAATTAAAATGTTATGATCATTGTCATATGCTTTATCTATATCAGATGCAACTAAAAGAAAGTTTCTATTCTTTGAATTAGAAATATGTATATCATTAGACAAAATGCATAAGAGGTCGCATGTGCCTTGTCCTCTTCTAAAACCTATTTGATTTGCATTGAAGAATGTTTTGCTTTCTATTTACCAAAATAATCTCATTTTGATGATTCTTTCAAAAATTTTATTCAGACATGATAATAGGGATATACGACTATATGAATTTAGAATCATAAGGTCCTTTTTCGGCTTTAAAGTAGAAATTATTAAAAAATTTTTCCAATCGTCTGGAATCCAACCAGTGGTTAAAATAGAATTAAACATCTCTATAATTAAACTATTCATTTTTCTAGCACTATTTTTTATCATTATGTATGAAATATTATCCAATCCAGACACACTAATTTTTTATTTTTTAATATCATTTTTAATTCATCTCTCGTTATAGGTGCGGTTAGTTCGTTAGAAACTTTTTCCAGTTTATTCGACTTCATTAGGAACTGAGTCAGGAACAAAGTTATTCAACATATCTTCAAAGCTATTGTCGTGCAACTTTAGATTATTTCGGTTGTTTTTGTTGTTGAAAACATTAATTATTTTCCATAAATTTATAAATTAATGTTGCTATGTAAACAGTTTGTGAAATCCATTCACTTCAACTTCTTTTTAGACTTAAGAATTTTTTTAGTAGCAGCATTTATTTTTTGATACTTTTGATACAGTTCTGGGATGTGTATGGGACAAAATGATCCAGCAACCTGACCTTTGGCACTTACCAATAAAGTGCTGGATACTTTAATCGAGAAGGGCCCTGTTCAAAATGTACAATCTGCATATCCAAAAAATCAGTCAGAAAGATCGTTTTCAAATGTTTATTTTTATATAAAAATGTCAAATGGTCAAAAGTTTAATCGGGAATGGTTAATCTATTCGTCAAAAAATGATACCACATATATATATATATATATATATATATATATATATATATATACTAGCTGACCCGGCAAACTTGAAACGGGCAGGTGGCAAAAAGATTTAAAGCCTTATTATAGTTTAAAAGGTATTTTACAAAATAATTACATTTTTAACTAATGCTTAAAAACTACCAATGGAAGAAAATACTTTTATTATAGATTCTCAAAGATTACCGTTTATCTCCCCCATTTCAAAGATTACCGTTTTCAAATCAAGCTTGTAGCTGGCTATAAATCTTTTTTCCTCTACTTTCAAATATTGTTGTTAAACAATGCTTAACTTTACTGATTTTTGACAAATCGGTGGTTGGCCTTTTTAACCCCGGACCTTCATATATTACTATCTATTCTGCGATAAATTCTGGGAAATTATAACTGGAAAAATGTTATTCGACAAAAGGTCCATTTGATTGATACCAAATTTAGGTTCTGAATTTAAATAACATAAATAAAAAATAATATAACAACCTATAAAATGTTTTATAAGTACCAATGAGCATATAATTACACAAATAAGATCTTTCAGAGCACCGTGTTTGAGAAAAATATGCCAAAAATGCATTTTCATATTAACATATCAAAAAAGTTTATATTTTGAGTTTCTAGTAACACTTGGGGCCCGTTTACTAACGTTTTTGTATATAAAAAAAACTACAAACAAAACTACTTACTACAAATTTATCACAAATAAATAATATTTGCGTAAAACATCCTATTAAACGTAATTGAACATCATCTGTCAAAAGCGTTTGACATTTCACGAAATTGCCACCGTCCATTGTTCTATTTAAATTACGCTTCTACAAAAATTTTCAAATTATAAATGTAAAGTTTCTACGCGGATTTGAAATAATTTCTCACCTTTTGGACATTCTCTGGATTGGCACGAATTTTTCAAGACTAAGACTGGCCAAATCGATTCAGCCGTTTTCGAGTTTTATTCGGACATTTAAAAGAGAGCTCCATTTTTATATATAAGATATATATATATATATATATATATATTTTAAATTTTATTGGCCTCCGCTTCACAGCATTTTTAGCCACATACATTATTCATTTTATTCTTCATCATATTCTATACAATTCTTACATATGTATTTCTTATACATTCATCATATATATACTTATTTCTTCTTATATCCTAATCTTCCATGCAATTTTCATTTTTTTTGTTTCTCAATATGTTCTTCCCATCATCTAAAACTTCTTCTTCTTTTTCCTATTTACTTTTATTTTTTCTTGTATTCTACAAATTAACAATTATTTGGAAGCGCCAGGAGTCGAACCAACGATCACCGGTATGTGAGTCGGACATGCTGCCTCTGGGCTACGTCCGCCACGATACCATGTATTGCTTTTGTTGTAAATTATTTGGCAAAGAAGAAATAAAATTAGTGAACGATGCCTTCAACGGCAACTCACATCAGAAAATCTATTTAGCCACGAAAAAACATTCCCACATATCCAGAACTGCACCTCGTGGAAAGAATTGAAATTATATTTTAAAAGGAAAAACAATTGATAAGAATATGCAACGCCATTATAATGCTGAGAAAAAACGATGGTGTCAAATTGCCACGCGAATGATATCTGCTAGTTAGACACTGATTAGCTAGACAGTATTTAGCTTTTAGAGGATCTTCGAACAAATTGTACGATAAATATAATGGTGATTTTCTAAAAGCCATCGAAATGATAGAAAAATTCGATGATATAATGACAGATCACATAAAGCGAGTACAAGAATCAATCGCTTTAAACAACCTCGTGACACATTACTTTGGAAATCGATTTTAAAATGGAATGATATCTATCCTTGCTACCCAAATTCAAAATTACATATTAAAATCTATAAAAAAACCAAAATATTTTTCTGTGATTTTGGACTGTACTCCGGATGCTGGGCATATCGAGCAAAGTACATTAGTTTTCAGGTATGTACATATTAAAAATGATGAAGTTGAAGTACTAAAAATTTTATTGATTTTTATCAAAGAGAAAAAAGCACTGCAGATTATTTATATAACTTCTTAATTGGAAAACTAAATTATCTAGGAATAATTATTAACTAAATGAGGGGCCAGAAAACATATTGGGCTGCAAAAACGAAACTTGATGGGAAGCAAAAAATAAGGCGATTAGACCACTGCGACACGAAATATGTAAAATTTATGATAGCCTTATAGAAATAGCCGAAAAATCTCTTACTCCAATAGTTCGACATGAAGCTCAATGTTTGGAAATAAAAATTAAATATTATAAATTTATAGGTTCAATAGTAATAGTAGCAGAAAGTTTCTTGGGACATTAGTTCGTTTGCAGAATCAATAAAGGCTGTATTGAAATTTTTCGAAAGCATTAGAACTAATGAGAGTTTCGAGAATTATTTAAAAATGGCTAATAAACTTTGTAAAGTATTAGAAACAGTACCATATTTTTCTACTGAAATTAGTGTACGTCGCCGACGCCATCGAAAACTATTTAGCTACGAAGGAGACAAAGACATTCAATAGTCACGAAAAGAAACTTTTAAAATTAATTTTTACTATATATGATAATTGGTATTGCAGTTTCATCATTGACGACCCGTTTCAAAACTTTATCAAACATTGAAAACTCTATTATGTTTTTTTACAAATTTATTGATATAAAACCCAACGAAATAAAACAAAATTGTTTCGATCTACAAAATAAATTTAAAGATGACGAATCCTGAGATGTCAATGTCATAGAACTATTTGATTAATTAGTTTCTTTAAAAATTATTATAAAAGAAAGAAAACAGTCTTAAGAATTTATTAAATTTTTATATAAATACAGCTTGGAAACGTCTTTTCAAAATGTCGTTACAAGTTTAAAACTTTTACTGACAGTTTCAGTATCTGTTGCATCTAGAGAAAGAAATTTTTTCAAATATAAAAATAATTCAAAAATACCTGAGAATATCAAATAGAAAATGAAATTGCTGATAATTTTTTTATTCAGGACGCGATTGAAAC
The DNA here is from genome assembly GCF_003426905.1 of Ctenocephalides felis. Taxonomy (NCBI): domain Eukaryota; kingdom Metazoa; phylum Arthropoda; class Insecta; order Siphonaptera; family Pulicidae; genus Ctenocephalides; species Ctenocephalides felis. The sequence continues at coordinate 108,791,452 of NW_020538040.1, forward strand.
CTTTGCTTCAAAAAAATCGCGCCGAGTAAACTTTTAATGGTATTACTTAATCTTTTAATTATTAGTATTATTTTAATTGTAATGGTATATTTAAATTTTTTTTTTCAGAGGCGGCCGTGTGTGCTTGCACGCTGGCGCCCCTATATGTACCCAGACACGGTCCTAATGTATTCACTGCCCCATGCTAAGTGTTTCCAATTAAAATATCCTGTTATAAGAAGAAGTTATAAGATGAAATTGAAGAGTTAGGTCACAAAGTAGTTCGTATCGAAAACATGAAAAGTAAAATTTCAAAATATCCTTTGAATATGTTTACAGTTGAATTAGAAGAAAATCCGAATATTAAAATTTTTTATAAAATCGACTACTTATACAAAATTAAAGTGCAAATCAATTCTAAGAGGTTTTCAAGGTAAATCGTGCAATGTAACGCAGCCAAAGGTACGGCCATACAAGAAATTACTGCCATCGCACCCCAGAAGCGTGGAATGTGCTCAAGATCATTTTACAAAATCGTGTAAATGAGAAAAAAAGGTCGATCAAGTCAAATATGCCTTTTATGGAGAGAATCACCCCGCCAACTACAAAGGCTGTAGCATCTATAGAGAACATTTCCAAAGAAAATATCTTCCTTTAAAACAAAGAACTACGAAGACCCCAAGCTCTACTTCAAATCCTATCCTAAGACCAGGACTAACTTTCGCAAACATTACCAGAAACAGCGCAACACAGCTCAAAGACGCAACAAACACAAACAACATCGGCCACAGTAATAACACTGATAACAATACAAATAATATAACAAACGACTTTACCGAACTAAAAAATATGATGAAATTATTGACAAAGCAAATGAGCACAATGCTTAATTTACTCACGACCATTTTAAAAATAACAAATAATAATGTCTATACAACTAAAAATTTGCTTATGGAATTCGAACCGCTTAAGCAATCATGTCCCAAAACTTTACGTTCCGAAACTCATTTCACCGATTTACACCATAGCATACGTTTTCAAAACTACCGACTATACTACACTAACCATCCGGATGGCAGACCACATGGCGGTACGGCAGTTGTCATCAGGGCTAACATCGAACATTATGACATGGAATCATTTAACACCGACTTCCTACAAGCGACAAACGTCTCAGTAGACCTTATGACTCACCAACTCATTGTGTCGGCAATCTACTGTCTGCCGAAACATCAAATTACAGAAAATCAGTTTTCAAAATTTTTCGACAGCCTTGGAAATATGTTCATTGCTGGCGGAGATTTTAATGCCAAACACACATTCTGGGGGTCGAGATTGATCACCCCGAGAAGCCGACAATTATATAATGCGATTAGTAATAATGACCTCAAAGCATTTTCAACGGGTGAACCCACTTACTGGCCAAGTAAATTAAACAAAATTCCAGATCTTATTGATATTTTCATCACAAGAAACATTTAAAAAAACTGTACAGAATTAAAATCAAGCTTGGACCTAAACTCCGTCCACTCGCCTATAATCCTTCAATACTCGACTCAAACACCGGCCAAAATTTCAAGTTAAATCACAAATAAATTCACAGATTGGAACTTTTTCCAAAAAAAAGGTAAAAAACAATATAACTTGTAATATTCGTCTGAAAAGCAAAACTGATTTGAATAATGGACTAAAAAACTTTACAAATATAATTCTTGAAGCAGCCAAGACATCAACTCCTCAAATGGATTATTCAAACGACCACTCCCTGCCTATTGACATTAAAAAAACTATAGCACATAAAAGAACAATACGAAAAATTTGACAAAATACCAGATCACCCGAAGACAAACAAAAATTCAACAGAGCGTGCAGGGATCTCAAAAAATTAATAATAAATTATAAAAATTATTCTTTTAAAAATTATCTGCATAATCTTTCAGGAAGCAGTGATACAAATCATTCTCTCTGGAGAGCGACCAAAAAACTAAAACGACCCACTATACCTATTCCACCATTAAGAAAATCAGATAGTTCTTGGGCAAAAAGTTCTAAAGATAAAACTGATGAATTTGCCGTACATTTACGCCTCACTTTTCAGCCTTACCCGAGTACATGCGATCAAAATGATACTACGTTTATCTATGAGTTTCTACAGTACACGCCGTCGACTGTAACCTAGCATGTTAAACGTTTCACAGTGAATGAAGTAAAATAACAAATCCTGAGAGCAAATGCAAAAAAATCTCCAGGGCCAGACAAAATTTCTATCACAGTCTTGAAAAAATTACCCGATAAAGCTATCAGAATGATTACAATAATTTGCAACTCAATACTGAGGCCAAAATCTTTTCCCCAGGCATGCAAAATTGCAAAAATCATTGTGATTACTAAACCAGGAAAGGACCCTCATCTCGTTTCATCTTACAGGCCGATCAGTTTGCTGCCTTGCATTTCGAAACTTTTTGAAAAACTGATTCTTTGGCGAATCAAAGTTATCCTGCAGGATCAGGATTTAATTCCTAGCCATCAATTCGGGTTCCTCGACCAACATTCTACTATAGAGCAAGTTCATAGGATTGTAAACATAATAAACAACGCATTCCATAGAAAAGAATATGGTTCTGCAGCCTTCTTAGATCTCACGAAGGCATTTGACAAAGTCTGGCACACAGGCCTAATGTACAAAGTAAAAAGATGTCTCCCAGATACTTTATTTTAACTGATAAAATCCTATCTACGAAACAGAAATTTTTTGTCAGTATAGCTAATACAGACTCAAATATCACTAATATAAATTCCGGGGTGCCTCAAGGGAGCGTCCTCGCCCCTACATTATTCTTGATTTATACAGCAGATTTTCCAATCTCTACGGACACAAGTGTAGCCACATTTGCTGATGATACGTGCATTATCGCCGTAAACAAAGATCCATTGACATCATCGTGCAGTCTTCAGCAACATCTTAACAAAGCTGGAAAATGGTTTTCACTGTGGTGACTAAAGATCAACAGCTCATGATCGGTCCATGTAACATTCACACTACGGAATCAAACATGCCCTGCTGTTGAACTTAACAATACAATGATTCCTCCCAAAGAGTCCGTGAAATACCTTGGCATCCACCTGGATAGGAAATTAAATTGGAAACAACATATAATTAATAAAAAACAGCAATTAGATCAAATCTTTAAAAAAAATTACTGGCTACTAAATAAAATTTCTGAACTCTCAGTTTACAATAAACTGTTAATATACAACTTTGCGGTACAGCAAAAAAAAAAGCAATCTAAACATCATCCAACGTGCTCAAAACATAATATTAAACGCTCCTTGCTACACCCCTTCATGGATCACCCATCAAGACACAGGCTTGCTCACAATAGAGGAACAAATTTCAGCGGTTGCTTCTAAATATAAAAATAGGATTGACGTACACCTCAATGAATTGGCCAGCAGAGTTTACCTGGATGGTCAGCCCACCAGATTAAAAAGAAAGTTGCCACAAGACCTCGTATAGGCCAGTTAAACCTAATTACTATTTTTTTATTATATTTGATTGTTTGTTTTTCTTATCGTTTTGTTTTTTGTTTTTTTTTTTAATTTTTTTTTATTATTATTATTATTTTTTTTTTATTAACATGTGTTATATATACCTAGTGTTAGAACGTTAGTATCGATACTGAGTAAGTATCAATACTTTGACTTCGATATTGAGTACTTTTGGAATCAATACTTCAGGCCGATTCTTTTGGCGGTATCGATACTTTGCGCCGATTCTACTCAAAAAGTATTGGCTATATTTTCTGATGCCACCAAAAGTTTGACCGCATTTTATGAACACCACTCATTCTCTTTAGTCGCGGCCGCACCGCTCTTCATAGATAACGAAACAAGCGATAAGCCGAGTGCGATATGGTTTTTGTTAAAAAAAATGTTTATGAATGTTCAGTTCGAAGCCACTGATCAACAATAAATAAAGGAATTAGTGTTTAATATTACGTACGTCGATAATATAATTTCTGTTACCCCCGAGAACATATGTTTATCAACGATAATAAATTTTGTATATTGTACGCAAAACTCTTGTTATCTAAAATAAGTAAGACTTACGATTGTAGCGGCGGCAGCTTTGTTATTTCATTGTCCCACGCGAATGCCGCGGCGCCGGCAAATCATATCGTCGCGAACTAAACTTACAACTCATTTTTGCTTTTTCATTCTTTTGAAATCAATTAATTATTTCTTAATCATTTTATTTTTAAATATAATAAAAATATATAGGATTATATAGGTTTTTCCTATCTGTGTCTGAAGGTGCAATTAACAATTGATCATATCTCCAATTTTTATAAAAAGCTGTTTACTTTCGGGTTAAAAGGATGGTCATTGTACCTAATCTATTGTAAAAAGAACATAATATGCAAATGCGTCCAGTGCATCTGTGCACATACAACTATTATATGTAATAGGATAATAGTAAAATAATTCTAAAAATTTCTTAACACAATCATTTCTTATGTCTTGTTGTGCACCCCTGGGTTAACAACAATTTATGTTGAGGCCGTCAACAACAGTTATGTTGCGTCCAACGATGCCAACAATTAAAATTTATGTTTTTCTGCTGCTAAGCTTTCACTGTGGAATATTTAATTAAACATCTGAAGACATTTATAAATTTTATTTAATTCATTACTTGGTTACACTTAATACACAATTGATATTTTAGATAAAAGTGATGTGAACTGTTTGGCTTTTAGTCAACAAATAAGCACCGATCGGTAGTCTCGCGGCTTTTTATAATCTCTGATAGTGACGCAATCATCCTTCCAGAAAAATACGTTAAAATGACTCACTCCTATTTACTTTAGACGTAGTTTTGTGGTTTGTTATCGAAGAAAACCGTTACAGGCTTGTATACAATGTTGCTTATCTGCAATACTTTGTTGCGTACAATATTGCAAGCTTAGTCATACCAATTGCGTTATTCATATTGACTATTACATCGATTAACAATATTATTTATAACTATTGTAAAGGGTGAATACCACAACACCTCACCCGCCGAAAAAACGCGCGCCCTCGTGCGTTCACAAAAGAAAGCATTTCGGGTGCTTCAAAAAAAATGTTTGTGCTCATGCTATTACATTGTACAGATTTCTTATAATTATTTGTTTGGATATAATTAATATAATGTTGAAATTCATATAATATTTCAAATACATTTTTTCTCTTCATGAAATTTCGAAAAATTCAAAAAAAATGTGAATTAATAATAAAATTCAAAAATTGTATTTATTGTAGAACAATATCATGAATTTACAATTAAGCATAATTTTATTTTAATAGTAATATTTTTCAAAATTTCATGATTACAGTTGAGTTATATAACATCTTTATAATATTTCAAAATATGACATTTCATTGATTATTAATAATATAAACAGTTTTACAATAATTATCATGACTTATAATATAACAATGCTCTTTTTTTTTTAAAAAAAACTTGATTTCATTTACATTATAAATTTTAATATTTGTGAAAAAAGTTTGAGAATCTTTGGTTGTGACAATTTTATTTTAATTCATTTGTCTTTTATCTCTTTCTAACATATAATTCATATTTTTATATTTAACTTGTTGTCTATTTTGACAATTGGAATATTTATTTCATTTTTGGTTTTGTAAATTTCAATTCGCAAAAAAAAGTCATTATCAGTTGGCATGTCCTTTGTCGTTGATCGGTATGATCCGTCCTGTACCATTTGTCTAAAAAACTCTGTATGCATCTTTAAATAGAGGCATCAGTTTTTTGGATTTACTTGCATAAGGGTTTTTGTCCGTTAATAATTCTAAATCGTCGATTTTAAATGTCCGTTGTGGTTTCATGTCTTGTCGTAGGATTTCTTTGATTTTGTTTGTTGATAAAAATGTTTGTTGGTAGTTGTGACTACCGCTGGTTCTTCAACTTTTTTGATGACTTTGTTTGTTTGTAATTCTGAACGTTTCTTTGTAAAAACTTTGTCTGATTGCATTTTGTGCGTTTGTGAAATTTTGTCTTTCTGTTCTTTTTTGTTATTTGATGTTGTTAAAACATTTTTGTCATGTGTTTCTTTGGTTTCGTCTTTGTCCTTTAGTTGCTGTTTTTCGTTTCTCGAATCTTGTTCTTTGTTAAGTTCTGTGCAAAAAGTTTTGTTTTCAATTTGTAACGAAATATTTTTGTTTTTGAAATTTATTTTCTGTTTGTTGGTTTTGTTTATTGAAAATGAACTGAAAAATTGTGCATTTAGTTCACGTACTGTAATTGTATCGTTTTCTGGTGTTGTTGGTTTTGGGTCTTGGGTTTGGGAATTTGTGGATTGTTGGTTTTCGTCCGGGTTGACATTCTGTGGGCATGTGCGTTTGATGCATTTTCTGCATGTGTGTGCGAATAGTTGCACTCTTGTCTGTGTTTGTTGGTAGGGGTAATAAAAGTTTTTGACATGCTGAAATTATTTCGATTTGTATTAAAATTTCTTCGATTTGGATTTCTACACTCAAAAATTAAATGACCTTGTTTTTTACAATAGTTGCAAAATTTTTGGTTAATATTATTTGAATTAGCGTTATTCTTTTTATTTAAGAAACATTGTGGAGCAATATGACCACGTTTTTTGCAAATGTAACATGTTATATTATTATTTTGATCATTTCTGATATTTGATGAATTTTGACTAGCTTCTTCTTGCAAAGCGAAGTCAATAGCATCTTTAATATCAGAAAATCGACAGCATTTTACTAATGTTTTTAGCGGTTCTCTTAAGCCATTTTCAAAAACTTTTATGCCTACTTGTTCGAATGTCACTTGTGTTGTTGTTGCATAGTCATGTCCTACTCTAATTGTATTTTAATAATGAATTTGTCGTAAAATTTCTTCAATTCTGTCTCCAAAACTTTTTACTGTTTCATTGTGTTTTCGTTTCAAATTATTCAATTCAATTAATAAACTAGCAATTGGCCTTTTGACAACATATTCTTTGACTAAATACCATTTTAAATCATCCCACGTTTCAAAATTAATAAATTGGATTTTTGCAAAAATTTGTGGGTCTAATTTTAATTTTATAACTGTAAGCAATTTTTCCGCTTCTGATGGACTCAAATCCACCGATAATGCATCGCAAGCAGTAATAAATGAAGGTTCCCCATTGAAATTCGGAATTAAAGCGATAGCAGTTTGAATATTTAATCTACCTTCGCGCGACATATCTACTGGTTCATTCATTTTTGAAAAAAAATATGTGTAAAACTATTGAAACAGAAGCGCAAAAATTTACAAAAAAAAAATATTAAAAATAAGCTTACTGACAATGAGTTATAATCCTTTCTTAATTTAATATCCTTTTGGTTCACTCGAATTCACAATCACTTTCTTAAACTTTTGTAACCTCGAACAATGATTTTATCACTTTTTCATAACACTTTTTATTTTATTTTTCACCTTTGATTTTTCACTTGTAAATATAACACTTTGAACTTCTTGATTCTTCTTCTTGATTTATATTATCTTCTTTCTCTTCTTTGTTTCTTGATTATTAATTTGATTTTCTTGTTTCTTCTTGTTACGATTTTTCTCTTTTCTTACTTCTTGATTTTTGGAGTCTTCACTTTGTAATTTCAATAATATTTCCACTTCGGTAAAGCTTTTCACCTTTTCTTGAATCTAATTATTGCTATATTTCGGCGTATTTTCTTGAATATCCGTTTTCCAAATATGCAATAATTCTATGTTCAAAACATGTTATGGTAAATAATTCAGCATTTTTTTAAAAAAAAATTCGCAGAATCCCACACTGCCACCAAATAATGTTGTGCACCCCTGGGTTAACAACAATTTATGTAGAGGCCGTCACCAACAGTTATGTTGCGTCCAACGATGCCAACAATTAAAATTTAGGTTCTTCTGCTGCTAAGCTTTCACTGTGGAATATTTAATTAAACATCTGAAGACATTTATAAATTTTATTTAATTCATTACTTGGTTACACTTAATACACAATTGATATTTTAGATAAAAGTGATGTGAACTGTTTGGCTTTTAGTCAACAAATAAGCACCGATCGGTAGTCTCGCGGCTTTTTATAATCTCTGATGGTGACGCAATCATCCTTCCAGAAAAATACGTTAAAATGACTCACTCCTATTTACTTTAGACGTAGTTTTGTGGTTTGTTATCGAAGAAAACCGTTACAGGCTTGTATACAATGTTGCTTATCTGCAATACTTTGTTGCGTACAATATTGCAAGCTTAGTCATACCAATTGCGTTATTCATATTGACTATTACATCGATTTACAATATTAATTATAACTATTGTAAAGGGTGAATACCACAACAGTCTATTGTTAGTTTCGAATATCATTCATAATCAGTATTATAACTAACTAAAAGAATAAAAGCCTAGCTTACATATAGGTTGATTGCTTCGAAAGATACCATACCCTACAATATTAAAAAATTTAATATTTATATTGCGTACTTAATGATAATAAAAGTAATTATGGTAATGTTAAATTTTATATTGTTTCTCTGTCTATTCTCAATATTCATCAGTTTTGTAAGCCTTCATTATATATTATACGCGGTGTTAGAATTTTTTATATAGTTTTTATTCTGATTATAATTGTATATTTTTTGTAATTAGTTTGAATAATAAAATGTGCAATAACTATTTCGAAACAATATAGCGTAATTTTATTTAAAAGTCGCTACTTTTTTATAAAAAAATAAATACTAATTTATAGTCATTGTGCATTTCTATTAAAATTATTATATTTTCGTTTCTATTTTCAAAATTTGATACCTTTGTTGAAAAAAAGTACTAATTTATATTCATTAAGTATTTCTATTAAAGTTGTATTTTCAATTCTAAATTAAAGTCGTTCAATGAAACCATTGAATACTCCTATTGAAAGTTGTCACTTTCGTAAATAGGTAATTATTTTTAATCGTCAAATATTTCTGGCGAATCACTATTTTAATTCGAAACAATGATATTTTTGCAACTTTATAAAATAATATAATAATAATTCCGTTGAATGTCTCATAGGTACCATAAAATTACAATGTTACTCTATTTCTAAAGTGAACTATTATTGCTGTGCGTAATAAAGGGTAGTTAAAAGTTTCAATTGGAATTATAATTTTAGGTAAATCCGTAAATCCTCGGAATATGTATACATTTCTTAAGCTTCATGTCTCAGGTTGTCTAGTGTTTGTTTACATTAATGATACGGAAAATAGGAGAAAAGCTGTTGAAGTTTGTCAATAGACAAAAAGTACAGAATATTTTGTATTAAGTACAAAATATTTAGAAATATTCTCTAGTTAGATCATATCTAAGTCGCTAGTTAGGTATTCAACACAGTTCGTCGTTTTACGCAATCCAGATAATTCAAATAGTAAATTAAATAATTTTTAAAGAAATTATTTGATTTTGAAAAGGTATAAAGGTGTGATACAGTTTCAATATTTCATAAACAAATAAAAACACTTAAAAAGCAGTGCATATTACGTTATAGTATATACTATGATCATTATATAAAAACGAACCGGAAAGGAAGTATTTTGAAAAAAAGAGTAAGATTGAAGTGCAACCTGTGGTTTATAATATTAAAAACTACTATTATTGAGGAAATTCGTCATTCGTTTTGGTCATAAAAAATTTCTGGTAAAAAAAACGTGCGTGTAAGGTATACACGCAATTGAAGTAAAACTTATTTGCTACTGTACTGTATAACAATTTTGAATAATGTTTATTAGTAATATGATAACACTCGAGATGCACACATTTATTAGTGTCAACCATTATATACATTTATATGATGATAAATTATAGATTATATATTGAAATGAAATAAGTAGTAGTTAGGGAGTATTGGTATGAGTTGGGGTCCAATGTTGGATTGATCCACACTCCAGATCAGTGGTAACTAGAGGTAGATCCTTTATCCAATTGGGTAATAAATTTCCTGGTGCCTTGGGACGAGCAGTAGGAGTAACTTGAGTTACTGGTTTGTTAAATAGTCTCTTCGGAATCGTGAACTCTTTCAGTAAGATATTAACTGAAAGAGATATGCTTCTTGCTTCTGATCCAATATAAAATTCACTTGCTGAACTATACACTTTATTTATTATTTCTTATTACAAATTTCGACAGACATAATCTTCTCTTAAGATATTCTAAGACTTTTCTAGACTATTCTTAAAGCTTCACTAGACTAGACTCTCTCTTAAGACTCACTAGACTAGACATCACTAGACTAGACTCTCTCTTAAGACTCACTAAATTCGATGGACGATTACTATTCTATTTATTAGGTATAGAACGTGACATGTGTGCACTTCCGCATTCGCGCTCTGGCCATGTACTTTGATTATTTATCAAAGCAGCACGAATTGCATTATTTCACAACAATATTTATAATAGAATTAAATATAATATTTAAAAACAACTAGTGGGATGCATGGCATCGTGCCTTAAGGCAAATTAATGAAATTTTCCGTACCAAAAAAAAAAATTTTAAAGGTTAACATTTTTGAAAAAAATTTACTTTAAAAAAAATTAGATTCTTGAGTAACTTTTTGAAAAAAAAAATTTTTTATATAAAAAATACTTTTGACTTTTCTTTGTTCAGATCAGTTGTTTATCTTCTCAATACAAGGAAAATTTTTTTGAATTATTAAAATCGAACACTCCGTTCTCTTAAAAACTGTGTTACGGTTTGTGACACTTCTTGCCCCGCGTCTTCGAAACGGCTCGACCTGCCTATGCCAAAACGAATCAGCACGTCTCCTTATCAACAGCAATCAAATGTTTTTTGAATAATTGAAATCGGTTGAACCGTGTTTTCGAAATCGTCGACAAAAATTTGTATCCGCACAAACACACATACACATCCATTTTTTCTAAGGTATGCCAAATTGTTCAAACGTAAAGATATATAAAATTTTTCATTTTCGATGTTTTTGCTATTACTATAACATTGGAAAGTTGGAAATAAACCTTCATTAGAGAAATGAAGTAATTGCTAAATTCTATAAAATTTGTTCACGCAGCGGATTATGTTAAACAACGCCTAAACAAATATTGTTTTCGCAACTTCATGTAATTGTGTTTAAAGAACTTCATGTAATTAAAACTAACATACATTCATTGACTGCTTGTATTTTTTTTTACTTTTTCGCTGGCGAAATAATCTCATTGTTTGAATAGCTGTGATATCTGTCTTGTTAACAAATATTTTTCATTTTAATAATTTCTAAAAATTATAGAAACTACGAATAATATAGAAATAATTTCTAACCAATAAAGTTACTAATCATTAATCTTATTAATCAATATTTTCATGGAACAGGGTAAAATATTCTTTTGATTCTGGCATTTTTTATTAAATTAGATTTATACTACAACGTAACTTTAAAATGTTTATTTCTCTATGCCGATTTCCTTGCTGGTATCGGAATGCATACAACGACATATCTCCATTCACATACATGACGACTAATCACAATCGACCCGTATAGAAATGATTTCGTCAAGAGCTAATGACGCACAGTTCTGCTGTGACTTCCTTTGCGTTTGTGCCCCCTAGTCGCGCCTAAAAAAGTTTTACTTCAACAATTTCGTAACGTTATTGACTTTGTCGAATGCATGCAATCCAAGCAAAAAATTGCTAAAACTTCCCGTACCTTAATGAAATCAATCAATCAATTCAAATTGATCAGTTTTAATAATATAACTCTCATTACTCTTATTTTATAAAAAGTAAATAAACAAAGCTTCATCAATCGGATTTAAAATGAAGAACATTGTTTAATATTTCTAAGTAGAATATTTTAAACTGAATTGCAAAGTTAAAATTAAATATTTGAAGTATATAAGTGATGTTTAGAACTTCAGCTAGAATTAGAATTAAAATCAGATTTATTTTTCTATACACAAAAGAATTGACAATTAAAAGAAATTCTTGCCTTAAAGCAATCTTTTTGCCAACACAAGCAGAAAGTTTTGAATATAATTCAAAGGGTATGCTTAATTATCTCAAAAACTGCAATTTTTCGCACAGTTATGTCTATATCTTTGAACCGGCTAAACTTACCTTTGCCAGAATCTAATTATCACTTCTCCCTATCATTACCAATCTAATGTTTTTTAGTTCATTCAAATCGATTGATCCGTTTTCTAAAAACTGACATTTTCAGCACTTTTTGCTTTATATTTCCGAAGCTACTAGACCTGTCTTTGTCAAAAACTAATCAGCACGTCTAATCAGCACGAATTTTGAAATATTCAAATCGGATAATCCGTACGCCCGAAATCGTCGACGAAGAGATGTCTCCACACATACATACACATCAGTCGTCAGAAACCTGTAAAACATAAAGATATTTTATTTTGTAATACATTTATTTAGCAATCAGAAAATTACAACTCTTTATAAGCTAAACTGCAAACTATGTGAGTGTTAAAATAAGATAGGATCCACTGATCTATCATATATTATGTTACTTAATATATATATATATATATATATATATATATATATATATATATTTCAAAGTAACTAGCAGCCCATTCGTCGAAATAAAAAAGGTATAAAGTATAAAAACTTTTATTTATACGTTTCGACACAAGATGCGTGTCATCATTCAGCAACTACAACAATTTGAAAATTTTATTAACTAATATAAACACCAATATAGATTAATTATAGCATAGAGAAACATTATACACACCACAGGACAAAAACACTCAACAAAAATTTATTTTAAAAATTAAACTTAATAACATATTAGAGAAAAACATTTTTTTTAGAAAAAATTATGAATAACTAAAAGATTTGAAAACTAATTTGACTAAAAGTCATGAAATGCATCATTGTGAAGCGAGAAACACGCCCATACCGAGCAACCAAACTCGACTGAATTATTTCAATAGGCGTATTGATAGGAAAGGGAGGGGACGCATCAAGGACAAATGCTCGAGGCACGAAACGATTCGAACACAGTGGTTGAGCTGGAATTGATCATAAGGAAAAAGCAAACCATGTAAAAGTTAGAACAAGAAAAAACAATATTGTAAAAAAATGTAAAAGAGATAAGCAAATTAATTTTTTGTTTTTTTAATAAAATCAATAACAATCTGGTAACTATCATGTAAAAGGTGGGATGAATTGCGTTTATTAACACAAGAGGAGAAATTTAATGAAATAAAAAAGGATTCAGCAAATTTTCTAAGGTCACTATTTTTTTCGATATAAAGAATAACAGGATGTGAAGTGTTAAAAGTGTGATTGAGATTGAGCATATGATCTGAAAACATCGTTTTGAATTGGTTTGGATTTTTTGAATTATAAATATGTTGATTAACTCTCTTATAAATATACTGGGAACTTTCTCCAATATAACACATGTTGCAATCATTGCAATCCAACCTGTAAACAGAATCGGTGACCCTATCAGACGGGGTTCCAGACTTAAGAACCGAAAAAAAGGCAATTAAAAGTATTATCAAAACTAAAAACTAATCGGAATCCTTCTGAAGAAAATAACTTTTTTAAAAAATACGAAAAATTGCTTAAAAAAGGTAAACAGATAGTTCCTTTGTATTGGGCGGAAGAGGAAGCTATTGAATTTGAACAAGAAGGTGAAAATGAATTATTAGAATTCGTTTGTAAATAAATTAATCTATTATTAATGATGTTGTTGACCAAGTGCGAAGGGTAACTATTGTCTTTGAGAACGGAACGAATAAGGGTCAAATTTTTTTCCCAAAACATACTGTTACTTAGTAAAACAGCCCTGTCTATAAGAGAGATAATGACAGAAATTTTAATGGAACGCGAATGAAAAGACAAATAATTTAAATATCTTCCTGACCACGTTGGTTTCTGATACCAATCAGTCAGGACAGAATTGTTTACTTTATTTTTAGTAATTCTTAGGTCTAAAAAACTAATAGAGTCATCCGACTCAATCTCACAGGTGAACTGCAAATGTTTGTTAAAAGAATTAAAAGAGTCTAATGTGTCTACAATCTGAGAATCGTCAAGGCACAACAGAACGTCATCAACATATCTATAATAAAGGTGAGGTGGAACAGAAAGATTAGATAAAACAAAATTTTCTAAAATTTGTAGTGTTAAATCAGCCACAGGGGGGCTAATACTAGACCCCATGGGTAAACCAAAAATCTGCGAATAAAATTGATCATCAAAACAAAAGTAAGTGTTAACAAAAATGAAATTTTCTTGTTTCTTCTTGTTACGATTTTTCTCTTTTCTTACTTCTTGATTTTTGGAGTCTTCACTTTGTAATTTCAATAATATTTCCACTTCGGTAAAGCTTTTCACCTTTTCTTGAATCTAATTATTGCTATATTTCGGCGTATTTTCTTGAATATCCGTTTTCCAAATATGCAATAATTCTATGTTCAAAACATGTTATGGTAAATAATTTAGCATTTTTTTTAAAAAAAATTCGCAGAATCCCACACTGCCACCAAATAATGTTGTGCACCCCTGGGTTAACAACAATTTATGTAGAGGCCGTCACCAACAGTTATGTTGCGTCCAACGATGCCAACAATTAAAATTTAGGTTCTTCTGCTGCTAAGCTTTCACTGTGGAATATTTAATTAAACATCTGAAGACATTTATAAATTTTATTTAATTCATTACTTGGTTACACTTAATACACAATTGATATTTTAGATAAAAGTGATGTGAACTGTTTGGCTTTTAGTCAACAAATAAGCACCGATCGGTAGTCTCGCGGCTTTTTATAATCTCTGATGGTGACGCAATCATCCTTCCAGAAAAATACGTTAAAATGACTCACTCCTATTTACGTTAGACGTAGTTTTGTGGTTTGTTATCGAAGAAAACCGTTACAGGCTTGTATACAATGTTGCTTATCTGCAATACTTTGTTGCGTACAATATTGCAAGCTTAGTCATACCAATTGCGTTATTCATATTGACTATTACATCGATTTACAATATTAATTATAACTATTGTAAAGGGTGAATACCACAACAGTCTATTGTTAGTTTCGAATATCATTCATAATCAGTATTATAACTAACTAAAAGAATAAAAGCCTAGCTTACATATAGGTTGATTGCTTCGAAAGATACCATACCCTACAATATTAAAAAATTTAATATTTATATTGCGTACTTAATGATAATAAAAGTAATTATGGTAATGTTAAATTTTATATTGTTTCTCTGTCTATTCTCAATATTCATCAGTTTTGTAAGCCTTCATTATATATTATACGCGGTGTTAGAATTTTTTATATAGTTTTTATTCTGATTATAATTGTATATTTTTTGTAATTAGTTTGAATAATAAAATGTGCAATAACTATTTCGAAACAATATAGCTTAATTTTATTTAAAAGTCGCTACTTTTTTATAAAAAAATAAATACTAATTTATAGTCATTGTGCATTTCTATTAAAATTATTATATTTTCGTTTCTATTTTCAAAATTTGATACCTTTGTTGAAAAAAGTACTAATTTATATTCATTAAGTATTTCTATTAAAGTTGTATTTTCAATTCTAAATTAAAGTCGTTCAATGAAACCATTGAATACTCCTATTGAAAGTTGTCACTTTCGTAAATAGGTAATTATTTTTAATCGTCAAATATTTCTGGCGAATCACTATTTTAATTCGAAACAATGATATTTTTGCAAATTCATAAAATAATATAATAATAATTCCGTTGAATGTCTCATAGGTACCATAAAATTACAATGTTACTCTAGTTCTAAAGTGAACTATTTTTGCTGTGCGTAATAAAGGGTAGTTAAAAGTTTCAATTGGAATTATAATTTCAGGTAAATCCGTAAATCCTCGGAATATGTATACATTTCTTAAGCTTCATGTCTCAGGTTGTCTAGTGTTTGTTTACATTAATGATACGGAAAATAGGAGAAAAGCTGTTGAAGTTTGTCAATAGACAAAAAGTACAGAATATTTTGTATTAAGTACAAAATATTTAGAAATATTCTCTAGTTAGATCATATCTAAGTCGCTAGTTAGGTATTCAACACAGTTCGTCGTTTTACGCAATCCAGATAATTCAAATAGTAAATTAAATAATTTTTAAAGAAATTATTTGATTTTGAAAAGGTATAAAGGTGTGATACAGTTTCAATATTTCATAAACAAATAAAAACACTTAAAAAGCAGTGCATATTACGTTATAGTATATACTATGATCATTATATAAAAACGAACCGGAAAGGAAGTATTTTGAAAAAAAGAGTAAGATTGAAGTACAACCTGTGGTTTATAATATTAAAAACTACTATTATTGAGGAAATTCGTCATTCGTTTTGGTCATAAAAAATTTCTGGTAAAAAAAACGTGCGTGTAAGGTATACACGCAATTGAAGTAAAACTTATTTGCTACTGTACTGTATAACAATTTTGAATAATGTTTATTAGTAATATGATAACACTCGAGATGCACACATTTATTAGTGTCAACCATTATATACATTTATATGATGATAAATTATAGATTATATATTGAAATGAAATAAGTAGTAGTTAGGGAGTATTGGTATGAGTTGGGGTCCAATGTTGGATTGATCCACACTCCAGATCAGTGGTAACTAGAGGTAGATCCTTTATCCAATTGGGTAATAAATTTCCTGGTGCCTTGGGACGAGCAGTAGGAGTAACTTGAGTTACTGGTTTGTTAAATAGTCTCTTCGGAATCGTGAACTCTTTCAGTAAGATATTAACTGAAAGAGATATGCTTCTTGCTTCTGATCCAATATAAAATTCACTTGCTGAACTATACACTTTATTTATTATTTCTTATTACAAATTTCGACAGACATAATCTTCTCTTAAGATATTCTAAGACTTTTCTAGACTATTCTTAAAGCTTCACTAGACTAGACTCTCTCTTAAGACTCACTAGACTAGACATCACTAGACTAGACTCTCTCTTAAGACTCACTAAATTCGATGGACGATTACTATTCTATTTATTAGGTATAGAACGTGACATGTGTGCACTTCCGCATTCGCGCTCTGGCCATGTACTTTGATTATTTATCAAAGCAGCACGAATTGCATTATTTTACAACAATATTTATAATAGAATTAAATATATTATTTAAAAACAACTAGTGGGATGCATGGCATCGTGCCTTAAGGCAAATTAATGAAATTTTCCGTACCAAAAAAAAAAAATTTAAAGGTTAACATTTTTGAAAAAAATTTACTTTAAAAAAAATTAGATTCTTGAGTAACTTTTTGAAAAAAAAAATTTTTTTAAAGAAAAAATACTTTTGACTTTTCTTTGTTCAGATCAGTTGTTCATCTTCTCAATACAAGGAAAATTTTTTTGAATTATTAAAATCGAACACTCCGTTCTCTTAAAAACTGTGTTACGGTTTGTGACACTTCTTGCCCCGCGTCTTCGAAACGGCTCGACCTGCCTATGCCAAAACGAATCAGCACGTCTCCTTATCAACAGCAATCAAATGTTTTTTGAATAATTGAAATCGGTTGAACCGTGTTTTCGAAATCGTCGACAAAAATTTGTATCCGCACAAACACACATACACATCCATTTTTTCTAAGGTATGCCAAATTGTTCAAACGTAAAGATATATAAAATTTTTCATTTTCGATGTTTTTGCTATTACTATAACATTGGAAAGTTGGAAATAAACCTTCATTAGAGAAATGAAGTAATTGCTAAATTCTATAAAATTTGTTCACGCAGCGGATTATGTTAAACAACGCCTAAACAAATATTGTTTTCGCAACTTCATGTAATTGTGTTTAAAGAACTTCATGTAATTAAAACTAACATACATTCATTGACTGCTTGTATTTTTTTTTACTTTTTCGCTGGCGAAATAATCTCATTGTTTGAATAGCTGTGATATCTGTCTTGTTAACAAATATTTTTCATTTTAATAATTTCTAAAAATTATAGAAACTACGAATAATATAGAAATAATTTCTAACCAATAAAGTTACTAATCATTAATCTTATTAATCAATATTTTCATGGAACAGGGTAAAATATTCTTTTGATTCTGGCATTTTTTATTAAATTAGATTTATACTACAACGTAACTTTAAAATGTTTATTTCTCTATGCCGATTTCCTTGCTGGTATCGGAATGCATACAACGACATATCTCCATTCACATACATGACGACTAATCACAATCGACCCGTATAGAAATGATTTCGTCAAGAGCTAATGACGCACAGTTCTGCTGTGACTTCCTTTGCGTTTGTGCCCCCTAGTCGCGCCTAAAAAAGTTTTACTTCAACAATTTCGTAACGTTATTGACTTTGTCGAATGCATGCAATCCAAGCAAAAAATTGCTAAAACTTCCCGTACCTTAATGAAATCAATCAATCAATTCAAATTGATCAGTTTTAATAATATAACTCTCATTACTCTTATTTTATAAAAAGTAAATAAACAAAGCTTCATCAATCGGATTTAAAATGAAGAACATTGTTTAATATTTCTAAGTAGAATATTTTAAACTGAATTGCAAAGTTAAAATTAAATATTTGAAGTATATAAGTGATGTTTAGAACTTCAGCTAGAATTAGAATTAAAATCAGATTTATTTTTCTATACACAAAAGAATTGACAATTAAAAGAAATTCTTGCCTTAAAGCAATCTTTTTGCCAACACAAGCAGAAAGTTTTGAATATAATTCAAAGGGTATGCTTAATTATCTCAAAAACTGCAATTTTTCGCACAGTTATGTCTATATCTTTGAACCGGCTAAACTTACCTTTGCCAGAATCTAATTATCACTTCTCCCTATCATTACCAATCTAACGTTTTTTAGTTCATTCAAATCGATTGATCCGTTTTCTAAAAACTGACATTTTCAGCACTTTTTGCTTTATATTTCCGAAGCTACTAGACCTGTCTTTGTCAAAAACTAATCAGCACGTCTAATCAGCACGAATTTTGAAATATTCAAATCGGATAATCCGTACGCCCGAAATCGTCGACGAAGAGATGTCTCCACACATACATACACATCAGTCGTCAGAAACCTGTAAAACATAAAGATATTTTATTTTGTAATACATTTATTTAGCAATCAGAAAATTACAACTCTTTATAAGCTAAACTGCAAACTATGTGAGTGTTAAAATAAGATAGGATCCACTGATCTATCATATATTATGTTACTTAATATATATATATATATATATATATATATATATATATATATATATTTCAAAGTAACTAGCAGCCCATTCGTCGAAATAAAAAAGGTATAAAGTATAAAAACTTTTATTTATACGTTTCGACACAAGATGCGTGTCATCATTCAGCAACTACAACAATTTGAAAATTTTATTAACTAATATAAACACCAATATAGATTAATTATAGCATAGAGAAACATTATACACACCACAGGACAAAAACACTCAACAAAAATTTATTTTAAAAATTAAACTTAATAACATATTAGAGAAAAACAATTTTTTTAGAAAAAATTATGAATAACTAAAAGATTTGAAAACTAATTTGACTAAAAGTCATGAAATGCATCATTGTGAAGCGAGAAACACGCCCACACCGAGCAACCAAACTCGACTGAATTATTTCAATAGGCGTATTGATAGGAAAGGGAGGGGACGCATCAAGGACAAATGCTCGAGGCACGAAACGATTCGAACACAGTGGTTGAGCTGGAATTGATCATAAGGAAAAAGCAAACCATGTAAAAGTTAGAACAAGAAAAAACAATATTGTAAAAAAATGTAAAAGAGATAAGCAAATTAATTTTTTGTTTTTTTAATAAAATCAATAACAATCTGGTAACTATCATGTAAAAGGTGGGATGAATTGCGTTTATTAACACAAGAGGAGAAATTTAATGAAATAAAAAAGGATTCAGCAAATTTTCTAAGGTCACTATTTTTTTCGATATAAAGAATAACAGGATGTGAAGTGTTAAAAGTGTGATTGAGATTGAGCATATGATCTGAAAACATCGTTTTGAATTGGTTTGGATTTTTTGAATTATAAATATGTTGATTAACTCTCTTATAAATATACTGGGAACTTTCTCCAATATAACACATGTTGCAATCATTGCAATCCAACCTGTAAACAGAATCGGTGACCCTATCAGACGGGGTTCCAGACTTAAGAACCGAAAAAAGGCAATTAAAAGTATTATCAAAACTAAAAACTAATCGGAATCCTTCTGAAGAAAATAACTTTTTTAAAAAATACGAAAAATTGCTTAAAAAAGGTAAACAGATAGTTCCTTTGTATTGGGCGGAAGAGGAAGCTATTGAATTTGAACAAGAAGGTGAAAATGAATTATTAGAATTCGTTTGTAAATAAATTAATCTATTATTAATGATGTTGTTGACCAAGTGCGAAGGGTAACTATTGTCTTTGAGAACGGAACGAATAAGGGTCAAATTTTTTTCCCAAAACATACTGTTACTTAGTAAAATAGCCCTGTCTATAAGAGAGATAATGACAGAAATTTTAATGGAACGCGAATGAAAAGACAAATAATTTAAATATCTTCCTGACCACGTTGGTTTCTGATACCAATCAGTCAGGACAGAATTGTTTACTTTATTTTTAGTAATTCTTAGGTCTAAAAAACTAATAGAGTCATCCGACTCAATCTCACAGGTGAACTGCAAATGTTTGTTAAAAGAATTAAAAGAGTCTAATGTGTCTACAATCTTAGAATCGTCAAGGCACAACAGAACGTCATCAACATATCTATAATAAAGGTGAGGTGGAACAGAATGATTAGATAAAACAAAATTTTCTAAAATTAGTAGTGTTAAATCAGCCACAGGGGGGCTAATACTAGACCCCATGGGTAAACCAAAAATCTGCGAATAAAATTGATCATCAAAACAAAAGTAAGTGTTAACAAAAATGAAATTTAAAATCGTCTTAAACCAAACCAAGTCAATCGAAGTGTGTGGTGGGATATCATTCCAGCGGGCAGAAACAGCTTCTAAAGCCAAATCCCAAGGAATGTTCGTGAAAAGGTAAATGACATCAAAACTAACAAAGGAAGAATTGGAAGGAATTGTAAAATTCTTTAAATTTTTTACTAAATCAAAAAAATTGGAAACATTAAACTTAGATAAAACAGTAACCTTAGAGAGAATGGCGCTGATATGTTTGGAGAGTTTACTTAAGGGAGAATTCAAGTCGGAAACTATAGGTCTGAGAGATAAATTAGGTTCGTGAATTTTAGGAAGACAATACAACTTGGGAAAACTGGGATGAAAAACTTTTGAAGAAAAACCTAATGATTTGGAGATTTGTTTTTTTGTGATTAAATTGCCAATGAGTTTGTGCGTTTGTCTGTTTAAATGATCGGTGGGGTCGTTAGTTAAAGGTTTATAAAAAGTTTCGTTGTTTAATAAATCATAAGTTTTTGATAAATAATCCGACCTGTCCAAAACCACAGTAAGATTGCCCTTATCAGCTCTGGTAACTAAGATATTTGGATTATCCCTCAAAAATTTTTGCAAAATTTTAAATCTCTAACAATTTCTGACTGTAAAGGAAGGGAACTAAATTTTGAATTATTATTTTTGATGAAAGATAAAAGTTTGTTACAATACAAGGATCTAAATTTTGTTTCTTTATCTGGGTTGTTCAATTTTTTTAAACCAAACTCCAAATTACTAAGTAACTTTATAAAATTAAAATTTGATTTGAGAGGCGGAAGAGAAAATTTAGGACCAAGGGCAAAAATGTACTTCAAGTTTGAGGGGATAGGAGTGTTGGAATAGTTTTTGAGCCATTTATCTATCAAATTTTCACTTATCAAAGGTACATTAGATTTATTGAAATTATCCAAAAGCTTATCAAATTTTTTCATGTGAGCCAATTTTAATTTTGTAGAAATTCTGTCATATTTTAAATTCTCAAATTCTAGAAAATTTTCTAAAATAAGAGGTTCTAAAATAGAGGTTAAAACATTTTTTAAATTTTCAATTTTAGATTTGATAGAAGAAATGTAGGAAAAACTATTCTTTATTTCAAGAGACATAGCTTCAAAACTAATGTTACATAACTTTTTGTTAAAGGAAGTAGATGTTAAATGATTAAACTTAAAAAGTAATGATTTAGTGTCAAAAAACTTAGAAATCAATTTGTATTTTCGGCAACGTAAAAGAAAATTTTGTTTAGTGATAGCATTGATCAATTTTAAATTTAAAGAAGAAAATGTGGAGAGTTTTACCCTGGTGTGGTATCCATAATGTAACTCAATAAAGGTAAAGAAGGACAGCTGATCAGTAGATGGAGCAGGAACAGCAGGCCCAGAGTAATTTTGAAACGAAGGCGGAGGACGCCGAAAGGGTGAAACGGAAATCCATTCCGATGCGAAGAACCATAATGATGAACAGGAAAAAACTGAGGTCCAAAAAACGGAGGTGGGTGTAAGTATAAAAAATAATCCTTTGAAGACCTAGGAAATGTATCTTGATAGTTTTTTCGACATTGAAACATATTTCAAAGTAACTAGCAGCCCATTCGTCGAAATAAAAAAGGTATAAAGTATAAAAACTTTTATTTATACGTTTCGACACAAGATGCGTGTCATCATTCCGCAACTACAACAATTTGAAAATTTTATTAAATAATATAAACACCAATATAGATTAATTATAGCATAGAGAAACATTATACACACCACAGGACAAAAACACTCAACAAAAATTTATTTTAAAAATTAAACTTAATAACATATTAGAGAAAAACAATTTTTTTAGAAAAAATAATGAATAACTAAAAGATTTGAAAACTAATTTGACTAAAAGTTATGAAATGCATCATTGTGAAGCGAGAAAATTTGATAGATGATAGAATTTGATAGAATGGCTCAAAAACTATTCCAACACTCCTAAAACAACACCCCTCAAACTTGAAGTACATTTTTGCCCTTGGTCCTAAATTTTCTCTTCCGCCTCTCAAATCAAATTTTAATTTTATAAAGGTACTTAGTAATTTGGAGTTTGGTTTAAAAAAATTGAACAACCCAGATAAAGAAACAAAATTTAGATCCTTGTGTTGTAACAAACTTTTATCTTTTATCAAAAATAATAATTCAAAATTTAGTTCCCTTCCTTTACAGTCATAAATTGTTAGAGATTTAAAATTTTGCAAAAAGTTTTTGAGGGATGATCCAAATATCTTAGTTACCAGAGCTGATAAGGGCAATCTTACTGTGGTTTTGGATAGGTCGGATTATTTTTCAAAAACTTATGATTTATTAAACAACGAAACTTTTTATAAACCTTTAACTAACGACCCCACCGATCATTTAAACAGACAAACGCACAAACTCATTGGCAATTTAATCACAAAAAAACAAATCTCCAAATCATTAGGTTTTTCTTTTAAAGTTTTTCATCCCAGTTTTCCCAAGTTGTATTGTCTTCCTAAAATTCACAAACCTAATTTACCTCTCAGACCTCAAGTTTCCGACTGGAATTTTCCCTTAGGTAAACTCTCCAAACATATCAGCTCTATTCTCTCTAAGGTTACTGTTTTATCTAAATTTAATGTTTCCAATTTTTTTGATTTAGTAAAAAATTTAAAGAATTTTACAATTCCTTCCAATTCTTCCTTTGTTAGTTTTGATGTCATTTCCCTTTTCACGAACATTCCTTGGGATTTGGCTTTAGAAGCTGTTTCTGCCCGCTGGAATGATATCCAACCACACACTTCGATTGACTTGGTTTGGTTTAAGACGATTTTAAATTTCATTTTTGTTAACACTTACTTTTGTTTTGATGATCAATTTCATTCGCAGATTTTTGGTTTACCCATGGGGTCTAGTATTAGCCCCCCTGTGGCTGATTTAACACTACAAATTTTAGAAAATTTTGTTTTATCTAATCTTTCTGTTCCACCTCACCTTTATTATAGATATGTTGATGACGTTCTGTTGTGCCTTGACGATTCTCAGATTGTAGACACATTAGACTCTTTTAATTCTTTTAACAAACATTTACAGTTCACCTGTGAGATTGAGTCGGATGACTCTATTAGTTTTTTAGACCTAAGAATTACTAAAAATAAAGTAAACAATTCTGTCCTGACTGATTGGTATCAGAAACCAACGTGGTCAGGAAGATATTTAAATTATTTGTCTTTTCATTCGCGTTCCATTAAAATTTCTGCCATTATCTCTCTTATAGACAGGGCAATTTTACTAAGTAACAGTATGTTTTTGGAAAAAAAAATGACTCTTATTCGTTCCGTTCTCAAAGACAAAAGTTACCCTTCGCACTTGGTCAACAACATCATTAATAATAGATTAATTTATTTACAAACGAATTCTAATAATTCATTTTCACCTTCTTGTTCAAATTCAATAGCTTCTTCTTCCGCCCAATACAAAGGAACTATCTGTTTACCTTTTTTAAGCAATTTTTCGTATTTTTTAAAAAAGTTACTTTCTTCAGAAGGATTCCGATTAGTTTTTAGTTTTGATAATACTTTTAATTGCCTTTTTTCGGTTCTTAAGTCTGGAACCCCGTCTGATAGGGTCACCGATTCTGTTTACAGGTTGGATTGCAATGATTGCAATATGTGTTATATTGGAGAAAGTTCCCAGTATATTTATAAGAGAGTTAATCAACATATATATAATTCAAAAAATCCAAACCAATTCAAAACGATGTTTTCAGATCATATGCTCAATCTCAATCACACTTTTAACACTTCACATCCTGTTATTCTTTATATCGAAAAAAATAGTAACCTTAGAAAATTTGCTGAATCCTTTTTTATTTCATTAAATTCCTCCTCTTGTGTTAATAAACGCAATTCATCCCACCTTTTACATGATAGTTACCAGATTGTTATCGATTTTATTAAAAAAACAAAAAAATAATTTGCTTATCTCTTTTACATTTTTTTACAATATTGTTTTTTCTTGTTCTAACTTTTACATGGTTTGCTTTTTCCTTATGATCAATTCCAGCTCAACCACTGTGTTCGAATCGTTTCGTGCCTCGAGCATTTGTCCTTGATGCGTCCCCTCCCTTTCCTATCAATACGCCTATTGAAATAATTCAGTCGAGTTTGGTTGCTCGGTATGGGCGTGTTTCTCGCTTCACAATGATGCATTTCATAACTTTTAGTCAAATTAGTTTTCAAATCTTTTAGTTATTCATAATTTTTTCTAAAAAAAATTGTTTTTCTCTAATATGTTATTAAGTTTAATTTTTAAATTAAATTTTTGTTGGGTGTTTTTGTCCTGTGGTGTGTATAATGTTTCTCTATGCTATAATTAATCTATATTGGTGTTTATATTAGTTAATAAAATTTTCAAATTGTTGTAGTTGCTGAATGATGACACGCATCTTGTGTCGAAACGTATAAATAAAAGTTTTTATACTTTATACCTTTTTTATTTCGACGAATGGGCTGCTAGTTACTTTGAAATATGTTTCAACGTCAAAAAAACTATCAAGATATATATATATATATATATATATATATATATATACTCGTATATATATATATTTATATATAACTAAAGATTGTACTTATATACTATGTAGAGGCCACCTTCTCTTCAATCTCGAGTACTGTTGAGAGCGCAGGATATCCTTTATTGATTCGTTTGGGTGCATCTCTAATCTGTTACGGTATTTTGATGATAGTTCTTTGTATGTTCGTGCATAGTCAACATTTTTAGATCGCCGTAGACAGTTTGATTAGTGACATACCAGGGTGAGTTGAGAATGGCTCTTAAGATTTTAGTTTGAGTTCTCTGCATAATATCCAGGTTAGATTTGAAGGCGCATCCCCATAACTCTAGACCATAGGTCCATATTGGCTTGATGATGGCTTTGTATAGCTTGTTTTCGACGGATAGTTTGGACTGTCTGCTCAGTAACCAGTTCATCTCCTTCATTTTTAGTAGAATTTGTTCCTTTTTCTTTTTTATATGTTCTTTCCACGTTAGTTTTGTATCTAGATGGAGTTCCAGATATTTTACTACTTGTACTTGTGGGATCATGATGTTGTTTAAATATACAGGAGAACAAGTTTTTTGACACAGCGTGAATGTTACGTGCGCAACTTTTGATTCTTTAATCCGTATGTGCCATTTGTTTAGCCATTTTTCTAATATAAAGATATAGTTTTGAGTCAGTTCAGATGCTAATAGAGAATTATGATTTCTGAATAAGATAGCAGTGTCATCTGCAAATGTAGCTATAATAAAGTTAGGAGGTATTGGTATATTTATTGTAAATAATACATATAATAACGGTTCCAGGACGCTGCCCTGCGGGACACCTGACTCTATTTTACAGAAATCTGACAGCTCAGCGTTCACTCTAATCTGGAATGATCTGTTTTCTGAATATGATTTTAATAACTTAAAGTATTTAACTGGAAAGTATTTTTTTAATTTTATACAACAACCCAGGATGCCAGACCATATCGAAGGCCTGACAAACGTCCAAGAAAATGTCACTGTAATATTCCTTTTGTTCAAATGTTTTATTTATATTTTCAACAATCCTATGGAATTGTTGAGTCGTTGAGTGTTTATGTCTGAACCCGAACTGATGTGGCGGCATCCAGTTGTCTGTCGGTAAATCATAATTAATTTTATTCTATATTATTTTTTCCAGTATTTTGGAAATTATGGGAAGCAAGCTGATAGGTCTATATGCCGAAACATCCGTTGGATTTTTACCTGGTTTAAGTATCATTATAATTTGTACCTTCTTAAAGTGGTTTGGCCAGTAACCAATCCTGAGTGTAGCGTTGAATATATATGTAATTACAATAATTGTTTTCCTTGGAATTTCTTTAATAATTTTGCCACCTATTAGATCATAGCCTGGAGAATTTTTTGCTTTTAGATTATTTATTTCATAGCTGACTTCCTTCGGTTTGACAGAGGTTATAGCTTCCACCATTCCTATTGATTTATGTAATTCTTCTGCTATTTTAGTATCCATAGAATTGTCAACAGGTTGAAATACTGCAGTTAAATGTTTGGCAAAAAGCAATGCCTTTTCGAGATCACTTCTTGCCCAAGGTTTATTTATATCTTCTCTAACTGGTGGTGCTGGAATTTTTGGTTTTTTATTATTCCGAATTGGCTGCCAGATAGTATTGTCCGTTCTAGACAGGCTTTTCTGAAGTGACTAGTTTTAATTTTGCTTTGAGCAATCGGTATAATTTATTAAATTGAGTTTTGTCTTCTGGCCTGTGATAACTTTGCCATTTTGCTCTTGCCCTCCTTTTCTCCTGTATTAGACTTTTTATTTCTAGCGGGATATCTTGTACATCACAAAAATGTAATTCTGGAGTTGCTTGTACCACTGACTCCTGAATGTTGTGAATTAAGTCGTTTATTTATTTATCGATATCTTCTTCATTTTTCAATCGTATTTTAAGATTTGTTCGTTCATTTAGTGTGTTGCAAAATTTTTCCCAATTTGTGAATTTATTATGTAGCATTCTGTTGTTTTTATAGGTATTGATGCAACTCCTTTTGTTAGAATGATTGGAGAATGATCAGATAATAAATCAAAAGATGGTTTTATTTCAGTGTATTTTTTGTCGATAATATTTGTTATGAAAAAATCGAGCAGATCCGGTATTTTGTTAGTATCGCTTGGCCAGTATGTTGGGCTTCCAGTTGATATGTACGAAAGATTGTTTTTATCTATTGCATTTGATAATTCCTTGCCTCTGGTTGTAATTAATCAAGAACCTCATCTTGTATGTTTGCAATGTAATCTCCTCCTACAATAAATTTTGGGCCTAGTTGTGAAAGAAAATTTTCAAAATCATTCTGTTTAATTTTATGTCGTGGCGGACAGTAAACCGCTGACAATGTTATGTTATACGACTGCAATTTGACTTTTATTGAGGTTGCCTGCAGGAGATCATATTGATAAACTGGTAAAGGATAGTGGTCAATTGTGTTTTTAATTAATATAGCGGTTCCTCCATGAGCTGTACCGTCAGGATGATTGCAGTGTTGCATCGTGTAACCAGGTATTTTGAAATATGAAAAATCTGTGAAATGCGTTTCCCTAATTAATAAAATGTCTATTTGGTTAATTTTTAAAAATGTAATTACTTCCAATATATATTGAATGATTCCGTTAGCCTTCCACAGTGCAATTCTTAAAAATTTAGCCATTAGTTTTGTATTTTATTTACTACGGTTGTAAGCATATTGAGCACCATAGATTTTTGTTGAATCAGTTGATTAAACATATTTTTAAATTCTACAAAAAAAGCCGTAAAGTTCGGCCCTGAACTTGTTATGTTTTCAGTACTGTTATTATTTAGTACGTGGGAGTAGGTTCGGTTATGACCTTGATCTGAATTTGTCATTGTGTTGTCGAAGCGAGAAGTGGCGTTTTCATTATTGGATGTGTTATGATTATGTAATGTTGTTGGTTTATTTTTGAATTTTTGATTGTATAGTTTTTGATAAATTGGGAACCCACGATAATGAGCACTGTGCTCCATAGAGCAATGATAGCATCGTTCGATCTTTTACAGTCGGCAGTACTATGGTTATCTGAACATTTGGCACAAACGTGGGGTCTGTTGCAATATTTTTTTGTGTGACAAATAATAAGCAATGTTTACATTGTATTACTGTTTTATTATTATTAGGGGGTTCTACACAAATAATGTGATTTAAAATTTTTGTTATCAAGTAGACATCTTTATTATTTTTATTCGGTTCTAAATCTACGTAAAAAAGATTGAGCGGTGATTTAGTTACTCTGCTAATAATATTTGTAATATTTCTGACTTTGTGACCCAACGAAGCAAGTGCGTTGACAATTTGATTTAGGTCCGTTATATGGTGCAGGTATCTAATGACTACCTGATACGCCCTCTCCTCTTTCAATTGGTATGTATGGTGTGTTACTTTAGTGTTCCTAAAGTGTTTTGTAAGTGTACAAAACACATCAGAATTCTCACATAAAATTGTGATTGTGTTATTGTTGACAGCGCGCGATGTATATTGTCTTGGGTCAATAATTGTGTTTAGTTCATGAATCATTTTGTTCATGTCATCAACGTCATAAGTAAATATAGGCGGCGGCTTTTGGATTGTTTGGTTAGGTGTGTTTTCTTGAGAGTTGCTACCGGTACTTTTCTGAACGTCTTTAATTGATTTTAAAGGTTCGTACCTGTTTTGTAAATTAATTGATTAGCGAGAAAGTGTTCCAGGTAATTTCCGTTTCTTTAGGTTTGGAGCCAGCTGCCATGGATGTCCCGGATTGTAGTCACTATCTTTGTTCATTTCTGAATATTGAGAAATATTGAGTTGTGGAATTATGTTATTTGAATTATTAATTAGATCATTTTTAACGTAATCAGCATCAGTCATGAAAGTATTTTGAAGCACATTTTGTGATTCTAGTATCGGCGGGATGTTATTCATTTCCCCGAAGGGAATGAATTACTACACGTATTGACACTGCACTATAACAAGTATTTAAATTTTTCACAATATTAAATTAAATTGAAATACAAAATCAATAGTACATTAACACACTTGTGTTCTTCACAAAAGCAACTGTATAAATAACCGGTTTATAGGTAGAATTATTTGTTGCTTCAGCGGTAGATGTTGCCAGCTCGGCGGCTGACAGCAGACTCAAACGTGAAGATATGCAAAAATTTATATTTTCGATTATTGTTCCATTACTATTACTTACCCTACGGGCAGTTAAAAGGTAATGCCATTTGGCGGTCAAAAATGATCATGAGGCATTTTCACATCATATTTTCAAATATTTTACAGAGTTTATAATAATAAGTACAAAGTGTACATTTATATGGGTTCCATACCAATGTTTATACGTCGGTAACGGCGCTTACGTGCTTCGATATTTCGACTTTGAAACAGCTATGCAACGTGATTGCTTTGAAAAAATGTTCAAAATTTAAAAAAAAAAAATCAAAATATAAAATTTACAATTTTTAAAATTATCGAAAATCTATTTTTTTAAAAGTTTGTTCCTTAAGGCAAAATCGTTGCAAAGAAAAACAGAATTGCAAAGTTAAAATTATTTATTTAAAGAATATAAGTGAGCCTTAGAACTTTAGCAAGAATTAAAATTAAAATCTTAATTATTTTTGACATGTGAAAAAGATTTATTTTTCAATTCCCAGCAATTGTTTCGTCAACACAAGCAGGAAGTTTTTTGAATCATTCAAATCGGCTGCTTAGTTTTTTCAAAATCTGCCATTTTTAGTACATTTACCTTTCCTAAAACTAATCACCACTTCTCCCCATCATTACGAACTAAGTGTTTTCCAGATCATTCAAATCGGATGCTCCGTTCTCTCAAAATCTCGATTTCTATTTTCGGCACTCTTTGCTCAATATCTCCGTAATGGCTAGACCTGCCATTACCAAAAACTTATTAGCACATCTCCCTATCAATAGGAATCGAATGCTTTTTGAACCATTCGAATCGGTTGATCCGTGCGCTCAAAAACGTAAACGAAAAAATGCGCACATACAAAACACACACACACATCCATTTTTTTTAAATATGCCAAAATTTTCAGAAACCTTCGAAACGTGAAGATATGGAAGTTATTTTATACTCGATTTTTGCTTCATTACTATAATTATCCTATGGAAAGTTATTAAGATTGATTTTTAAAAAAATCGAAATAAAAAAAATTATAGAATCGTGAGTTTTCTGAAAATAGTTTGTACTAAAGTAGTGAATCTTCTAGAATCCATCAACATCTTCATATATAAAAATGGTGTGGAAATGGTTCTCATAAAACCACGTGATTTAAATAAAAAAATAGCATGTGCTTCTTTTGAATGATAGCCCACTTATTTTATACGAAAAGCAACCTGTAACAGTACTCTTTAAATACAACAATTAAATCTTAAACAAAATAAAAAACGACTTTGCTCTTTCAAATCTAGCTTAATATTTATCCTAGAACCCTTTATAAAACACCGATTTATTAAGATTTTTATTGACATTTTTAGTAGAGAATAGTTAATAACATCATACATAAATTCAATACACCGCACATTTTTCTTGCCACCACAACATAAACCTTGCAACATTTGCAGATGATACCTGCATTATTTCTCAGCATTGAAGTCCAGCAACAGCAACTGCGATGCTACAATCACACATTAATATAATAAAAAAGTGGTTTACACTATAGAGGTTTGTAGTCAACAGTAACAAATCTGTTCAAGTTACTTTCACAATGCGATGGAGTACATGTCCACCTGTTTACATATACGGTAACAAAATTCCAAAACAAAACTTTGCTAAATACCTGAGTATGTATTTGGACAATAAACATAACTGGAAAACTCACATCCTCAAAAAGCGAGAACAGTTGGAACACCTCCGTAGAACTTTCTACTGACTGCTACGAAGACGATCTGAACTCTCCACTTCAAACAAAATTCTCATCTACAAGGTTATCTTTAAGCCAGTTTGGACATGTGGCCTCCAACTATGGGGTACATCTAAAAGAAGCAACATTCAAATCTTTCTAAAATTTCAAAATGAAATTTTACGTGAGGCTCTCTCTGCACTGAAATACATGCCTACATGGCTAATACACCAAGACGCAAACGTCAACACAGTACATGAAAATATAAACAAAATAGCACAAAACTATAAAACAAAAATAAGCAGTCACCCCAACGTCTTAGATTACAGATTAAAAAGACAATCATTACTCAAATTAACAGAATAAGTAAAGTTAGTTTATGTAGGAATTATTTATATGTATATGCATTTATTATGCATATTAAACTTATGCATGTTTAGACTCACAATATGTTTTAGTATCTATATTTATAAATATTTTGCCATAATTGTTACATACCATAACTAAAAGATTTACAACTGGGTAACCTTTTAAGCATCCATTTTTACTACCAACAATATAATTACTGAATGTCTCTTGGAGACAGGACAGATTGTAGTTTATATGGAAATTGAAAAAAAATCTTGCGTTGTATTGCACAATTGTTGTTTTTAAAGAAATAAAACATCGAAAATGATGCTATTAGCGATTATGTTGTTTATTATAAATAGATTAAAGATTTTATTTATCATGAGAAACGTTAAATTTTACTTGTACTAACGCGTTGGAAAATTTTAAAATATCTTTTTGCTGTGCTATAAATTGAATGTGAAGTTTTATTATTGCAAACAAAAATAATATAAGTAGAGCGGGGCTTAAAGGTCCGCTGGAAAAACTTTGACCACCGATCGACAAGTGAGGTTAGGAATTTTTTAACGCGACCGTACACTTTTTAGATGTCCTGCCAAAAGTTTCACCGTATAGTACAAACATAACATCATCTGACTAACATTAATTTTGACCCCTGAAAAACTCTCTTAAATGAATTAAACAGATTTCAAAAGAAGCTTCAGTTTTTCAATCAGAAACTACTGAAGTTTTTGAAAATTTATATTTGTCAAACGCGAAGGCGTTGCGTAGCTGTTTTAGTGACAAAATATTGACACGCGTAAGGGTTGCGTTGTAGCCTCTAGCGTTTAAAAGTTTAAACATTTTAAATATTGGTATGGAGCCCATATAAATCAAATGTATTTGAATCACTGATATCGGTTCGTATGTGCTCTCAAAATCATCGGCGAAAATTTGTATCCACACATTGATGTATACTGCATGCATACATACATATATAAAAACACACAGACACATACATCTATCGTTTTTAAGTTGTGCCAAAATGTTCACAAATCTTTGAAATGCAAAGAGAGGCAAAAAAATTCTTTTCTGTTTTTTTGCGGTCACTATAGAGAAGGGCGGGATACTGAAGTGCAAATTGACTTTGGCCAATTATATTGTGAAAACCAAATTAATTATATCACGACAAATAACAAATGTCAATCAAACTACTACCAGCTGTGATTTTTAACTTCCCGTAGGGTTTAAATCGCATAATTCAAAAAACATTTTATAAGCAGGTTCAGCAATTATCGACTCTCAATAAAAAAAAGTTTAAAAAATGCTACTGCATATACACATCAAATTATCAGGTGTTTTATAATGTGTACACATTTTGTGTATTTTTTTTTTTGAGTTACGTATTAAGATTGTAAATTTTGAAGTTTATTTATATGATTCAAACTACTGTCCTCGATATTTTCGACAGCATTGAATAACCGATTTGTTACATTAAAAAATATTCGGTTCTACTCGATCGCGAGGCGTTTTTGCAAAAGGCACGTTTTGGAGTAAAAATTGTCATGCAGTTTTTGATAAAACGGGGTATCCGATTAGATTAATTTTAAATAACGTTTGCTTGTGTTGAAGGTGTGCAAGAAATGCTTCTACAAAAATTTCGTAATTCTGAAAATTTTCAAAAAAAAATTCAAAATTTTCAAAAAAAAAAAGTTTTAAAGAATTCAAATTTTCGAATCTTTTTATTTTCGAAAAAAATCTGAATTTTCAAAAAATATCAACATTTAAAAAAATGGTTACTTACAAAAATTGTGAATTTTTCGAAATTTTCAAAAAATATCCAATATTATCAAAAATTTCTAAATTCTCAAAATATTTAGAAAAATCGTTTTTTTTCAAGAATTCTAAAAAAAATCGAACATTTAAAAATTTTTCAAAATTTCGAAAACAATATCAGAAGAATCAAATTTAGAAAAAAAATGAGTGCGCGTAAGGTTTACACGCGATTGAAGTAAAACTTATTTGCTAGTGTACAAGATGGCATTTTAGTAAAAATAAATAAATCAGATAACATATTTGAATAATGTTTATTAATAATATGGCAACACTCGTGATGCACACATTTAATAGTTTCAACCATTAAACATATTTATATGATGATAAACTAGTTGGTATTGGTATTTAGCATTGAGGCAAGTTACATGAACTTTCCGATATGTGTAAATAATCGACTTAATCAATAATGAACAAATTAATTTATTAGTGTTTAAAAGTATTCCGAGTTGATTTATTACACATAATTGAAAACGTACGCACACGTCAACTCTGAGTATTTTCTAAAAGCAAATTTTGACAAAACAATAATTTTGATAATTGAATTAGCTTTCGTGGGACGTTAATGGTTTAGTATGTTCATTAGGACCAAGTAATCTATCGTTATACCAAGTAAATCATCTAATTTTAATTTTAACAAACGTCTAAAAAACTATATATTTTCTAAAATTTTGATAAATTTTTAAAATTAAACTACTTGGTAAGGCCGTAATATTTCAGTAAGTTCTATAAGACCATGATTTATATCGCCAAAAAAAGTTCCATAAAAATCGGCTTAAATTTTTTTTTCAACAGTTAATTACAAGAAAACGGCTCGGTAGATTTTCACCTAAAACTAATCAGTATTATTTCTAACTAATATCTTTCGAATACTTTTTGATTTTTTTCAAATCGATTTGGTAGAATGAGCTTAAATGTGGACGAAATGTTTAACACTCGTTTTCAAATTATAAAGAAACGGCTCGGCAGATCATCTCACAAAACTGACAAACTATAGTGTTCTTTGAGATACATCGAATAGCTTTTAAATTTCTAAAATCGTTTCAGGCGTTTTTGAGCAAACGTCGATGAAAGGTCTAATTTTAACAAATGCCAAAAAGACTATACCAATTTTTTCAAACTTTGACGAATTTTTAAAGCTAAACGAGTTGTCGTAGGGCGGAAATATTTTAGTATAATCTAGAAGACCATGGTATCTACCGTCAAAAAAAATCATAATAATCGTCGAATTTTTTTTTAAACTGTATTACAAGAAAACGGCCCGGCCGATTTTTACCAAAAACTAATCAGCACGATTCCCAATATCCATCGAACGGTTTTTGAATTTTCAAAATCGATGCAGAATTGCGGGCTAAATCGTGGACGAAAAATTTTTCACTTTTCTGCAATTTACAAAGAAACGGCGCGGCCGAGTGTCGCACAAAACTCAAAAACCCTAGTCCTCATCGAGATACATCGAATGGCTTTTAAATTTTTGAAATCGGTCCAGCCGTTTTTTGAGAAAACGTTGATTTATTGCAAAAAATCTGTACTCAGACGGATACTCGCATACTCCCGAGTGGAAGGGCACGTATTAGGGCTGACCTTAATTCAAGTAGGGCCCCGATCCGGCAGCCCTACTCGGCCCATATGCGTTTGGTAATGCCTTGCCGGATAAGGTCTAAGTACGGCGAACTGTTTTGGCCCCTACTCGGTAACCATAAATGGTCCCTATAAGAATATCGAGATTGGCCCTTGATTCAAAATTATCATGCGGCCCTGAAAATAATAATTGATATTGCCCAATAAAAAATGCATATATTAAATTTTTGTATTCATTCTATTGTTGACAATATTAGTAATAGTTATTATAGAATAAAATGTACAGATATATACACAAAATTGAGAAAAACATGAAAATAAATAAAATTATATAAGAATTTTTTATTTATCAATGTCATCTTTATGGTCTCGTTTTTATTTTTGTGTCGAAAATCTCTTTGTCCCAATCACGTGAATAATAATTTATTATGTTTCAAGAACTGGATTGCACTTAAGTTCTAATCAGAGTTATTCGGAGTTAATCTCGTATTTCGTATCTATTTCATCTGTAATAAAATATATAACCATAAATAAATAAAATAATAACTTGTTAATTTAATATTCCATCTACCTCATGATATTTTTTATGAATATATATATATATATATATATATATATATATATATATATATATATAAAGTTTACTCTGAATAATACATAGCGTGCTGATTGACAAAGGCTTGCTGTAAAACACTTATTAAAATCGAAGTCCTTAAGTATTTGTATATATTAAATGTGTTTAGAGACAGTGTCATATTTCAATACATCTTGAGCAGTGATTTCCAAAACATTTTTTACTGAAATCAGCTTTTCTGTCGATCAAACTTATTGATATAAAAGAATATGTTCTCCTGTGGGATAATATTAATTTTTTATAGCATTTAATACACAAAACTGATTAATTTCGTATAAATAAATACTCACACGTATTTTCGTAAAGATTGAAAATATTTTACAGTTTTAAACGTAATACTAAATCGTCTCGTGCTTCCCGAAAACTGATAACTCCTTAGCCTTCAAGGCAGTGAGAGCTAATGAGAATAACCAAATACATATAATGATTCATGCAAGCTGTTCGATTTTATGAATAATTCATTGTTCTGCATTATGAGTGTTGTCTATTGTATGGTTTAGATTAGATAATGAACTTACACGTGTCGAACTGATAAAATTATCAGTTCGACACGTGTAAGTTTATTTAAATTATGAATCATATTTCATTAAACATAAAAAAACAATTGAATATTTAATATTTATCAAAATAAATAATATGATCCATTAAAATATTCAATATTGCTCGAAATGGTAAACTTGTATTAGCTCGAAATTATAAACTTGTATTAACTTTAAATGGAAAATATTCTTCTTTTCTTTTGCTTAGTTGTTTTTTATAAATGTAAAATTGTTCTAAATAAGTGTGTATTATTGTTTCTATTTTTACAAAAATTTAATAAATCGTAATACGTAAATACGACCCGTCTTAACAATGGGTAAGCCGTATAAGGGTTCTAGTAATGAATTCCCAATACGGCCCATATCATCATATTATGGGCAATACGTTATAGGGGTAAAATAGGGCATCCGCATATGGCCCGTTTCAATTATTATAGGGCAATCCGTGTTAGGGCTGAATTCAGGCATGCCTCTTATGGACCCTATCTGAATTACCATATTAGGGCCGCCCACCCTATGAGGGCCATGCACTAAATTTCATAATACGGAAGCCAGAGTACAGCCTTATAGGGGCCGGACCTGTGTTAGGGCTGGCCGTAACAAATTTCCACTCGGGCTTTTTCCAAAATTGGTCTAATTCGATTCAGACTGACTTTAAGCGCCGAGAAAGCATAAAATTAACGAATCGGATTTTTTGATGAAAACATAAACTTCTCCTTCGGGACGTTAATTATAAATTATATATTTATAATAGCATTAAAATATGTATAATTTTCAAAAACAACAATGTAATTAAAGTCATACTTCAAATATGACATGATCGGTTTGTCATTGTAGTTAGCATTTAGAAATAAAACTTTATTAAAGAAATGAAGTAATTGCTGATTAATCAAATCTATAATATTCGTTCACACAGTGAATTATGCCAAAACAACGCCTAAACAACTATTGCTTTTACAACTTTGATCATCATGTAATTGTGTTTGAAGAATTTAATGTAATTAAAATCACATACATTCGTTGACTGCTTGTATTTTTTTTTTCTTTTTCGCTAGCGATATAATCTCGTTTTTGAGACAGCTGTAATATTCAGGCACTTTTCATTAAATCAAGATTTGTCCTACGATGTAACTTTAAAATTTTTATTTATCTATGCCGATTTTTTTGTTGATATCGGTACGCATTTTTTTATTTATTATTATACAGCAATCAGAACAGTAATTATATTCCATGAGCTGCTATGCTAATGTATATAAACTAAAAAGAATAAACTAAATAAGAATAAATAAAGATAATAACATAGAAATAGTAATTAGTAGTAATAATAATATATAATAATAATAAATAATAAAATAATATAATAATACTACAAAAAAAACATTAAATTAACTAACATATTTTGATGGTTTACTATAAAAAATATAGACATTGTTCCATTAAACAATTTGCTAGATTGAGTCTCCTGGAATATGGTAGCTCAAGCAGTTGTGCAACTATTTGGATGGGCTTCTGGTTTTTAAAAGTGGTGGACACTAAAGTTTCTTATTACTTCCTCGATATACAAAATATTCAGATCGTCATGTATGTTCTTGTTACTGACGAACGACGGGGCATCAACTCTCTGCCTGAGTATTTTAGATTGGGCACGCTGCATTACTATATGCGACTTGCTGGCACATCCCCATAATTCAATATAGGTTTTATCACTGTCCATATAGGTTTTATCACTGTCTTATTAATTAGTAATTTATTTTCGAGGGATAATTTTGACTAGCGTCCTAATAGCCAGTATATTTCTGCTAATTTTTATTGCTTTTACTTTTGAGCAAATATGATCTCTCCAGGTCAGTCTACGATCAAGATGCATACGTATCAAGTATTTGACACAATTATTACTTGGTATTTTTCGTCCATAAAAGTAAACACTTGGGCATGTTGACTTGTTGAGCGTGAACAAAATATGATTCGATTTACTTTCGTTAATTTTTATTCTCCATTTCTTTGTCCATTTCTCAATAATATTGAGATGGCTTTGCAGAATACTTGAAGCAACAGATGCATCGATGTGTGTTGAAAGTACTGCAATATCATCAGCAAAAGTTGCTATTATGGTCGATTGTAATGTTGGAAAGTCACTAGTAAAGAGAATATACAGTAAAGGACCCATAACGCTTCCCTGTGAAACACCTGCTTCAATATGATGAGATGCTGAAGTATTTGAGATAACGCGGACTTTTAATTTCCTACCGTCATGTTAGGATTCTAGAATATTGTAATACTTACTTGGAAGTAGAGAGCCAATTTTGAATAAAAGGCCTTTATGCCACATCTTATCGAAAGCTTAGCTAACATCTAGAAAAATCGCGGAACAGAATTTCTTAGCCTGAAAGGTATTATTGATAACACTTACAATTCTGTGGCACTGTTGAATTGTAGAGTGCTGGTTCCGAAAGCGGAATTGATAGTCTGGAAAAATATTTGTATTAAATAAGATATTTTGGAGTAGCAGTTTTTCAAGCACTTTCGAGACAATGGCTGATCGGTCTATATGAAGAAACCACGTTTGGATCTTTCTCACTTTTATGTATCATTTTTACTATGGATGTTTTATAGAAGGTGGGCAAGTAGTTTAATCTTATTATCGAATTGTATATATAAGTTAATAGGATAAATTAGTTTTTTGGCATTTCTTTAAGCATTCTTGAAGTCACCAAGTCAAATCCAGGAGATTTCTTATTCTTTAGATTACCAATTTCTTTAACTATAATTTTTAAGAAGTCAAACTGGTGTCCGCTGTATTTGAGAGATCTGGATTAGGTTGAAAAACTGAACTCAGATATTCAGCAAATAGATCAGACTTTTCTGCATCACCTCTTGCCCAGTGTAGATGATTGCGCTTATCCCATCAAAAAAGCGAACTTTTAATTTAAGGTTTTAGTTTGTGTTTAATAGGATTCCATATTGAATTATCAAATCTATTAAAATTTGATACATATTTATTAAAGCTTGGTTGGAAATCTCTCTGAACCTCAATTTAAGCCTGTTGCTTAAATTATTAAAAATATTTCTATCCGAAGGTAAATGACTTGATTGCCATTTGCGCCTTGCTCTCCTTTTATCTGCTAATAAATTTTTAATTTCCAAGGAGAGCGAGTGCTTTTGCTTGACGGTTGTTTTTGGAGTATATTACAGCTATTACAGCTGCTATTACAGCTGCTGCATGACGAATTTTGTTAAATTTGTCAACAGCGTGGTCAATCTCCGGTGGATTTTAGACTAATTTTTAAATATATCTTCTCTTCTATTTTGTAACGGTAAAGCTCCCAGTTAGTTTTTGTTGAATGAAGTCTAGCAGGATTACAGACGTTCATAATAGAAGAAGAAATAGTGGCAATAATTGGGGAGTGATCTAATCGGAGCTTGGATTAACATCAGTATACTTGGTATTTAAACCTTTTATTATGAAAAAAATCCAGTAAATCGGGCTTCTTTCTTATGTCAGTAGGCCAGTAGGTTGAGTTCCTGCGGAAAACCTAGAATAGCATTGTTGATCAAGAACGTCATAAAGTGTTCTTTCCTTTGGATTGATCAGTCTTGATCCCCAAAACGTGTGCTTGCAATTAAAGTCACCGCCGGATAAATTTACTCCCAAGCGACCCAAAAAAATCAGAGAATTATAAAGCGCTACTTTTATGCCGGGGATGAACTGCAGAAATAGTTATTGGAAATGAAGAAAGTTGAACTTGGATTGTTGTTGCTTGAAGGAATTCTTTGTCATACTTTTGGAGTTCATAATGAGAAATGTTGAACTTACTCAATACGGCTGAGCCACAGTGTGCTGTACCATCTGGATAACATGTATGATAAATATAGTTATATATTTATAATATACTGAGGAATGAACAAGTTGGAGTATTTGGTAAAGTGGGTTTTACTTACTAATAATATATCAATTTTATTTTCATTGAGGAACACTATCAATTCATTTATATAAAAAAAATGTAAAAGCCCATTTGCATTCCATAATCCTACTCTTAAAAATTTGGGCATAGATTATTTAATTTTATTTATAAGGGTCGATAACATGTTTATCATCATTGTATTTTGCCGCATGAGCTGTTTGAACATACTTTTGAACTCATTCAAAAAATGGGAGAGACTTTCTGAAATTTCTGATTTACTAGATTTATATGTTCTAAATTTATAACATTTTCATTGTAATGATTAAAAGTAAAAGACTTTGCATAATTTAGATACAATGAAAATTTTTTTCACAGAATTTGATATTTCAGGAACAGCAATAGACTCTTTGTTTATAACCACGTTAAATCTATTGGTTAGTTGAATTGGCTGATCTACTTGTCGATTTGGACGTTTACTTTTAGGACTATCAACAACTTGCCAAGGAATAGAACTATAATTTGATGGCTCATTGCAAGATTCCATTTGTTCTACATTCATGTTGTTATTGAATAATGTAGAATATACGAAATTAATTGTTGGCTGTGGTTCATGTAAATGATGTTCACTTTCGAAACTGCAGTTAAGCACTTTATCAATTTTAACTAACGGAATTGGTGGATTATAGGGTTCATTTTGCATAATTGCGGGTACATTTATTTGATTATCATATAACACTTTACTAATAAATTCGATTTATATTTTACTTTCAGTTCGTCAGCAGCGGACCTAGCGTATCTAAATACAGATAAAATATTTACCTGCAAATACAATACATTTATACCTGTGCTATTGCAGTATAAACAGAGTGTTCAGTAGTAATACATACTACTTATAAAGAAACTTGTGTTCTTTATATTACGTATATTGTTTATTATGACAATAGTAACAACACTATGTGTGATTATATTTGTCATTTACAAAACGTAGATATTATTTCAGTATTTATAATGAAAAAGGAAAAAAGTTAAGAATTATAATTTTTGCAAATTCGACAAGGGAGAAACAAAAGCCAGATCAGATCTGACACTTGAATTAATTTTGTTTCCTCCGTGCTGTCACTATATGAGCCTATCTGTCCAGTAGAAATGTGATGCGTGTTGACGAACCGCTACAGCAAATGCGGTGCGTGTTGACAGCCCGCTACATCACTCCGCCCCAATGAAAAAGATTGTTTCGCATCTCTGACTGCCATCTTGAACTTTCTTGTAAATTTTTTGGTTGAGATTGTGTGATTAATTTTTTAGTGGCCGTGGCCGTTTTGAATGCCGTGTTAGGTTGGTGAGTTGGTTGATTGATTACGTGACCCTTCGCTGGCGAGTTAGCGGTTGAGTAGATGTGGCCCTTCGCTGGTGAGTTAGCGGTTGAGTATATGTGACCCTTCGCTGGTGAGTTAGCGGTTGAGTGTATGTGGCCCTTCGCTAGTGAGTTAGCGGTTGAGTGTATGTGGCCCTTCGCTGGTGAGTTAGCGGTTGAGTGTATGTGTGTATGTGGCCCTTCGCTGGTGAGTTAGCGGTTGAGTGTATGTGTGTATGTGGCCCTTCGCTGGTGAGTTAGCGGCTAAGTGTATATGGCGGTTGCCAAATTGTTTGTTGATGCTCCCTGTCTGCTGCCATGGTGCTTATAATCGACTTATTTACCAGTATAATAAGTGATTTATTGAGCACGTGTTGTTGTTGATCTTAAAGTGCGAGGTCGGAGTCTCAATTGTATGCTTAGAATGCTCTTTGACTTATGGCAGTTGTGAGCCATTTATAATAATTATTTATATTTTTAAAAATTCTTTTCTTAATTATTCTTGAGACTTCAATTTATTTTTTGTTACTTCTAAATATGTCTTGATCTTCTTACCTTCTTTTATGTGTGTTACTAGTTCACTCTCGGGGTCACCAAAATATGAGGCGTGGTACATATTGTAGAAATACCAGAATTGTAGACAATAATAAATTTAATGAAATATTATGTTTTATACTTTGTTTATTTTATGTATGATTAGTATTGACGACACCATGTGTTATCATATTTATCATTTATAAAATATAGTTGGTATTTATTTATTTACAATTAAAAAGAAAAGGTTTCAAGAATTTTAATTTTGGCAAATTCGACAAGGGAGAAACAAAAGTCAGATCAGATCTGACACTTGAATTAATTTTGTTTCCTCCGTGCTGTCACTATATGAGCCTATCTGTCCAGTAGAAATGTGATGCGTGTTGACGAGCCGCTACAGCAAATGCGGTGCGTGTTGACAGCCCGCTCCACACATCTATTGCATCCATGGCAGTAGTTGGCCATTTATTATTTATTAATTATTATTTAGAAGTGAAACCACAATTATCGGATGTAGACTCGTTTATGATGTCAGTTTATTAAAAACTCAATTTAATATAAAACTCGATTTATCATTATATAATTTTCGAACTACAATTTTCGTCCCGACAAAATGTTCGATCATTAAAACCAAATTAAATTTACGATCGTATTTTTAAAACAATCCTCCACTCTAGCTTACTAGATGCCAGATTTGCATCAGCGTAGCCCAAAGTATGTTGTGTAATTTTTGTCATCAAATTGGCGTAATTCCACTGACATCTGTAATGTTGCCGTGTTCATTCCGCCATATGCGTGTTGATTCCGCTATATCACTACGTGTTGATTCCGCTATATCACTCCCCTTCAAAAGAAAAAAAAGTATCCGTTAGAAATAAACAAATTTAATTATTATAATTTGAAGGAGACTTTTTTACTCTTAATCTTTCTTGGAGGATCCATCGATAATCCCAAGTTATGTGATTTAAATTCTTTTGGAGTGTTTGGTTGACTGTTATCTGTTTTGACTGTATATGCTGGTTTTAATCTGTCAACCGATATGTTCTTATTAGTACCATCCATAAAAATTTTGTACACTTTGTCTGAAATTCTTTCTATGATTTTATATGGTCCACTATATGGAGGCTCAAGTGGTTTTCGAATAGTATCTGCCCTGACAAATACATGCGTGCATGTATTCATGTCCTTGAGTACAAACATATTGGCTTTATTATGATGAGCTGTGGCAGTAGGCTTAATAGCACGCATTATTTTTCTATGACAGTCCAGAAATGCTTGTGGATCAGATGACAGTTCTTTAGATGTGAAATCTCGCCTGGTAGTCTTAATGTGGTTTTATAAACCATCTCAGCAGAAGATGCTTTAAGGTCTTCTTTGTATGAAGAACGTAAACCTAGTAAGACTACAGGTAATACTTTGATCCAGAGCTCAGGAGAGCACATTAAAGCTGCTTTCAGAGTTTTATGCCAGCGTTCAACCAGACCATTGGACTGAGGGTGATATGCCGTTGTCCGTATTTTCTTAGCACCTATTGTATCCGTTAATGATTTGAATATAGCTGATTCAAACTGGCATCCTTGGTCGGATGTTATCACACATGGTGTACCAAATCTTGGTATCCAGTTTGAAAATAGGGCTTGAACAATCGTGTCTGAAGAAATGTCCTTTAGAGGAATAGCTTCTGGCCACCTTGTGAATCTGTCGATGATTGTTAGGCAATAAGGATATCCATTAATATTAGGTAATTTAATTATGTCGATGTGAATATGCAAAAATCTGTTTTCAGGAATAGGAATATGGATAGGAGTGAAGTGATTATGTTTGTGTATTTTGGATTTTTGGCAAGGAATGCATTGACGTGCCCACATGGTGACGTCTTTACCAATCCCAGGCCACACATATCTTCTTCGCAACTCCCTTGAAGTAATGCTTATGCTTGGGTGTGCATTTCCATGTACAATGTCAAAAGCAATTCTGCGAAGACTTTGCGGAAGGAAGGGCTTAACAAAATTATCTTGCGTGTTGCAATAAACTGGATTGCCGTCTAATGTTAATTTTTAAAGATTCAGAGAGGTGTTGCCAATTAATATAGTTTGCATTTCAACGTCCTTGCTCTGTTCTTGCGAAATTTTCTCTCGGTTAACTTTGAAAGCATTTGAATGGCATTGATCCTGGACAAGGCATCAGCAACCACGTTCTGATCACCATTCACATATATAATATCAGTGGAAAACTGTGATATGTATTCCAGCTGCCGTCGCTGACGATCTGAAGCCTTCTCTAATTTCTGTTTAAATGCATGTGTGATTGGCTTGTTGTCTATCTTGATTACAAAGTGCCTTCCTTCTAGCAGATATTCAAAATACTTTAAAGCCGCAAAGATGGCTAGTAGCTCGCGATCGTAAGTTGAATATCGCTGTTCAGTAGATGTGAGCTTTCTGGAAAAGAAACCTATAGGGTGCCATGCGCCACTTTCTTCTTGCTTCAGAATTGCTCCAATGGCTGTTGTAGATGCATCTGTAATTAAATTAATATTTGCTATACTTGAAGGAAAATGAAGAAGAGTTGCATTTGCTAGAGCTTCCTTCAGCTTGCTGAATGCTGATAATGAATTGTCATTCCATTCAATTTGAGTCTTGTCGTTTTTAACTGAGGACTTCACATACTCATAAAGTGGTGCTTGTATATTTGCTGCCTTGGGTATTGATTTACGA
Source organism: Ctenocephalides felis (assembly GCF_003426905.1). Classification (NCBI taxonomy): domain Eukaryota; kingdom Metazoa; phylum Arthropoda; class Insecta; order Siphonaptera; family Pulicidae; genus Ctenocephalides; species Ctenocephalides felis. Next base: position 108,836,309 of record NW_020538040.1, read on the forward strand.
TAATAGTTTACCATGCCCAAAAATCTTCTGAGTTCTATAACTGTCGAAGGTTTTGGATAATTAATAATTTTCTCTTCTCGGTCTGGTGAAGGAGAATATCCTGCAGCACTCAGTTTGTAACCGAGGAAGTTTACTTCATCTTTTCCAAAGGCGAATTTCTCTAAGTTGATTGTAAAAGAATATTCCTGTAGCCTCTCAAAAACCAATTGAAGATGACGACGGTGCTCATTCATATCAGCCGACATTACCAGGATGTCGTCTATATAAATGAAAACAAAATTGAAATCTTGGAATATGTGATTGATAAACCTCTGGAATGTCTGGGCGGCGTTTTTGAGTCCAAATGGCATACGTAGATACTCGAAGAGTCCCCTGGTGTGATCATTGCAGTCTTTTTAATATCTTCTTCATGCATGTGTACTTGGTGGTAAGCTTTTTCTAAATCTATTGTAGAAAATACTGCTTTCTGATGAAGATTATTAAAAACATCTTGTATTAAAGGTGGAGGATACCTGTCAGGCAGCGTGTTTGCGTTCAGCCTCCTATAGTCTCCACACATTCTGAATGTGCCATTCTTTTTGGGAACCATGTGAATAGGGCTTGCCCATGGACTGTTGGAAGGCCTCAAAATGCCCCTGTTCAGGAGATCTTGTATCTCGGACCTGGCTGCAACAGCCTTTTCTCCGAAGATCTTCCTGAATCTGGTAGCTAATGGTGGACCTGTTGTGGTTATCCTGTGGGAAAAATCACATAATTTAATATTGGTGGTTACCTGTGGCTTTGTTATTTCAATGTATTGTGCCAGCAAATCCTTGAAAGGCTCTGCCGGGTTGACAGTGGAGATGTTGAATTGCTGTGCATTGAGTACCTTTCCATCAGAGGTAAGGCCTGTGGTCGAATCAATCAATCTTCTGCCCTTCAAGTCTATTAATAGATTGTAGTTGCTTAGGAAATCGGCTCCTATTATGGCTGTGGCTACATCGGCAACAACAAACTGCCAGTTAAAGCTTCTGCGTAAAGATAAATCCAGCTCCAGAGTTCTCTTGCCATACGTGAATATTCTGCTAGAGTTTGCTGCAAATAGAACTAGCTCTTCCTTGGCATGACCATTGGCGAACTTATGGGCTGGTAAAATGGATAAAACTGATCCAGAATCTATAAGGAATTGAATTGCGGTCTTTCTGTCTGAAATATGTAGGCAGAGCTCAGAGCAGACAGAATTTATTTCACCGTCACGACAAGCTCCAATTAATGACGGTGAAGTTAGTTTTCCGATCGGTTTAGAGATTTAAGCAAGCAGGGCTCTTCACACTTTGTGGCTTTCTCACCGTATCTGTAATAATAGTAGCAAACTGATCCACAAGAAGGTGTCTTGGAACTATGTCGAGAACCACTTCTTGATCTTGACTGATTGTGTTGTCCACTTCTTGATCTTGACCGGTTGTGTTGTGATTCTAGCTGATTATTTTTCTGCCTTTCAGTGTTTAACATTGCCTTTAGTTCTTTGATTTCCTTGACGAATGACATAAGAAGAGTTTCATGGCGGTCCAGTCTCTGTTCCACTGAAGACTTGTGTGTTGTGGACATCACATGTGATGTGGGGCTACAGTGATCGACCAAAATATCGGCTACTTCAGCCAGGGCTTCCGGACCAAGATGTCGAGAAACTATCAATTGTGGCCGAATGTGGTGTGGCAGGCGTTCTGACCATAATTTAATTATGATGTCTTCACTGACCTCTCCCTTAGCCAAATCCATCATCTCTCGAAGGAGCTGTGATGGTTTCTTCTCTCCTAGAGTTAAGTTTTTTAATAGCTTGTCAATCTGCTTACCTCTGGATTCAGACATTCTGCTTAATATAGTCTTTTTGATATATTCGTATTTGCCCGTCATTGGAGGATTACGGAGGACATCTTGAATGAGGCGCAGTGTTTCAAAGTCCAGGGCTTTAAGTACTGCCGTGTATTTAGTATCGTCACTACTGATCTTAGCAGACTGAAACTCATATTCAATTACTAAAAACCATAGTTCTGGAGAATCTCCATTGAATGGAGTGAGACGGTGATTATTAAATGTTGCTATATTGTATTGATCAGCATAACTGTCATGTTCAGAAACGCGAGGACTGCTCGTGTTAAAGATCGCCTTGTGATCCAGATCGATCAGAGATCTGTTGAGCGCTGTTTCATCATTGCTGAACGAAGGTGGAGTCGACATCTTTGAAAAAAATTTATATAATTTACCTTTGAAAGATGCTTTGTAGTTGACAAGTGTTTTTCTTTCTCCGTCTGACGTCACCAATTATGGGTACTAAGACGTTGAGAATGTCTCTTGCTTAATGATTTCACTTACACGCTCGGAGTCACCAGTTATGGCAGTAGTTGGCCATTATTTATTAATTATTATTTAGAAGTGAAACCACAATTATCGGATGTAGACTCGTTTATGATGTCAGTTTATTAAAAACTCAATTTAATATGAAACTCGATTTATCATTATATAATTTTCGGACTACAATTTTCGTCTCGACAAAATGTTCGATCATTAAAACCCAATCAAATTTACGATCGTATTTTTAAAACAATCCTCCACTCTAGCTTACTAGATGCCAGATTCAGCGCATCAGCGTAGCCCAAAGTATGTTGTGTAATTTTTGTCATCAAATTGGCGTAATTCCACTGACATCTGTCATGTTGCCGTGTTCATTCCGCCTTATGCATGTTGATTCCGCTATATCATTGCGTGTTGATTCCGCTATACTTATATTAAATAATTGAGTGTGAGTTAAGCAAATAATTTAACTATTCACTAATAATCACTATTTATTAACACAAATAGTGATCATTAGTGATTAGTTAAATTAATTGCTTAACTCGTAATTCTCCCTTCGGGGAACACAATGAGCACCTCTTTGAACGTACCACTAACGGAAGTAAATAATGTTCTAAATGATGATCAACAAATTTGCTCAGATTTTGTTACCAAACAACTGCGATTAAAACTAATTCAAACCTCTCGAAAATGTTAAATTCCTCTGCCGCCATGGATACTGATACCGCGCAAAACAGTTTGACAAATTCTTGGCAAACTGTGACGAGTGCAAAAAGAAGACGGATTAATAGGCCGACCGAAACTATAAAATTGACTAATAGATTCAACGTTCTCGCCAATAATGAAAAATCAATAATTAATGCTCAACCATCTTCATTATCAGCAAATACTGAAGCAAATTCTCAGCCAAAAAAGGAAATACCACCGCCGGTGTACATAAATGGAGTAGCAAATTTTTCCGATATGATTAACGCTCCAAAACCGGTTTTGTCCGATAACATTTACACAACAAAAACCTTAGCTGACAATGTTATCAAATTCAACGTTTCAACAAAAGCAAACTATAGAAACTTTGTTAAACTTCTGTAACAACGCAATGTTGTTTATCATACCTATCAGGTAAAAAGTGAAAGGGCGTACAGAGTTGTTTTAAAATATATTCACTTAACCACTAATATTGAAGGAATAAAGCAAGAGATTGAAAAAAATAGACATAAAGTGCGTAATATAGTTAACGTCATACACTACAGATCAAGAGAACCGCTTAATATGTTCTATGTAGACTTAAACCGAACAAGAATAACCATGAAAATTTTACTGTGAATAAAATTTCAAATAAAATAGTACACTTTGAACCACCAATATGATCTTCACAAATTATCCAGTGTAGAAGATGCCAAGAATATGGACACAGCAAAACATATTGCAATAAGCCACACACGTGCGTTAAATGTGGAGATGATCATCCTTCTAAGTCATGTACTAAGTCCATAGAGACTCCAGCAACTTGTGCTAACTGTTTGAATGAACATACTGCTAACTTTAAAGAATGTCCAGTATATCAGAATTATTGCAAGAAAAGAAGATCAAATGAACAGACCACACGGTAACCGCATTAAAAATCAATATGGGCCAACAATTTCTAAGAACATAGACCAAATAAGGTATGCAAATTCTCATCAAATGACAAATGCAAAAGTTATGAGATCACAACAATAATATCAACAGGCTAATACAACTAGTGAAAACTTTACTAGAAATTTAACAATGTTTTTAAATGAATTCAAAAATATGTTCCAACAATTGATGAATCAAAACAACATGATCAAAAACACGTTATCAACTATCATAAATCAAATAAAGTAAACACCATGGCGAGGTTTAAAGGATTGTATTATGGAATGCAAATGGGCTCTTGAAGCACAAACGTGAGATTCAGTTCTTTCTTTTCGAGAATAAAATAGATATGTTCCTTGTTAGTGAAACACATTTTACTCATTACTCAAATATGTACATCCCGAACTATAAATTGTACCACACATCTCATCCAGATGGAACAGCCCACGGGGGCACGACGATTCTAATAAAATTTAATATTGTTCACTATGAGCTGCAAAATTTCAGTAAAGAACAAATTCAAGCAACTTCCGTCAAAACGAAACTGATGAATTATAAATTAGTAATTTCTGCCGTATACTGCCCAGCTCGACATATTATTAACAGTTCCCAATTTTACTAATATTACTCAATGCTTGGATCTAAGTTCACAGCTGGCGGTGACTTTAATCGTAAGCATTCTCTCTGGGTCTCAAGGATATCAAATCCAAAAGGTAAACAACTGTATGAGATGATTCTTCGACATGGTTTCTCCACCTTTTCAACGGGTACACCCACCTACCGGCCAGCCGATTCTAAGAAGAAACCCGATCTGTTAGACTTCTTCATTGCTAATAGTTTAAGTTTCAAATGTGTTGAAATACAACCTAGTTACGACCTCTCATCAGACCATTCTCTCGTGATAGCAACCATATTCTCTACGGTTGTGAACCTGCACAGAACTTCAAAACCTTACTCTGCTAAAACCAATTGGGAACTAGATCGCCAAATTACTGAGAAAAATACTAATATAAAAATGAAACTCAAAACAAGTAGGGAAATAGAAGATAGAAGGTATTGCAACATTCAACAAAACTCCACTGGAAGCTGTTAAAGCTGCTACACTTATAGCTCAACAAAATGAAAAACATTTTATTCCACTTGAAATAAAAAAAACTTTTAAGTGAAAAACATAAAGCTAGGCGCAAATGGCAGCATACATATCTACCGTCTGACAAAAACATTCTTAACAACTTGACTAGTAAGCTTAAGTCTCGGCTTAAAGAACTAAACGAGGAAAATTTTAATAATCATGTACAATGCTTAAATTGATATGATAACTCTATCTGGAAACCGATTAGGAACAGGCTGAAACCAGCTCTCAGGAATCCGCCTTTACGCCTTAACAATATAACAGGAGCAGTAGGTGATGATCTATCATGGGCAAGGAGCGGTGGAGAAAAAGCGGAACTATTCGCCCAACATTTATTTTCAGTTTTTAAACCAAACCCTGATTGCATCTCTCAAAATGATCTGGATTTAAATCCGTTAGCACCAGTGAACAAGAGCAGCTGTTTTAAATTATTTTCATTGAAAATTATTCAAAGAAAAAGCTTAACTAAAAACTAATAGATCCGCTGGTATTGACTCAATAACACAGAAATTGTTGAAGGAAATACCAAAAAAGGAATTTATCTTACCAACATATCTTTTCAACTCTATAATTAGGCTAAATTATTGGCCAATACATTATGAAACTTCAATAATTAAAATGATCCACAAAAGCGGTAAAGACTCATATAATGTAACATTCTACCGACCTATTAGTCTTCTATCAGTGGCGTCAAAAGTATTTGAAAAACTTTTGCTTCAACATATACAGAACAATACTAATGTAATTCCAGATCATCAGTTTAGCTTTCGAAGACAACACTCGACGATCCAAAATTGCCATAGAATTTTGAACGTCATCCACAACACTCTAAAAACGAAACAATTCTGTTCATCAGTTTTCCTTGATGTAAATCAAGCATTTGATGAAGTATGGCGCAAAGGATTAGTGTATAAGATAAAATCATCTCTCCCAATTGAGTATCATAAATTGCTGGAATCGTATTTTCAAAGTAGACAGTTTAGAGTTAAAGCGAATATGGAAACTTTATCAGCTTGCTTGGTTGAAGCAGGAGCCCCACAAGGAAGTGAACTGGGTCCATACCTTTACCTACTCTATACTAGCGATTTTCCTACAGATGAAAATTTAACAACTGCCACATTTGCCGGTGATATTGCTATTCTATCTCCAGATCCTGTTCCAGTTGTAGCATCGAGAAGGCTTCAGAGTCATCTAAGAGTCGTTAAATAATGGGCTAGCAAATGGCGCATAAAAATCAATGACAATAAATCAACTTATGTAATATTCACACTCAACAAATCTTCTTGCCCAGCAGTTCAATTTTATGATAAGACAATTCCAGTTAAACCATCAACAAAATACCTCGGGATGATATTAGATAGCAAACTAACCTGGAAGCTACACATACTTTCAAAAATAGGTCTAGTAAAAAGTAGAGTTAAGGAAATCTACCGGTTCATAGGTAACAAATACAAATTACCTATTGAAAGCAAGCTACTAATATATAAAACAACAATAAAGCCGATATGAACCTACTGTGTGGAATTATGGGGATGTGCAAGAAAATCTCACATTGATTCAATTCAACGAGCTCAATTAAAAATTCTTAGGTAGATCGTAAACGCTCCATGCTATGTCAGTAAGAAAATTGTTCATAACGATTTGAACACACCATTTGTGAAAGATCTCATTAGCAGTACCAGTCATCGCCTTTTTGAGAAGTTAAAATCCCATCCCAATGAAATAGTAAAACATCTTCTTGAAGAATTCCGATCTAGGAGGCTCAAAAGAAAAGTTCCAATTGATTTGAAGATAGATCAATTTCGATAAAACCAGACTCAGCCCTTGATATATACCTCAGCTAGATTAGTTGTGCACTTAATGGAGTGGCATCTATTGCAATTTTTAAAAATTCAGCCCGTTTATTTATGTGTTTGTGTATGACTGTGTGTGAGTATGTATACTGTGTGAGTGAGTACAAA